>NC_057866.1:30660972-31020347 GCF_019393635.1 Dromiciops gliroides
CAAAGTAGATCCCATTTAAATACTAGGCATTACTATTATTGTTATTTTTGTTATTCCTGGACACCTGGACAAAGAATTATATGTATGTTACCCTTTGGAAGAAAGATTTATTTGCTCCTTTTGAATTCTGTGACTGATTGTTCCGATGAGTTATTTCCTTTCTCATTGCTTTATGCCAATATGATGTCTATTACTGTTATTTCCCTGCTATCTACATCAGCATAAAGTGGCTACAAACTTGAATTCATTGTCTGTAATTCTATATTCCAGAGCTTGACCTACTTTTCATTTTAATGTGTCAATCAAAGAGAAGTCTCAAACTTCATTACATGGTAATTCCAAAAAAGATCAGGTAGGTTTTTTTTTTTCCTTTTCAGTTGACTTGAGTGAGTCTAGTTTGGCTCAAGCAAAGTTAAATGACACCATTTGCCAGTAACACAAAAAAACTTATTCCCTATCTGCACCCTTCAGCTGGGGAGTATTTTTGTCAGCAGTGCATCTCTTGGAAAGTTTTTCCACTGGGACTCTGAATCCATGATATTTAAAATATATATATATATATATATATATATATATATATATATATATATATATATATTGCTTATAGGAACTGGAGATGAGATCAGTTAATTTGGAGATGACTCCATCACTCAATCAAAAAGGTATTTATTAAATGTCTACCATATTCTGAGACACTATGATGGGCTCTGGAGACAGAAGCACAGAGAATAAAACAATCTCAACTTGTAAAAAGCTTACATTCTAATGGAGGAGACAACTTGTATGTATAAAAATAACATACAACACAAATAAAAAGTGAATAAATATAACTAAATACAAAATAGTTAGGGAGAAAGTACCAACAGTAGGGGGATAATCATGAAGTGATGCTTGAATTGTTTATGTAATATCTTTTTGCGGGGGGGGGGGGGGAGGGGGGGAGAAAGGAGGCAATGAGGGTTGAGTAATTTTTCGAGGGCCACACAGCTAGTAAGTGTCAAATGTTTGAGGCTGGATTTGAACTCAGGTTCTCCTGAATCCAGGGTCCATGCTTTATCCACTGCACCACCTAACTGCCCCTGTTTATGTCACATCTTAAAGGAAGAGAGTGTCTCTATGTGATGTAAGTCAAAAAGGAATGAATTCAAGGATGTTGGATGGCTCAGTATGAAGACACGGAGAAAGAGATGGAGTAAAATTGTGCATAAGCAACAGAGAAGGCCAGTTTGGCTGGATCACAGAGATGAAGACTGAGTAATTGGCAACAAAAGGAGATGAATTCTTGTTTTGGAATTGTTCTTCCCAGGCACGTGCCATGGGGAATCATTTTCAATAAAGTCAGCCTCTGAACAAAGGGTCACAGAGCACTGAGATGATGAGCTGCCTGGGAGGTCACTGCTATAATTTTCCTGAAGAGAAATGTAAATTGGACTTTTGTAACTACTCATCTAAATCATCACTAATTTTCTTGAAAGGAAAGAATATTGCAGCCAGACACCTGGCACCTCAATTTTGAAAAGTAAGCTGAGCAAATCCCAAATTTCATAACAGAGGGGATGAAACAGCAGCAACAAAATCCTTTACTGCATTCTGTGTAGTAATTGGGTCAGATTCCCGGTAATAGTCCAAATATCCATTTTGTTTCACAGGAATATATAAAGGTTGAGAAGAAAATGTCTGAGGAGCAGTGTTACATGGTAGAAATCCTTGTCAAATTAACCTCTTCTTAATTTTCTTCCACTCCCTCCTCCTCCCACCCTAGGCAACTCTTACTTAAGGATTCGGCATTCTGAATAAATGAATTTCTGTCACTCTTTCCAGATGGATTTTGGTTTATAGATTCAATTTTGTTGAAAATATGTTCTCTGGCAGCCTATTCTCAGGACCATAACTAGAGCTTCTGGAACCAGGGATCAACAGCACAAATGGTTACCTAAAAATCAACTTTTTAACTCAAATTCACTTGGGGAAGGCAGGGGCAACCTCAGACCTTTGGAACCTGAAGCTCTGCGGTAGACAGAAATGAGCAGAGTGCAAGACTGCTTTTAAAGACATTGCTCCTAGGGGATAAAGAGTAGATACAGGAAAGCCAACCTGTGGGGTGACTCCTTAGGTGGAGGAAGTTTACCATGTGGTACCTTTTTTATGAATTAATTAGTTCTGAAAATAGCTCTTACAAATAGCCAGGGAAAGAAAACAAGTGAAAGTGAAAGGAAAAGGGAAAGATACACCCAACTGAATGCAAAATTACAGAGATTAGCAAGGAGAGAGAAGGTTTTCTTAAATGAGTAATGAAAGGAAATAGAAGAAAACAATAGAATGGAAAAGATAAGAGATCTCTTCAAGAAAATTAGAGATATCAAGGTAACATTTTATGCAACCAGATAAAAGACAAAACTGGTAGAGGTTTAACAGAAGAGATTAAGTAGAGGTGGCAAGAATACACAAATGAACTATACAAGAAACATCTTAACATTGCTGATAACCTTGTGGTTACTGATCTAGGGCCAGATATCAGGAGAATGAAGTCAAGCCAGCCTTAAGAAGCATTGCTAACAATAAGGCTAGTGGAGGTGATGGAATTCAAGCTGAGCTATTTAAAATCTTAAAAGATGATTCTGTTAAAATGTTGGGCTCAAAATGCCAGCAAATTTGAAAAACTCAACAGTGACCATTGGATTGGAAAAAATCAGTTTACATCTCAATCCTAAAGAAGGGCAATGCCAAGGAAGGTTCAAATTACTGAACAATTGTGGGTCATCTCACATGCCAGAAAGGTTAAGTTTAAGATTCTGTGAGCTAGTCTTCATCAATACTATAAACAAGAATTATCAGATAGGCAGTCTGGTTTTCAAAGAGGCAGAAGGACTAGGGACCAAATTGCCAACATTCTCCAGATTATAGAGAAAACAAAGGAATTCTAGGGGGGAAAAAAGAAAAACTACTTCATTGACTACACTAAAGCCTTTGACTATGTGAATCCCAACTAGATGTGGCAAGTTCTCAAAAAAATGGGAGTACCAGATCATCTTACTTATCTCCTGAGGAACTCACATACAGACCAACCAAATAGGGAAGAACTGATAAGATGAAGACGGGGAAAGGAGTACAAGGCTGTATATTGACGCTTTATTTATTTAACTTATAGACAAAGTACATCATGTGAAATACCAGGTTGGATAAATCAGAAGCCAGAACTAAGGTTGCCAGGAGAAATATACACAATTTTACCTATGTAGATGATACCACTTTGATGGCAGAATATGAAGAAAAATTAAGAAGTCTCTTGATGAGAATGACAGAGCAGAGTGTAAAAACTGACTTAAAGTTTAACATCAAAAAAAATCTAAGATCTTGGCAATTGGTCCCAAACTTCCTGGCATATAAAGGGAGAAGAAATGGAAGCAGTGTCACTTTTTATATTGTTGGGGTCAAAGATCACTGCAGATGACAACTGCAGCCATGAAATTAAAAGATGCTTGGTCCTTGGAAGGAGAGGTATGGCAAATCTGAACAGCATACTAAAAAGCCGATACAGGATCTTGCCAACAAAAGTCCATAGAGTAAAAGCTATATTTTTTTTCTAAGGGAAGCAGAATGCCACAAAATCGAGACCTTAGAACTTCATTCTGAAGAAGGCTTTTGAGAGTCTCTTGGACATTCAGGACATCAAATTATTCAATACTTAAAGAAATTAATTCAGGCTATTCACTGAAATACTGAAGTTGAAGCTTAAGTGCTTTGGCCCCATGACGAGAAGCCAAGGCTCATGGGAAAAGTCCTTGATACCCAGAAAGATTGAAGGCAAAAGTAGAAAGAGACGGCAGAGGATGAGATGGGTAGATAGTGTCATAGAAGTAAAGAACATGAGCTTAGACAGACTACAAAAGAAGTGGATAATAGAAGGGCTTGACATGCTACAATCCATGAGGTCAAAAGGAGTCAAAAACAACTGAATGACTGAACAACAAAAATTCTGAAAGGCTTAGTTAGGCAGCAAAATGGATTGGACACTGGACTTGGAGGAAGGAAGTCCTGGGTTTGAATCCAGCCACAATCACTTATTGAATAAGTAACAGCCTCCCTGTGCTTCAGTTTCCTTATCTTTTAAGGAGGTTGGATTGGCCCGTCTCTAAGGTCTGTTGTTGCTCTAAATTTATGATCCTACAAATATTAGAATTATGAACACCTGAGGCAGGTGATGGCGCAATGGATAGAACATTGGGCCTGGAGTCAGGAAGATGTGAGTTCAAATACAGTCTTAGACACTGACTAACTGTGTGACTCTGGGATGGTCACCTAATCTCTGCTTATCTCAGCTTCTTCAAGTATAAAATAGGCAAAGCAAGAGCACCTACCCTGCATGGTTGTTGTATCAAATGAGATAGTATTTATAAAAAGCACTTAGCAAAGTACCTGATACAGAGAAGATAGCATATATAGGCTTGTTCCCTTCCTTTACCCCCATACCATTCCAGGAAAGGCCTTATCAATCAATTGTTTTATAACTTTATAGATCAATATCCTTTCAACTTTCTTTACCATAACATCCTTCCTTGATCAATATCCCTTTAAATGTTATCTTCCCCTATTAAGTAAGTTCCTTGATCATAGGGCTTATTTTGTTTTTTTGAGGAACAAAAGAGATGCAAAACTGCTTGCAAGCCTTAAAGCATTCTATAAATGCTACTTGTTATTATCGTTTTATATTTATGCCTCTAGAATTTATCACATGCCTGGTATGCAATAAGCATTTAGTAAATACTTTTATTCACTCATTCATTCATTCATTCATCTGTGGTATAATATTCCATCTATGAATGACATCCAGGTATGATAGATATTCTTTTGTCTTTGACTCACCTTCCTCACCTATTGAATATCTATTGACTTCAAAAGAAAGGCAAAGGAAGGTGTGCATCATATTGCCATTATTACACAACTTTCCATACTGAATAGTATTGTTGTTGTTCGTCCTTCATTTTCAAAGAAAACCAGTGACATCATGGGGTGATGTCTTGACTTGCACCTGAATTGGATTTAAGTGAGGCAGCATTGTGCATCAGCCTCACTCTGTCTTTCAGAATCATTGAAGTCCAGATGGCCCAGGATGCAGTAGCTGATCTTGGCATCTTCCATGTCTGTTCAAGCTCCAAGTACTCCATAGCACCTGCTTCAGCTGCCTTCATGGCCACTGGAACAAATTGTTCTCATCCTCCCATTCTGCCAGAGACAGAGTGATAGACTTGGGTCAGGAGGCCTAGGTTTGAATGTTTCCTTTAACAAAACACTCCTGCCTTCTCAGACAGAGATTACATTCTATTAAAACCTGTTGTGGGGGGGCAGCTAGGTGGCGCAGTGGATAAAGCACTGGCCTTGGATTCAGGAGGACCTGAGTTCAAATCCAGCCTCAGACACTTGACACTTAACTAGCTGTGTGACCCTGGGCAAGTCACTTAACCCTCATTGCCCTGCAAAAAAAAAAAAAAAAAAAACAAAACTGTTGTGGGCTTGTGGCTATAAGAGAGGTGGACAAAGGTTTTGAGAAGAGGAAGTAGAATAATTTCATCATGGTAGTGAGGGATAAACACAATAAAAAGTCTCTGATGAACCTTGAATCAAGGAAGTCACCTGCATGGCATGTCATTCAACCTGTTCCCTTCATTTGGCCTGGGTCAAAGACACTAGAGCTTCAGGAGATATACGGTGAAATGTGTCACTCTCTCATGCATTATCCTGAGACATGACTTCCTATGAGATTTCTGGGTCAGAGGGAGGAATTGGTCAGAACAGGAATTTCAAAGTTGCTCCTTCTTCTGGGCCCTGAATATTTCCTGAGAAAGTACAGAAAATGAACTAACCGCACCTCACTATAAAGTCCCAGTGTATAACCTCTTCTTGGTCCCACAGTTCAACAATACCTGGAGCTCAGTAAAAAGGTGCACAGGCTCCCTTTGCCATTGTCTACAGTTACTGCTCCGAGCGTCCCTCCTCAAGCCAACTATCACATTTGATGAGAAACATTGGGTAGACTTCACTGAAAAGGTTGAGGGAGTCTGAAAGGGAGTTCCTTCTCTCTTCTTTTCCCTCTACTCCTGTTTCTAAAAATCTTCATCCTTACTCCTAACCCTTATTCCCTATACACTGTTCCCTTCTTTAGGACCTTGGTCCAGAAATTATTGAAATCTCTCCTGTGTGTATTTCATCTCAGTATCTCCACTGTATCCCTTCCACCTACTTACAAACATATTCAGACTTCCCTAGTCCTCAAGAAGACTTTTCTTGATACGTCTGTCCCTCCAATTATTGTCACATCTCTTTAATCTCCCTGGTTCTCCATTTCATTATCTGTAAAATGAAGGGTTGATCTAGATGGCCTTTGAGTTCCTTTCTGGCTTGTAGATGTATGATCTTATCACTCAGATGATAAGCATTTATTAAGTACTGTGCTCATTGCTGGATAAACCAAAAAAAAAAGTTCCTGTTCATAGTCTAATGGAGGAGACAAGATGCAAAAAACTTCCTATGTACTACAAGAGGTTTATATAGAATAGATCAGGGTTAATCCCAAAAGGAAGACATAAGATTGAGTTGGGAAAGACTTTTTGTACAAGGTAATTTTATATCTTAGCTGAGACTTGAAGGAAGCCAGATTCAGTGGCAGACATGAAGAGGGAAGCATTACAGGCCTAGGAAACAGTCCTTGAAAATGCTCAGGGCAGCTATGTGGCATAGTGGATAGAGCACTAGGTCTGAAGTCAGGAGGACCTGAGTCCAAATCTGGCCCCAGACACTTACTAGATATGTGACCCTGGGCAAGTCACTTAACCTCGGTTGTCTCCAAAAAATTAAAATAATAATGATGGGGAAAAAATAAATAAAATGCTCAATCCAAAGTTAGAGGTCATGTAAAATAAATAGCAAGGAGACCTATGTCATTAAATCACAGAGTATATGGGGGACTATAAAATATAAGAAGAGTAGAGAGGTGGGGAGGGGGCCAGGTTAGGAAGGCCTTCGAAAGCCAAACAGAGGATTCTGTATTTGATCTTGTAGGTAATAGGGAGCCAATGGAGTTTATTAGAGAGATGAAATGGTTAGACCAGTCTTTTAGGAAGATCATTTTGATATCCCAGTGAAGGATGGAACAGAGTAGGGATACACTTGAGGTATGGAGACCAAACAGCAGGCTATTGCAATAATCCAGGTGTGAGGTGATGAGGACATGCACCAGGGTAGCTGAAGTAGAGCCCTGTATGGTGTATATGAGAGATGTTGCAAAGGAAAAAAAACAATAAGACTTGACTAGTGACTGGATGTTGGGGGTTAGAGAGTGTGACAAGTCAAGGGTGACATCTACGTTGTGAGCTTGGGTGACTGGGAGGATGGTGGCACTCTTAGCAATAATAAGGAAATTGCCTCTTGGTGACAATGATAATGAATTAAGTTTAAGATGGCTAATGGATATCCAGTTCAGGAGATCTAAAAAGGCAGTTGGTAATTCGAGACTGAGGACAGGACAGAGGACAGAACTGGAAAAGTACATGTGAAAATTTTCTGCGTAGAGACATTAATTGAAAATTGATGATCCTTCCCTTAACTTCCAAGATTCTTGAAGAAATGCCCAAATCCCCAAACCTCCATTTTCCTATCATATTCTTATCCTCAAACCCTCTTACTTTGGACCTTAGAACTCTAATGAAACCAACCTCTCAAAGTACACCAGTGATCTCTTATTCACCAAATTAATGCTCCCAGATGACCCCAAGGTACCTTTCACTTCTAAATCTACAATGCTAGAAACAGTGGAAGGTCCCTGGATGAAATTATTTATCTACACTGTGATGTCTGCCTTGTTTTTAATTTCGTTGAGATTTTTTTTTGGTTTACTTACATTTCAAAATATACTAAAACATCAACCAAATCTAAGATTATATGCAGTGTTCTATATCCCAGTCCCTGAGCAGTCTACTTAATTAAGGTCAAGTCAAATCAATTCAACTAGTCTTTATTATCTAAGCACTATCTAAGCCCTGGGGATACAAAGAAAGTAAAACAACAACAACAACAAAAAGCCTCCTCCCCCCCCCCCGAAAAAAATTCAGACAGTCCCTTTTGGGACCTAGAGTTAGAAAGACCTGGGTTCAAACTCTACCTCGGGGGAGGGGCAGCTAGGTGGCACAGTAGATAAAGCACTGCCCCTGGATTCAGGAGGATCTGAGTTCAAAGCCAGCCTCAGACACTTGACACGTACTAGCTGTGAGACCCTGGGCAAGTCACTTAATCTTCATTGCCCTGAAAAAAAAAAAGAATACAGTAAGGTAAGAAGGGGATGAGTTATGAAAAATTTTTAATGATAAACAAGGAATTTTATGTTGGATCCAGGAGGTGACAGCGACATACTGTGGAGCTCAGTAAATAGGGAGATGACATGGACAAACTTATATTTTAGAATAGTTGCTTTGTCAGGCTTGGTAGGGAGAGAGGCTTGGCTCTATATGTGGAAAGATGTTGTGAAGATAGAAATTATAATATTTTGTAACAGTTTGGATGAAGGGGTAAGTGCAAGTTAGGAGAATATCAAGGATGGTAATGAGATTGTGAGTCTAAGTGACTTAGAGGATGAAAGACCTAACTTGAAGAGGAAGTTTGGAAGAGGGGAGAGTTGAATGGATTTGGACTGCTTTGGATATATCGAATCTGAGACACCTATAGGACATCCCTTTTGAGATGGCCACAGGGAACTTAGTGATAAGATACATGACAGTAGCTCAGGAAAGATATAAAACTGGATATATGGATCTAGAAATCATCTATAAGAAGAGAATAATATAACTCATGGGAATGGGTGAGATCATCAAGTGAGATAGTATAGAGTGAAAAGAGAAAAGGACTCAGTAGAGAATCTTGGGAACACTCATAGTTGAGTTGTCATGACATGACTGAAGAACCAGTAAAGGGATTTCAAAAGAATGGTCAGACAGATGGGAGAATGAGGAGACAGCAATGAAAAGGTAATAGTGCCCAAAACTTCAAAGAGATCAAGAAGGATCTGCATCGATATAAGTCCTTTCCATTTGACAACTATGAGATTATTGGAAGGCAGTTTCAGTTGAACAATGATAGCAGAAGCCAGCCTGCAGAAGGTTCAGGAGACAATGAGGGAAAATGAAGTGGAAAAATCAAGCATCAATGTCTTTTTTCAAAAATGTTGGCTGAGAAGGTGAGAATAGATGTCCACCAAAGAAAATTGCATCATCTCTAAGTTTTCCCGCCAAGAAATTGGCTAGGACCAGTTCTTTTTACTGTCCTTCAAGACATAGCCACTCAAATTCCTCACTTGTAAGATAAAAACCATCCATGCCCACCCAATGAACCCCTCTTGCCCAAGAGTTACAAAGCATTTGACTTTGGCATTGCTTCTGTGGCTCCCTTTCTTAAGGTGGTATGTGCTTCCTGCCAAACCAAGGTGGATATATGGGATAAAAAACCAAAACCCTACTCCCTGAACAAAGAAATGTCTTTCTTTTGTTTAGAGTAAGATCCACTCAGCAAAAGCCCCAGAAGCTTCCTCTCTCTCTTTTTGACTCAGGCATCCTGTCCAATCTAGCCCAATGAGTTCTATTCAGTTCAACCACCACATTCTGATTTCTCATTATAGTTCCATGTCTCTGCAGATACCTATTTTAAGCTTTAAGCAACCTGAATTTTGGCCACCCAGGAACAGATCTCCCATTTATAACTGTTTTTATGGAACTAATTGTTCCCTATAATATTTTGCCTAACATCATGTTTTTCCAGAAACAAATTTTCCAATTAATATCCAATAGGCAATACTTGTAGATCTCTTTATTAAAGCAAATAAAATTAATAAGACATTAAACAACCATCAAATCAGATATTGCTTTTAGAGCAATGTTTAAAGTAAAGAGACTCAAAGGTACAATTAGATAGATGTCTTTCATTTTTAATTTCAGAGCTTATTCTAACCCTAAGTATAAGGTATCTCCAAAGCATGGGCTATTTTTGTACAAAACTCCTTGAGAGATAAAAGACAGAGCTAATTTGGCTTAACAACCCTCTGATCGTTAATATTAGAGAATCTGAGTGTTAGAAAAAACTTTAGAGAGTATCTCCTCCAATTCACACACAAAAGGAATCCCCACTACAATATAGTCTTCGTGTTTGATCAGCCTCTGTCCTAAGCTGGAAGGGAATCTACTGCCTCTTGTGGCAATCCGTTGGAATAGCTCTAACCATTAAGAAGTTTTACCTGACATCAAGCTTAATTTTGCCCCTTTAAAACTCCTAGCTATTCCTCCTGGTTCAGTCCTGCAGAGCCATATAGAGTAAGTTTAATCACTCCTGAACATAACAGGCCTTCAGATACATGAGGGCAGTATCATGTGTCCTCTGAGTTTTCTTTTCTTTAGAGTAAATAGGCCAAGTTCTTTCAAATGATTCTCATATGTTATGGGCTCAAAGTCTTTCACTCTCTTGCTTGCCCCTCTAAAGGCACTACTCCAATTATTGTTTTTAAAATGTTATATACTGGGGGGCAGCTAGGTGGCGCAGTGGATAAAGCACCGGCCCTGAATTCAGGAATACCTGAATTAAAATCCGGCCTCAGACACTTGACACTTACTAGCTGTGTGACCCTGGGTAAGTCACTTAACCCCCATTGCCCTGCCAAAAAAAAAAACCAAAGTTATGTATGTAACATTATGTCTCAAAGATCTGAAGAGTACAGAACACAGTAAGATTATCACCTCCCTATTACTAGAATCTACACCCTTCTTAAAATAGTATAAAGTCACATTGAGTTTTTCAGCTGCCGTATCAAAATACTGACTCATAATGAATCTGAGATCTACTAAAACACCCTGATATTCTTATCAATGTAACCATGCTTCCCCCAATATTGTATTTATGGAGTTGATTTTCTATACTCAATTGTAAAACTCAAAAACCTTCCTCATTCATTTCATCTTATTATACTCAGTCCAGTGACCTAGTCTGGGAAGATCCTTTTGGAATCTGAATCTCTTATCCATTGTATTAGCTAAAACTTCCAGTTTGTATCATCTGTAAATTTGATAAGCCTCTTTTTTTTTTTTTAGTGAGGCAATTAGGGTTACGTGACTTGCCCAGGGTCACACAGCTAGTAAGTGTGAAGTGTCCGAGGCCAGATTTGAACTCAGGTACTCCTGACTCCAGGGCCGGTGCTCTATCCACTGCACCACCTAGCTGCCCCTGATAAGCCTCTTTTACAAATCATTGATAAAATATATTCAATAGCTTAGGGTGAAATTCCTGAGATAAATTACTGGAGACCTCTTGCCACATAAAAATTAAAATAAATCCACAATAAAATAATTATATAATATAACACATAATATGATACACACACACACAAAAAAAATAAATCCACAATAAAAAAGCTTAGAGTCAGATTCCTGAGATAGACCACTAGAGATCTCTTGCCACATAAAAATTAAAATGAATTCATAATAAAATACGTACATAATATAATACACAAATAAAATAAATACACAATAAAAATATTCACTAGTTTAGGGTCAGATTCCTGAGGTAGGCCACTGGAGATGTCTTGCCACATTTGACATTCAATCATCAACAACTAGTCTTTGAGTCCAGTCACCCAAGCAAATAGAAATGTATCTGATTATATTCTTGTCTAATGTTTACTTCTCCATTTCCTCCACAAGAATAGCATGACATACTTAAAATTTACACTAAAATATAGGTATAGTTTACCTAGAATTCCCCACATCTACTATATATTAAGGACTTTGTAAGAAAAAGGAAGTGCAATTAGTCTGGGATACCTTGTTTTTGATGAAACCACACTGCCTCTTGGTTATCACTAATACTCATTACTCCCTTTTCTTAAAGTTAGTAATCTCCTTAATGATTTATTCCAGAATTTTAGTAGGAATAAAATTCAAACTTGTTGGCTTATAGAATTCAGACTCATTTCCTTCAGGTAAAAAAGGATAGGGTTGCAACATTTGCTCTTTTCCCATCTTTTACTCTTCTTTCCCATGATCTTTCAATTACCATGGACATTGGCTCGACTATGACCACAACCAGCTTCCAGTATCTGAGGATGGAGTTTAGCTGTTCCAGGTAAACATCAACAACAGCTAGATCTTCTCTTACCACTCCATTACTTTGGTATAAATCCTTTGTCTGTAATTTTTTGTTCTGTCATTCCCAGAATACAGGTTACTCTTCTTCACAGAAAAAATAGAAACAAAATAAGAATTGACCATGTCTGTCTTCTTTCTGTTTTCAGATATCATGGTATCTATTCAAAACAAATATCCTATCCCTTTTGTGATTCTCCCTTTTCTTTCCAATAAAGCTTTAAAAAGAATCCTTTTTTTTTAAATTTCCTTAGCTTTCCTTGTCTGTATCAGCTCATTCTGAGCTTTAGCATTCCAGACACTATTTTTATAGGACTGTGCTATGTTCTCATAGTCACCTTCTGTTATCTGGCCTTGATTCCATTTTCCTGCACATTTCATTTAAAAAACAAAACAAAACAAAAAAAACCTAAGTTGATTGGTGAATTATTTGTGTATCCATACCACTCTCTTCAAACTAATCCTTTTTTACCCCTTCTCTTTGGAATTGTTTCCCTTACTGTATCTTCAGAATTTCATTCTTGAACATCTCCCATCCCTCCCAGGCTGACTTCCCTTAAGGCATTTTAGACTATCTGTTTTTACCCATGTGAAACCTTTGAAATCTGTTTTTCCTAAATGTAGGGTGCATGTCAAACTACATCCAGATTTCCCCTTCTTCTGTATCACAAACATTAGGATGGAGTGGTAGCTTCTCCCAAGTATCCTATCATTTCCACAGCAGTATACAGTTCTACTTTGTTAATGCAAATCAGACTCAGAATAGAATTTTCCTTTGACATCTCTTTAGCTTATCTGGCACATAGTAGGTACTTCATAAATACTGATTGATTTTGAAGGATGAAATGAGCACTAAGGCAAGTCAAGAAGTTATTAGCTCTTCTGCTTTTGGTCAGAGCATGAGTCCCAGCAGATTTCTGGATGATGGAAGTCTCTTGTTACTATTTTATTTTGCCAGACTAATTTCCACACTTTTTATCTATTTTCTCTGTAGTATCATCCAGTGACATGAATCACTTCTCTTTTGACATTCACCCAAATATTGTCCCCCATTTACTCCTCACATGAGCAATATGAGCCACTCCTCTTCCTCCCTTCTCCACCCATATAAACACAATATTTTCCCATTTTATTTTTTTTAATCTAGAGACATGACCCAATTATGGGCTTGATCCCACCAAGTCTCAATGATTGATACCCCTGAGCTCAAACTTTATGCTTTGCATTAATAACTCTAGTTCCTCTTGTTTGTTGCCTAAACTTGGGCCATTTGTGAATATGAACAATTGAGTCAGTGGTTTTTATTCCTACTTCCTTCCTAGAATTTTGTCCTTTAGATCAAAGCAAAGGAAAAAGACCCATATGTATAAAAATATTTATAGTAGCTCTTTTTCTGGTGGCCAAGAATTGGAAATTGAGGTGATGGCCATCAATTAGGGAATGGTTCAACAAATTGTGGTATATGAAAGTGATGGAATACTATTGTGCCATAAGAAATTACAAATAAGATAATTTCAGAAAAACCTGGGAAGTCATCTATAAATTGATGCAAAGTGAAGTGAGTAGAACCAGGAAAACATTACACATCATAGCATCACTAAAATGATGATCGATTATGAAATACACAGAGTCAGCACAATTCCAAATGATTCATGATGAAAAATACTATTCACCCCCCAGAGAGGGACTATTGAACTCTGAGTATAACTTGAAGTATGTATGTGTGTGTATATATATATATATATATATATATATATATACATATATATATATATATGTATATGTATATAATTCATTTTGATTATTATTCTTGCTTTATTTTTGTAACATGGCTAATATGTAAATATGTTTTGCATGACTTCACATGTATAACTCATATCATATTGCTTGCCTTCTCAATGGATGGGGAGAGGCATTGTGAGAAACCCCTTTAAAAAATTTCTGGGACTCAGTGTTGGGGAAGTATCAAAAGTCTTTATTTACATTTGCGATGCAATGGGCCAGCTCCTTAATGGAAATGGAAGTGAGCGTGGGACTCAGGAGCCCTTTTATCTCTTAACTCAACTGGCTCCACTCTTCTTCCTCAATTACAATCTTTGTGCCAAGACACTGATCCAAACACTAGCCAATTGGAATGCAGACTAGTCAAAGGAGCAGCCCTCTAAACTCCTCCCTTATTGGTCAAAGGGGCAGCCCTTCAAACTCCTCCCCAATGTGGCCAGCCTTGGGACTCTCTCATCATGTGATCCTGATTGCTGGGGGGGGACAGGAAAGGAGCCATTAGTAAGCACCCTTCTCCCAGCTGAAATTCACCTCCCAGACATTAATTGTTCCCCAGACAACTTCAATCAGCTTTTGAAGAGGGGCCATATTTTCCCACATTTATGTTCCTCCTTGAATTGTCATTTGGACATAGGTGAATAACCAGAAATGGGTATTTTTTTGTACATTTTGATAAGTTTTGGGAGATTCTCATGAAACATGAACCATAAAGACAATGACCTCTCTATTGTTGCAAACAGCTTGACAAACAGCTGCCTTAGCACTCTGAGCAGAGAAATCACTGACTACTACCTTGCTTTTCTTTTCTTTTATCCTTTCCTTTCCTTTCCTTTCCTTTCCTTTCCTTTCCTTTCCTTTCCTTTCCTTTCCTTTCCTTTCCTTTCCTTTCCTTTCCTTTCCTTTCCTTTCCTTTCCTTTCCTTTCCTTTCCTTTCCTTTCCTTTCCTTTCCTTTCCTTTCCTTTCCTTTCCTTTCCTTTCCTTTCCTTTCCTTTCCTTTCCTTTCCTTTCCTTTCCTTTCCTTTCCTTTCCTTTCCTTTCCTTTCCTTTCCTTTCCTTTCCTTTCCTTTCCTTTCCTTTCCTTTCCTTTCCTTTCCTTTCCTTTCCTTTCCTTTCCTTTCCTTTCCTTTCCTTTCCTTTCCTTTCCTTTCCTTTCCTTTCCTTTCCTTTCCTTTCCTTTCCTTTCCTTTCCTTTCCTTTCCTTTCCTTTCCTTTCCTTTCCTTTCCTTTCCTTTCCTTTCCTTTCCTTTCCTTTCCTTTCCTTTCTTCTGCCCCTTCCTGGATGATCTCTCACCTGATTATTTCTTTAGTGTGACAGTTTCAGTCTTGGGAGGCCAGGAAATGGCTCCCTCTTCTGAATATCCAGATCTCTTCTTATTAGAAACAGCTTTGTATCTATTTCTAAGCTCTAATTGTAAAGCTGCCCTTTTCCTTCCTTTTCTTTTCTCACACTTTCCATCCTCTATCATCCTAAAATGAGTCATCTTCTTTATTCAACCACAGATTCTTTTCTTTCCTATTAAAGTCTTTTGAGTCTTTAGGAAATCTTTATTCTCCCTAAATATCTGGAGAGTGATGAGCCATTCCTCAAGCCTTTTCACCTTCTCTTCCAGAAGGGAGATCGGTTTACATTTGGGATACAGATAATAATGACTCAGCACAAATATTCACAGCATAATTACAAACATCTTATACTTGATGCAAGTCACTGCAGAATTTCCTTTACTTTCCATAGTATTTTCTTTTCTTAATCTTGTTTCCTGAAACTGTAGGTCAACACAGGAAAGCAGGTAGCCCAGGGCTATCCAAATAGGTTCTCCCATCTTACCCCCAAGTGCAACAAAGGGCAGAGCCTGGTCCTGGTACAAAGCCTGACTTCAGTGACTGAAGGTAAAGGAACTTGTAAAGCAAAGAAGATATAGATCATTTTAAAATATATTGCAAATCTATAAATTCCCTAGAAGAAGGAACCAGTAATTCCATAAAAAAATTCAAGCAGAAATTCAAAGAAAAAAATGGATTTTTCGTAATGACTGTATGAATACCTACAAAAAATGAAGTAAGAGGTGAAAAATGAAATTAAATCTCTGAAGGAAAAAAATGAAGGAGAATTAGTATCTCAGATGAGAAAGTGATAAAACTTGCCCAGCTAAGGAACTCTCCATAAACTAGAAGAGATTAAGCAGAAATCAAGAACTCCAGAAGACAGCAATATTTTTTTAAGTCAAAGAATTGAAAAACTAGAAGAAAAGAAGAGGTGTGAAATTTTTAAAAGAAACACAACCAAAGCAGAAAATAGGTCAAGGAGGGACAATTTAAGAATTATTTCTCTACCTAAAAACTGGACTTTGTATTTCAAGAAATCATAAATGAAAAATTTCCAAAATATATTAGAAATAAAGGACTAAGGAAAGACAGAAAGAATCCACTGATCGACTCCTGAAAGAAAACCCCAAATAAAAATTCCTAGGAATGTCATAACTGAAATCCAGAGATCCCACATCAAAGAAAAATGAAATACTACAAACATCCAGAAAGAAGCATTCCAGATATCTAGGAGTCACAGCAGAAAACCACACAAGACCTAGCAATGTCTGTTAAAAATGAGAGGAGATCTTGGACCTAAATATTCACCAAGATAAATGTTATATGCCTATATCACAAAATAACTTACTCTGTTAAATTTAATGTAATCTGATAGGGGAGAATAGATGTTTACTAGAATCAGA
The DNA here is from genome assembly GCF_019393635.1 of Dromiciops gliroides. Lineage (NCBI taxonomy): Eukaryota > Metazoa > Chordata > Mammalia > Microbiotheria > Microbiotheriidae > Dromiciops > Dromiciops gliroides. Next base: position 30,677,652 of record NC_057866.1, read on the forward strand.
AACTTTAAGTCATTTCTGATGAATGCTACTGGAGTTGAATAGCTGCTTTAAAATGAAAACGTCAAGAGAAACAAAAATTCATTTTTGGGGCAATTAGAAGAGGCTTTATGATGATATAATGTTAATTTTATAACAATGGTGCATTTTAGAACCTTAATGTCTTTGAAAGGCATTGAAGGAGTTAAATAAGAAAAACACAGTATCTGAGGATGAAAGGAATCTGCTTTCAGAGTTTCAAGAGGAAAAGGTGAAAGAGCAAAAAGAATGTAATAGAATGGAAATAAGGAAGAAGAGGGTAAAAATTACTATTTATCATTTTTTATTGTGTTATAATTGTATAAAATGTAGCTTATTCTTAACTGGAGTGAAGAAGAAAGGAGGTTGAACATATACACACAATTAGGTGTAAAAATACATCAAACACAACAAGTAAACAAATAAGGAGGTGGGTCTGTAAAAAGGAAGATGATACCAGGGAACAGACACAAGGGAAACATACTTCTTGATTTTGAAGGAATAATGAACATGGAGAAAGAGGTAGAGACACAGTCAGAGAAAGAGAGATACAGAGACACAGGAATTGACAGAGACAGAGAAGAAAAGAAAACAAGGATCTAAGGAGTTGTCCACATATTAGGAGATGGCTAATGGCTTCTCAAAGTACGTTATATATAAATTGTGTCATATTTTATGTTTACATATAACATGATGCAATACCACTATGCCATAAAAAAAATGACAAAAGAAATTTCAGAGGATCCTGAGTATCGTGAACTGATGCAGAATAAAACAAGCAGAATAAGAACAATTTATACAAGGATAACTGGGAAATGATAGATTCTAGATTCACAAAGAGAAATGCATTTTTGGATATGGCCACCATGTGGATCAGTTTAGCTTGACAATGCTCTTTTGTCACAAATGTTCTTTTCTTTTTCTTTTTCTTTTTTCTTTCTCGCTTTTTTTGTTTTAATTGGAGAAGGGGTTAAACAATAAACTACACCTCCATAAAAAGCCTTTTAAATATTTTAAGAAATTCACATAAGACGGGCAGCTAGATGATGCAGTGGATAAAGCACTGGCCCTGGATTCAGGAGGACCTGAGTTCAAATCACTTACTTGCTGTGTGACCTGGGGCAAATCACTTAACCCTTGCCCCGCCAAAAAAAAAAAAGAAAGAAAGAAAGAGAGAAAGAGAGAAAGAAAGAAAGAAGAAAGAAATTCACATAAGAAAGCAGAAGGAAGTCTGAAGGTGAGCATAAACAAACCACACAATTTTGAAAGAATATATTGAATACCTAAAAACACTCAAACAGCATGAAGTAAATATTCACAATTTCATGTGATCCTCTTTTTCCTTCTCCCAGGTAAACAGAAATACTCTTTTAAATATTTAAGTTCAAATTAAAGTAAAGTAAAAATATTTTTTAAAGAATTGCTATTATCCAGATTGTGATATACAATTAGGTGGGCAACTTATTGAGTTCCTCTATCTATATCCATCCATTCATGTGATTATGTATATATGTATGTGTGCATGGTATCCATCCATGTGTCTATTTACACATAGACACATGGATATGTTTGTGTGTCTATCTATATGATTACTTCATGTGTGCATATATCTATATATGTGTATCTATCTATCTATCTATGTGTTTTATATATGATGTAATACAAATGGACAGTGGGGAGTTGAGCCCAGAATGAAAAAAAGGAGAGTAGGCTTCATTGTTTGGGGTAAACTTTTTTTAATTATCACAAATTCCTCCCTGAAATAAAGATCCATCAATTTAACAATAATACTGCAATTTTACTCTATGAAATGCAATAGATTCAGAAGAATTAAGGCTGTGGATCACCCATAATGCAATTTTGGAAGGTACATGCTAGGTATGAATACACTGCTGCACATTGGAAAGAAGTTAACAGAAGAGATTAGGAATAAAGGCTATCATCCGTAAATATATATATATACACACACACATATACATACACATATGTGTGTGTGCATACATACACACATATATACATATATGCATTCAAAATACATACACACATACAAAATAAGATGCCCTGGTCACCCGTGGAGCCGGGGAAACTTAGAGGACAGCCTTTGTGCTTGATTGGAATATTCTCCATGTGAAGGTAAAGCAAGAAATGCCCTACCACATTGGGTGTACAATCTGTGGCTAATCTATGGGAAAGATGGAGAAATGGGCAGGGAGGGATGGGTTGCAATCTGTATTGCTGGAGAAAGTACTCACATTGATCATTAATTCACAAGGCCATTGGCATGTTTGAGTATTGAAATTAAACCACTGGGCTCTGGCTTATCTTGGTGGAAGAAAGATGTCCAGGTCTCTTGATGTTGCAGGTCCTTAGAAAGGTTTTCCTTGACACTGGCTGTAGGGACATCAGTCTAGGAAATCACTTCTGTGAATGTACTTTTTCCACAATCTACTTCTGAAGTAATCTTCCCTCAGGTTCATCTCCATTTAAAAAGCTTAAACTTCTTTCTAGGAAAGAGGGAAAAATGAAATGAACAACTACCATTTTGCTTTGAGGACTATAATCATGGAAAGTGTTTTGTCACTTTCTCCAAGAGTAGAAAAACTTCCATTCTCTTCCCAGGTCAGGTCGACTTGATCTGCATATAATGCCATGGTCCATTTATTAGAAGACTCCAGTGAGTTTGCTCCGGGAAGTAGCTTTAGATACATGCTTAAAAAAAGAAGCCAGTTTAAAAGGATTTTACACCTTAAAACTGAACAACTTGAACAGAAAATGAAAACTAACAAAAAAATAACATTTTGAAGTGTAAGAAGTACTGGATTTGGAGGTAATAGAACTGGACTAGATTTCTTCATCTGTTCCTACTTGTATGTCATTGGGCAAATTATTCTTCCTTGCTGAGCCTCAGTTTCTTCATCTGCAAAATGCACATGTCAGAATACACAACCTTGAATATACCTTCCATTCCTAAATAATTAATCCTCTTATTGACATAAAATTTTAAATTGGGAAGAGGACAAAATATTAAAACAAAACAAATCTTTATCTATGTTGGAGGGAGGCATCATGTATTGCAAAGACGACAAGATATGAAGGGAGAGGCCTTGGGTTCAATTTCCAACTCTGACACTTGTTATCTGAGTGACTTGTACAAGGTGCTTAACCTTTCTGAACCCCATTTTCTCAAGTTGTGAAATGAGGACTCTCAATTGGATGGCCCCTAAAGTCCCTTTCAGCTTCAGATTTGTGATTTGGTAATGGTTATTTTTTTCTGTCCTCCTCAATTGCCTTTCATGGAATTCCTGAAAGTTCACTATTTCTTGCCCCATTTTTATCTCTTCATGACTTAGGACTTCATGGAACTCCAGAACAGGGACAGAGAAGGACGTAAGTAATCTGGGCCTCATAAAGAAATGTTTTTATGAGGAAGATAATACCCTAGATGGATTTTGTACAATTTATTGCATCCTCCTGATGGAAGAGCTTAATGTAAGAGTAGTAAAAGATGCCCAAATGTGAGGCCATCAGTCACTGTGAGGAAAGAAGACTGAATGGATAAATAAACCGTCAATGATTTGTTTTATGCCGGCAGTCATCTGACCACAACCCATTCTAATATTTCAGCACAAAGATATTTATGGAGAAGCATTAGTATCCCATCACACACCTCCACAGCAACGCTAAGATGCCCTTAATATATTTTCAAGCTATTTTTATTTGGTTGTAAAATGTCTATCAGTTAAAATTTTTAGCCAAAATCACTTCATCTCCAAGCTGAGCAGGGACATTGAAGACCTTGGAACTTGTTAATTGATTGCAGAAAATAGGGTTCCCATTTTTAAATGAATGTAATCAGTAAGTCCATTATAAAAACATACTCTCACAGGGAAACACTCATAGAAGAATACAAATTATTTTTGCTTGTTTTAAATGACAAAACAGTTTGGGAGTTTGTCATTCAAACTTTTTTCTTTTCCTTATTTAATGGGGAAAAGTTTATATATCAAATAAAAGGAGGAGGATCAAAGAAGAGAAAGATATACATCACACACAATGTATACAGGGAGATGCATCCTTTCCATTGAATTGACTTGTCAGGCTAATAAGAAAACAGTAATGAATTCAGTAAACTTTTCTTTCATTTTGCTGTGATGAAAAAGCATTGTTTTTTGAAGCAATGAAAACAATTTAGGGTTTGAAATCAAGAGGACTTAGGTTCAATTTCAGGTTAGGACTGGAATCACACACATTTGTCATGTGGACAAAATCATTGAATACCTTGGTGACTCAATGTTATCATCTTTGAGAATGAGAGAATCACATCCCCCCAAAAAGAAAAAGACCTATTTGTACAAAAATATTGGTAGCATCTCTTTTTGTGGTGGCTAAGAATTGGAAACCAAAGGAAGGCCCATCCATTGGGGAATGGCTAAACAAGCTGTGATGGTGATGAAATGTTATTGTGCTATTAGAAAGGAAAAGCAGGATGATTTCAGAAAGGCCTGGAAAGACTTGTATGAACTGATATATAGTGAAATGAGCAGAACCAAGAAAACCCTGTGCACAGAAACAGCAATAATGTTTGATGAAGAACTGGGAATGACTTAACTATTCTCAACAATACAATGATCCATGACAATCCCAAAGGACTAATGATGAAGCATACTATCTACCTTCAAAGAAAGAACTGATATCAGTAGAACACAGACTGAAGTGTGCTATTTTTCATTTTCATATGTTTTATTTTATTCATGTTTTCTTATACAAAATTACTAATATGGTAATGTTTTACATAATCATACATGTACAACCTATATCTGATTTCTTACCACCTCAGGGAGAGGAAAGGAGAGGGAGTTAAGGAGGGATAAAAATTGGAACCCAAAACTACAAATAAAAATGTTTATTACTTAAAAAAAAAAAGGAATGAGGGAGTCACATCTCTTCTAGACCTAGATTTATGGTGCTGTGACCCCAAATTACTTGACCTTTCTACAAGTCAAAGAGCATAGGCAGTTTAATATCTCTTTGGGCATGCATCTCAGTTTCCTCATTTGTAAAGTATAAGAATTAGACTAGATTTCTTGTAAGGTCCCAACCAGAAATAGATCTGTGATACTCCTGTAAAGTCTTACTCTTATGTGTCATCATGGCATGAAGGTGACCCTAAGTTGTCCAAGTGCAATCTGTGGCAGACTATCAGAGTCAGAAAATGTTTTATATATGTGTCCACTAATTAAATGGATTCTTGTTGCTAGAGAAACAACTGAGCTTATTTCCGAAAAGCCCTTGAATAGGATTGAACATCGGGTGATGATCCTCAGGCTCTCAAAGACTAAACATAAATGCAAAGACTAAAGATAAATGTCCATTTGTTTTAAATACCTTTTGATTAGTCATTTTTGCATTGTGTAGATATAGCCAGTGAAATAAGGTGTGGTTGTTTTGTATTTTATCATGGCACAATCACAGAATTTCAGAGTAGGAAGGGACCACAGTAGCCATCTTTTCTAAGCCATTCCTCAAATTGAATCTCTCCTACAAAACACATGAAAAATGGCTAGCCATTTTCTTCTTGAAGACTTCAACTAAGGGAACAATCCATAACCTCCTGAGGCAGTCCATTTCACTTTTGAAGAGCTCTAGTTCGAAACTGATGTGCAGAGAAATTACAAGAAGTTTGCAATTTCTATTCTTTGGTCCTGTCACATTTCTTGACAAACGCTGAGACTTTCCCTCTCCCTACTACACACCTTCAGAACATATGTGTTATTGTTCTCCCTATTACTATTCTATATGTTCACATACAGAAGGGATAGGATATACATATATACATACACACACACACATATATATAACACACACACACATATATGTATATATCAGATGAGGAAATAACCACATTGGTCAAATCATAGATCTTTTAGTACTAAAAAATTATGTATAATCATCATGCCTTTTCTACTCTGATGCATTTGCAAATGTTATATAGCTAACATCACACATATTTCAAATATTTCTATTTTCAACAAACATTTGTGTATTTATCCACTTTTACTAATGAGTACTCTGTGACCCTAGGACTTCATAGTCAAACCATTCCACATCTCTGTGCCTCAATATATTCATCTACTAAATGCCTAAATATATCTGTGTTCTCAACTCAGGCATTCTCTGCAACATTGCAGATTACAATGCTCCCCCTGCCCCTGGCTTGCCATCATATATGACTATCGAATTGATAATTAATGAATGAAATTATAAAATAGGGACAGGTGTGTCTAGTTCTTTGGGTACTTGTTGGCAAAGACCATTAGTGGTGATGAGAAACAGGTTGGCAATTACACTTTAATAACCACAGAGGGTACAGAGAAGGTGACCACAGGGGTATAGAGGAAGAAGGCATTGGAACAGGGGATAGAATGGTGAAGCAAGGTAGGCAGCATGGGGAAGACTATGGAGATGGGGAGAGGTAGGGATTATCATTCACAAAACCATAGATTACAGTTGGGAGCACTTGGCAGCACTGACCCAACAAAGATTGCTTAGGGGGCAGGACTTTGAGGTCTTGGTTTTATAGGATTTTGGGGAGGGTAAACAGACTCTTACCTGGGCCACCTTGGGTTATGTTCATTAACATATAAAAATTATTTCAAAGTTATAGGCAAAATTTTAAAGTTATTTCTAAAAGTTTTCAGCACCTTTTTGGTGTTCTGTTGGTTTGGAACTATGGATGTCTTAATTTTGTCTGGAATTTAAATTACACAGGACCAGACACCTTGACGAGTAGCACCTACATAGCTTCCCATGATTCAGCACATATTCCCAGGATGTGAATTTTTATTAATATAGGATAGTTTGTAAATTATGCTCATTTGATTTTGGGGACATTTGATCTTACCTGACTTCCAGGTTCCCTTTTGCAAACTTATTTTCTGCTCTTGCCTCCTGGCTACTTATAAATTTACTATACTATCTAGAAAAGGGGAGTGGTCAAAGGAACCAAAAAACAATACATTCTGAGGGGGGCAGGACAATGAGGGTTATGCGACTTGCCCCCCAGGGTCACACAGCTAGTGTCAAGTGTCTGAGGCTGGATTTGAACTCAGATCCTTCTGAATCCAGGGCTGGTGCTTTATCCACTGCGCCACCTAGCTGCCTTTTTAACACAATCTTGTCCATGTCCTTGCATTGTTTGTCACAAGAACTTCAATGAACATGCTAGAGGACTTTTTCATTTCCTCCTGATATTGTGAATGCACCACTGGAGCATTCCATTTGTCCAGCCGTCAAGCCTCATTCTTGTCACATGACCAGTCCATCTTCTTTTCCTAACATAGAATTCCTTGACATTTTTTACTCTTGATATTATTCAGAGTACCTCCCAGGTTATATACCAATAAACAACTCAGCATGTTCTGGCCTATTTTTATACAGCAGTAACCATGGATCCTCCCCATCCCACAAACTTAATCCTGGAGCTTCTCTTCATTATCTACAATCTCTCACTTGGTGATCTCATCGACTCTAAAGGATTCAGTTGTCATCTCTATGTAGATAATTCCCAGATATATGTATCTAGCCTTTGTGAGCATTAGCCATGCATCACTACTGACCCCTGGACATCTGAAATTGGGTGTCTGATAGGCATCTCAAACACAACACCTTCCCCAAAACCTTCCCCTCTTCCAAACTTCCCATTTACTGTGAAAAGTACCACTATCCTCACAGTCACCCAAGGACACACCCAAGCATACAACCTGGATATCACCTTTAATTTCTCACTCCATATGACTTCACATCTACAAACCACTGCCAAATCTTACCTTGTTCTACCTTCACATCTCACATTTATATCCCCTTCTCTCTACTCACATAGTCACATTCTGGTTTAAGCGCTCACCCCTTTTAGCCTGCAATTTTGCAATAATGATCAAAATGATCCAAGAGAAGCCCGAAGGACTTATGAAAAATGTAATCCATCTACAGAGAAAGAACTGATGGTATCTGAATACAGATTGAAGCATAAATTTTTGTTAGTTCTTTTATCTGAAGTTTTGCTTTTGTCTGTTTTCTTTCACAACCTGGCTAATGTGGAAGTGTTTTTCATGACTACTCATATAACTTATATTTAATTGCTTGAGTTCTTGGGGGGGGAGAGGGATGAAAAGAATGTGGAACATAGAGTTTTAAAAAAATTTATGTCAAAATTTGTTTTTACATGTAACTTGGGCAAATAAAAATTCTAAATAAACTAAAAAAAAAAACTAATGATCAAAATGGTCTGCTCACTTCAAATCTCTCTCCATTTTAATTCACCTTCCACTCAGTTACCAACGTGGTTTCTCACCTATGACCATGTCACACCCTGAACAATGATGTTCAGTGGCTCCCTATTACCTCCAGACTCAAATATAAACTGCTGTTTGGCATTTAAGATATTTTGTAACCTTTATTCTTCCTCCCTTTCCTGTCTTATATTTTACTCTCATACCCTGTGATCCAGACATGCCAGAGTACTTGCAGTTCTCTGAATACAACACACCATTCTCCATCTCTGTGCCTTTTCACTGACTATCCCTCATGTTTAGACTGCTTTTTCTCTTCATTCTTGCCTCTTAGTATTCTTTCAAGACTCATTTCAAATCCCATAATCTTCAGGGGGCCTTTCCCAATCCTCTAAACTAATGCTTTCTCTTCTCATATTGCCTTCCATTATCTTTGTATGTAGCATGCGTGTACCTAGTTATTTAGACTATCTTCTTCATTAGAATGTAAGCTTTTTGAAGGCTGGGATGATTTTTGTTTTTCTTTGCATTCTCAGTGCTTAGCACAGTACCTAGCATATAGTAAAGGTTTAATAAGTGCTTGTTATCTCACCAATCAACTGCCCACACATCCCTCTTCATTGATCTCAATGGGATTCTCAACTTCAATAGCTTCTTAGCTTTATTCCATGCTTTTCCACCATGTAGAACATTGGTAGAAGGTTAATATTTAAAAGATAGATTTTAGCTTTTATAGGAAGCTTAAGGTCAGGACAGCAATTTAGCTCTTCTTATAAGCAGTACAGCCCACTGTCCTTTTTCTGTTCAACTCTAAACCCAAGTTATTGTCCAAATATACTGTCTGTCCCAGGTATAAATAGTGGTGGATAAGCTCTATACGGTGCCCATCCAAATGGGTGTTGAAATCTGGGCAATAAACATTCTGCATATATTCAATCTTTCCTTTGTGTGTGAACAAGCTAAAGTCTTTTGAATGATTATGGATCTTTTCCAAGAGACTCTGCAGTATTCTGGGGATTTATCCAAGCAGTAGAATGTCATCCACAAACCACAGTATCTGGTGATGCCCTCCCCATACAAAGGGAATCCCTCCTTGACCTGGACTCTGTGCTCAATACCCTCCATCACAATGGCAAATAGCTTTGGTGTGCATACATCTCCCTGTTTTATAACTCAACTGACATTTATTATCAGAGGGTCATTGTACAGAGTTATTTCTGTTGTGATATCTAACATTGAATTTGGAATTATTTTCATGTATGGATGGGTAGCACCTTTTTTTTAAAAGGGCCTGTTAAAAAGCATTTTGTTTTAATAAATCAAGAGGTGTTTTTTTGCAATCAATAAACAATAAAATAATCGCTTAAATATTTTAAACAAATTATACAACATAATATTAATAGAATAATCTCAATGGGATCTTATTTTCTCTGCATTTTTTCAATTAATTGTGGGTGTTCCCAAATTATGTATAGATGAGTCTTGTAAAGATTTTGTATTGATGGGAGAGAAGGAAAATAGACTGATAATTATTGATGTTATGATCACCTTTTTAGTATTGATAAGATTTTTTTCATGCCTTTGATATCTTTTGAGTCCTTACATTAAACTGTAAAGTCCTAGATGTTGTGATTAATGATTTTAGCCCTTAATTGGATTCCTTAAATATGCCATAGAAAACTAAAGCAATAGGAGTAGAATGTAAGTCTCTTGAAAGGAACTACATTATTTTTTGAGGGGGTAGGAGAGGGGAGAGGTTGTCTTGTATTGTCAACATTTATGATAATTCCTGCTATATAAGACCTGGAACTCAGATCAGAGCAGAATAGAAGGGCTTTGTCTTAGGTGCTAGCAACTTTCAGGGGAATACTTCCCTGTTATCATCATAGTCCATCTCCATTAAAATGTTGGGCACTCTGTTGGTCTGTTTCCTCACCTTACTAGGACCAAGGTTTCTATGATTTTTATATACCTGTCCCTGAGGTATATCTACTGAACCTTGATTTCTTTGAGATAGAAAACTCATTCTATCAATGCATATCAGCACCTTATCTACAACTTAAAGTCTTAGTAAAGAGTTGACTTGAACATTTAGAGGGTTAATAACTCATCAAGTGTCAAACAGCTGGTTTATGTCAGAAATTTGATTTGAGCCCAGGTCTTCTGAATATGAGGACAACTCTTTCAAGTGTGCTATGCTGCTTCTCTTGTACATAGTAGGTACTTAATAAATGATTTTTTGAATTGAATTTAAATACTCTGATTACTTGCAACTTTTTCAAAACTTGCCCTGAAGGCCACAGATGATGGTCAAGCAATCAAGTTTAGAGTTGTAATCTTTCAATTCCAATCCCTGAAGATAAAAATGAGTAATGTGTTGTCTTACAAAGATCCTGAACCCAAAATATACCACATTACATTAGGGAGAGGAGGGAAAGCAGGAACTATTTGTCTTCTTGAATTAAAGTTCTCGTTAAATCGGCTAATGATAATTGCCTTTGTGCCAACGAAATCCTGGAAGGAGGAGTTCATAGTCAGGCTCACAATACTAAACCAAGAGAAAGAATATGGGCAAATACCAGTGGAAACGATATGAAAAACAAAGCTCATCTGAGCAATATGTTATTCATTTATATCTCCAAGAAATGATGTGCTTTTCTCTACAACTTCCCCGCCAGGTACAAGGCATTATTGTTATAACCATGGCATTAACATCCCAACAGATTGTTTTCCAGTGCTCATTTCCCCATCCTCAGTAATCCAGGTGATAGCTGATAAATGTGAGTCATCAACACATGCATAATAATGATATTGAATATCGCTAAAATGTGCAAGAAACAACTAGCTCTGGCCATTAAATTGGGGACAGACGTCAGCAGATAATTAGGCTGGAGAAGCCAAATCTTTTCAATTGCATCGGAATGGCCTGGAGCTAATGCACTACAAAAGTTCCAGAGAGGCTGCAGCAGACCAGTGGTGCCTAAATATCTAACTCCAAAGTTCTGCATTAGCATCTAAATTTCAAATGCAGATATGACTCATGCAGACAACAAATCTGGTTAAAATAGTTCTCCAGACAGTATTTTGAGGACCTTAGGGCTTCAGGTGAATAGCATAGCAATGTTTTTCTTAGTGGTGAGTTGGAAATAAATATTTTCCCCCTCTGCCTCCCCATGAATCCCTAAAGAGCAAGGGGGGACAACTTAGAGTTAGTATTAAAGGCAAAAAGATTTTGGCTCTACTTGAATCAAACCTTTAAGGATATCCAATAGACAAAATGAGCCTGGAAAATTGACTTGGACTGATTTCATTCACACCACCAAAGGAAAAGACTTTTAACTCCCAGCTGAAGACCATCTGATTCTAGTTATATGCACTGGTGTGAGGCGGGTGGTGGTGGGGAGGAGAAAACATATGATCTAAGAGGCAAAAAGACCTGGGTTCAGTTCCAGTCACTAACTACATGTTGCTCAGTTATTAACTACATGTGTTACCTTGAGGAAGTCAATTCTCTACTCTAGACCTCAATTATGTTTCTGTCAAATGCTGGGGCAGAACTCTATGATCGCTAAGGTTTTGTTCAGCTCTCAGATTCTGAGACATGCAGTACTTAGGGTGAGATCAACTCCAAATTGAGCACTCTACCAACCACCCTACTTTGCCTCCTTAGGGAGCAGCAGTGACTCAGTCAAGTCTATAATCCTGGAAGGGACACGTGAAATTGCAAATGGACTGCCACTGATGAACTTCTAGAACATTTTTTCCTGGGTTATTCAAAGTCCTTAATTTCTTGCCACAGTAACTGGCCAGCTTATGTATTTTAATTAACTGTTAGTCCCTGCAGGGGATTCAGTGGTAAGCAATTACTTGGGTAAATACCATCAATATGGAGCATCCTGTCCTCTAAGGTTTTGAGTCTGATTTCCAAGTCCCACCTAATTGTCTGATTTCATCAGCAACAGCAAACAGATATGGCCTTAGCCAAGACAGAGTTGAATCCATTGGCAGATGCCTCCCTCCCCTACCAATTTCTCATTTGCCTGCTACTCTTGACAAAAAGTCTTTTTCTTTTTTCTTCCATCGTACGTTTCTTAATGCGACCTCAAAGAACACCAACACGTGTGAACCTGTAGATATGCAAAGAACAAAAAGGAAGATGAGCTGTGAAGTTGACAAGATATTTGATATGTCCATCTCCCCCTGTTCTCCTAACAAAAATGCCTGAGCTGAGACCACCAGCAGGGAAAGGTCTGTTACTGTTCTCCTTAAAGTTCTCTCCATTTACCTGGGCATGCTGGGTGCTTGGGGAGAGTTCAAGCTGCTTTTGAGACACCATACAAGAGTACAAAGAGGTAGTCACCCATCAGAAGCTTTTATAGCTCCAGAAAAAGAGACCAGAAGGCAGGCAAAGTTCAAACCCAAGCTGATAGCAATCAGAGATGGCACTGCTAGGAGAATGGATTCTGCTGGACATAATGATGATGAGGGAGAAAAACAACGTATTTCAGAAGGGGAGAGAAAATGAATGGACTAGCCAACGGAGTTTGCCAGAAAGCACCGAAAAGGGACTTTTCATTCTATTTTATTTTTTATTTTTTTCTCCCTTACTGCAGTGAGGTTGTATGACATTTTAATGTCCCTCAACTGTACAGACTCTCGAGTAGCTCTGGGAATTGGGAAGTATGCAATTTACAGCCTCTCTCTCCTCTCTCCTTATGAGCAATTTAAGCAAACTCGGCTTAGCAGGAGACACTTAAGCAACAGAAATCCTGGAGGAGATCTTTTTAAACCCATAGTAAAGATAATACAATCCTCCTGCATAAAAACAAAGAAATATTAAGACTAGGCTGCGGGGGGAAGGTCTCCCTCTCTGACCAGGGAAATTTGGGATATTAAATCAGTGCCTGCCAGTGTTGGAGAGAGGTGACTTTGGAGGTCATACATCATGGGCCTTGTTGGAAGCGATGGCCAGACAACTGGGACCCCCGGCTCGAGCCATCAGAAAGGTTCATCCTCCTTGTGCTTTGTGACTTTTTCTCTGTACTTGCCAATCCCCCTCCTGTCCCCACCATTCAAATTTATTTTCCTGCCGTGGTTCATAGCTCTTGTCTCCAGGTGTGTGTCCTCTGTAGGGAGAATTTGGCATCTGCAGTGTGTCTCCCATCTCAAATCCTATCCCTCTAGCAATGGGGAGTCTGGTTCCCTCTTAGCTATTAAATCTAGGTTTACGACCCATTTACCTGAATAATTCATAATCAATAGAGTTGCTAATTTTGCTTTTTTTGCTGAATCACTCTGGGAAGCTTGACTTGAATAGGGGGTGATTGGAAGGCCGGCCATATGATCTACAGATCAGATAGATTTTTGCTTTTTATAGACTGCTCCAGGAGAGCAGAGGAAAACAACTCTGCAACTTGCCTCAATGAAGGCACAAACTTACCAAGAAATGTCATTTTTATTTTATCTTTCAAGGGCAGGAATTATTTCTTCTTTTTTTTTCCTTTATATTCCCGGCCCCAAACATACTGTCTAGTACTTAGTAGGTGCTTAATAAATGTAAATTGTGAATTGATTGATTACTAAATTAGTCATATAAGTGCTCAAATGTAGAGTGTGGGCTTCCAAGGCACAGGATCAGAGTTCAAATCTCACCTCTATCATGTATTTCTTGTGTGCCTGAAAGTATTACTCTCTATGGTTTATTTCCCTCCTCTTTAAAAAATGAGAGGTTTGGACTAGATCTTTAGGTTCCATGAACTTTAAAAATTTTTTAAAATAACTTTCAAAATAACTAGCTTCTTTTGTAATACTATGCATTTTATTTTATGTATTTAAAAATATTCTGAGAAGGAATCCATAGGGATAACCAAACTGTCAAAGTAGTTCATCTCTCTCTCTCTCTCTCTCTCTCTCTCTCTCTCTCTCTCTCTCTCTCTCTCTCTCTCTCTCTCTAAACACACACACACACACACGCGCACATGCGCACACACACACGCACACACGTGTGTGTGCGCGCGCACGCGCGCGTGTGTGTGTGTGTGTGTGTGTGTGTGTGTGTGTGTGTGTGCATGAGTGCTCAAGTAAGAACACTTGGACTAGACATTCTTAGAGAATGATAACTACCTAGGGGCAGCTAGGTCACTGACCCTGCAGTTGGGAAGACCTGAGTTCAAATTTTACCTCAGACACTTATTGGCTATGTGACCCTGGAGAAGTCATTTAATGCCAATTGTCTTAAAAACAAACTGACAGCTGGGGCCATCTCTAGTCATCCTGATAACATATCCTACCATTGGACCCAGATGGCTCCAGAGGAGAAAATGAGGCTGGTGACTTTCACAGCCCTTTCTCCCTTCAATCCAATTTATTGTAACTCATGACATCTGGCATGGTCCTCTTTGAAAATGGAGGGCATGGGGCAGCTAGGTGGTGCAGTGGATAAAGCACCGACCCTGGATTCAGGAGTACCTGAGTTCAAATCCGGCCTCAGACATTTGACACTTACTAGCTGTGTGACCCTGGACAAGTCACTTAACCCCCATTGCCCTACCAAAAAAAAAATAGGCACCAAAAAGGAAATGGAGGGCAAACAACAACAACATGTATACATACACGTATACAGCAACCATTAAATACTTACTCTGTGCCCAGCTATTATGCTAAACACTGAAGTGATTTTCCTGGAGTGGTGATTTTCCTGGAGTACAGGTTCAATCATTTCACCCTACCTACTCAATAAACTACAGTTGTTCCCTATAGCCACCAGGATCAAATACAAAATGCTTTGTTTGGCATTCAAAGCCCTACACCATGCCTGGAATGCTCCCCTTCCTCCATTTTGACAACTAACTTCCCTGCTTTCCTTTAACTGCCAACCAAAATCCATTTTTTTTTTTTTACTGGAAGCTTTTCTCAATAGCTCTTAATTTGAAGCCTTGGGGGCAGCTAGGTGGTGCAATGGATAAAGCATTGGCCCTAGATTCAGGAGGACCGGAGTTCAAATCCAGCCTCAGACACTTGACACTTACTAGCTGTGTGACCCTGGGCAAGTCACTTAACCCTTATTGCCCCGCCCAAAAAAAAAATGTGCCTGAAAGCATTACTCTTTTTCTCTCTATTTCCTTTCTACACTGTATGTAGCCTGCTTTGTATGTATTTGTTTGCATGTGGTCTCCCCCATTTGATTAGATGTTTCTTGAGGGCAGAAATTGTCTTTGCCTCCTTTTTAAAAATCCCCAGTCCTTAGGACAGTGCCTGGCCCTTAGTAGCCAATTAATTAATAAGTTTGATTGGTTGATTGATTGGTTGAACAGGGATACAAATACAAGTATGCAAAACAGGTCCTGTCCTCAAAGAACTTACATTCTAAGGGGAAAGACAATCAATATAGGAGGACTGAAGGGAGGTGGGACTAGAATATGGCAGGTGAGCAGGAGTCCAGAGAGAGTCCAACAGTGAGATGAAGATGGCCAGCCAGATCTTTCCTAAAATGATAGTTGGGCAAGAAATCACCATTCAGGAGAGAAGGGCCCTTCCATTTCTCATTTTATGATTACATAATCCCCTTGACTATAAGGAAGAAAACCTTTTCTTTTGCCGCTCAATAGGTAGCATAAGGAAGCAGCTTTGTCCAATGTCCTCGATCTCAGAGCACCCAGGTTCAAATCTGACCCTGATGATTATTACCATGGTGATCTTGGACAACTCCCTGCCTGGGCCTTAGTTTTCTCATCTATATAGTGAGGAAGCTGGACCGGTGAACATCCAAGGTCCTTTTCAACTCCAGATAATTTTTTTTTTTTTTAGTGAGGCAACTGGGGTTAAGTGACTTGCCCAGGGTCACACAGCTAGTAAGTGTTAAGTGTCTGAGGCTGGATTTGAACTCAGGTACTCCTGACTCCAGGGCCGGTGCTCTATCTACTGTGCAACCTAGCTGCCCCTGCTCCAGATAAATTATCCCAGGGTTTCTTCTGTCCATGAAGCTCTAAGTAAGTTGCATGATATGAGGTACTCTTTGGACTCCATGTCACACAGTAATGCAAGTGGAATCATTGGTTGTCTCTTACATAAGGAAAAGAAAATCTACTATGTTATAGATTTAGGATTGGAAAAGACTTCATCTTGTCGGACCCCCTCATTTTATAGATGTGAAAACAGAAGCCAATAGCGGTGATGGGACTCAATCAGAATCACACAGGTAGTAAAGGATAAAGGTAGAATTTGAACTCGGGTACCTTGGCTCCACATCTAACATTCTTTCTAGTATATATACCACACATTGTCACACTTCCCAGTATTTAAATACTATGGCATGGGCAAAGGAACTAGTTATGGAAACAAGCTTCTTTTAAATACTTACTATGCGTCATGCACTATATAAACAGAGGTTCTCCAGCAGCCAGCATTGTACATCCATATGTGGAACCACTGTTTACAGCATAAGGAGAAATTTTGAATACTGTGGATAAGTTCACTTACCTTAGTAGTATACTTTCCAGGGATGCATACAGAGGTGATGAGGTTGACACATGCATTGCCAGAGCTAGCTCAGTATTTGAGAGGGTCTGAAGGAAAGTGTGGGAGAGAAAAGGAATTAGAGAACCTACCAAACTGAAGCCTCTGTGCTGACCTCATTGCTGTATGCCTGTGAAACTTGGAGAGTCCACCAGTGCCATACCAGGAAATTGAACTGCTTCCATTTGAATTGTCTTAGGAAGATTCTGAAGATCACCCTGCAAGATAAGGTACCAGATGCTGAAGTCCCTTCTTGAGCCAAACTGCCAAAATTCAAACCCTGTTGCAGAAAGTGAAACTTTGATGGGCTGGCCACATTGTTTGAATGTCAAACATATGCTTGCCTAAAACACTGTTTTACAGAGAATTCACACAAGGCGAGTGGTCATGCAGAGGTCAGAAGAAGTGATACAAGGACACTCTCAAGGACTCTCTAAAGAACTCTGCCATCAGCTATGAGACATGGGAGATACTGGCACAGAACCAACACAGTCTGGAGAAATGTGTCTTGACCCCAACATAATGGTATCATTTCGATCCTCTTCAAGAACGAAGGGCAACAGGGGCAGCTATGTGGTGCAGTGGATAAAGCACCAGCCCTGGATTCAGGAGGTCCTGAGTTCAAATCTGGCCTCAGGCACTTGACACTTACTAGCTGTGTGACCCTGCGCAAGTCACTTAACCCTCATTGTCCCACCAAAAAAAAAAAAGAAAGAAAGAAAGAAAAGAAAAGGATGAAGGGCAACAATGAATGATGCTAAATGCTAAGAATATAAAGAAAGGAAACAAATACCCAATCCCTTCTATCAAGGAGCTCACTATCTAATGAGGGAGACTATATACAAACAGTTTTATGCAAAAAAGATATATAAATACATATATATATATATATAAACAGTAAATGGAATAAAATCTCAGAATGTACTAAAATTCAGGAAAACTGGAAAAGGAATCTTTTAGAATTTAGGATTTAGCTGACATGTAAAGGTATACAGAGAAGCTAGAAGATGGAGATGAGGAGGAAGAAAATTCCAAGCATGGAAGGCAACCAATAATAAAGCCCAGAATCAGGAGAAGGAGTATCATTTGCAAGGAATATCAAACAGGCCAGTGTTACTGGATTTCAGAGGTGTAGTAGAGTGTACACACATTGGAAAGGTAGGAAAGTATGGAGGGTTCTAAAGCCAAAGATTTTCTATTTGATTTTGGAGGCAATAGGGAGCCACTGGAATTGACTGAATAGGAGGATGACATGGGGCATGACTTGCTCTTTAGGAAAATTAATTTGATATCTTAGTGGTGGGTGGACTGGAATGGAGACCCAAGGCAGGGAGATCATCCAGGGAAAATTGCAATCATCCAAGTGTGATATGATAATGGTCTGTGTCAGAGTGGTGCCAGTGTCAGAGGACAGAAGGGGACATAAATGCGAGATGTGGAGATGACAGGATTTGAAACTGATTGGATATGGAGGGTGGAGTAAGAGAAATCAAGAAGTTAAGATGATACCCAGTTTGAAAGACTGGATCAATGGAGGATGGTGGTAACCTAGACAGTAATAAAGACATTGAGAAGAGGGGAGGGTTTGGGATGGAGAAAAGAAAAGGTTAGTTCAGTTTTGGATGTGTTAAGCTTAAAATGTCTTACAGGATATCTAGTTCAGGATGTATAATAGGCAGTTGGAGGAATGGGACTAAAGATCAGAAGAGAGGTTAGCCTAGACAAATTGATCCAAGATCAAGTTTATCCTGTTAGTCTCCTTGAAAGCCAATCCTGAATGAAACTTCAGGAAACAGTTGTGGGCTATTCCCCTGCTGGAAACCAAGGAGAGGCTACTAATGTATTTACATACCATGCCAAGTGTCCATGAAATTGTTCATCTTTTTATGTTAATTTCATGCCCCTCCAGAGGTACACTCACAGGAAAGCTGGTTTATTCCACTTATCAAAATGAGATGAATGAGAAAGATGTAACAGTGACTTGGTGAATGAATTAGCTGATTTCATTGACAATAACACAGTTTAAACACAGCCTCTCTCCCCATTCCACCATCACCACTTTCACCTCCACAGTTTGAAGAAAGCCATGAAAGGGTAGACTTTCTAAAAGGCTTTTAGAGATCTTTGCTCCCTTCATCTTCTTGATACTTTGCCAACTTTGTCTCTTATGTCAAGTAGCTGTGTATTTGAAAGAGTATGGGATGAATAGAGCTTGTCCTTATCAGCACTTTGGGGTCATCTGAACCAGGCTTCTGTCTCCTCCTAACTGTTAATAAGAAATTGCTGTATACGTCCAGAATAATAACTTGACATTCTTGTGCCAGTGGCACAAAATGTGATACAGCTTTCATTCAGTTGGTAGGTAAGCCCAGAAGGATCAATCCCAAAGGGAGCTTGCCTGGGGCAGTTCCCCTATGGTGAGAAATCATGCACTATATGCTAGCTTTCTTATTTAATTATTATTAATCAAAAAGTGATAAGTACAGTTGTTGCTACCCTGTCAAAAGACTATACATGCTCTCAATACTGTCTTTTTGTACCTTGGGGCAAAGTCATGGTTGACCCACCATAGTTAGAATTCTGCTTGTCTGGATTACTTGGTGTCTTAATGACCACTCTGTGGCCTCTATCTGACTTGCCCTTTCCAAAGCCATTATCCAGTTAAAATGATTTTCTATAATCCATAATCTAGAAATAGGGTCAATGACAAACTAGTCAGTCCACTTTAATGCAACAACCTGTATCTTTTCATATTTCCTAAATTGACAACAGACTAGTGAAAAGCTTATTTGAATAAGAGCTGTTGTATACCCAGAGGCATGACAAAAATAAAACCCATCTAATTCAACAAGGGAATATTTGCATCTTCCACTCTCTTCTTCAAAGAACTCATCTGATCTCATGACTTCAACTGTATCTAGCTTGACTTCTCACATAAACAACTACTTTATATCTCAAGAATATCTTCTTTTGGATGACATCATCACCTTAGACTAAATATATTTAGAATTAAGACCATCTTACTCTTCTCACCTCCTTAATAATAATAATAAAAATAAACAAGACTCCTCTTCCCAAATTACCCATTTTTTCCAAAAACATCATGTTTCCTCTTAACCCTGGCTCAACACTTCAGAGTATCTTTGATTGCAACCTCTCCTTGTTCCCACTTTTCGATTAGTCCCCAAGGACTCGGTAAAAGCTACTGACTATGGTGGAGGCACATAGTTTGGACCTTGAGGTAGGGAAGAGGTGAGAGCAATTAATTTGCTTCACCTCACTTCAAACTAATAGGTGAGGAACTTTTCATTAAGATAAATGAGGGAGGGAAGGAAGGCTTATAGTTTTTTTGAACAATCTTTTGCATGGTAATGATTCCCTTTATCCCTTTTATCTCCAAATACATAGTCTGCTCTCTGTCACATCTGTGATAATAAATAACACATAAAATGCTTTAAAATTTGCCTTCACAAAGGTAAAATCTAATTTTTCATCTTGGGATGGAGCTAGTCTGGGGTTTAAAAAAAATAAAAACACAGAGTGATGGAATGCAAGCTCTAGTAGGTTCTACCATGGTGGAAATGCTTAGAGTATGGTTCTCACAACAGATTATTTCTGCTTTCTGAGATTCAGCCTTACTAGACAGGGAGAAGCTTGACACCAAACTGGGTTGCTTACTTGATGTATTATTTTGCCATTTTCACTCGAGAAAGGGAGAAAAAAAAAGAAGAAAAAATGTGTCCATCATAAAACTTAGGCTCTCTTCTACACCTGCAGTGATATTGGCAGAATATCAGAACAGGGTACAAGGTGGTAAAAATCATTCAGTTTTTAGATTTTCTTCAGAAGGGAGACAATATTTCCCTATCTTACCCAGGCTGTAAGTGTACTGGCCACTCACAGGCCTGAGCCTATATGTCCACAACTGAAACTTTGTTCTGCTCTATTCCTGACCTGGGCTGGTTTTTCCTTCCTCAGACATTCTGTGATTTTTAGGTTTTCTATAAAAATTAACAGAGCTATTGGTACTCTAAATAGAAGATGCTTGTTCAGTGAATAAGTGAATATATTATTGGAGAAACTGGATCAAATCGATGTTGACATTCTTGTTACAAAGGAAATGTTCAGTCATTTTCAGTCATATCCAACTCTTCATGACCCCATTTGGGGTTTTCTTGGCAAAGATATTACAGTGGTATGATGTTTCCTTTCTTCAGCTCAATTTATAGATGAGAAGCAGAGGCAAACAGGGGTAAGTGATTTGCCCAGCATTGCACATGTAGTAAGTATATGAGGCCAGATTTGAAATTCAAAAGATGAGTCTTCTTGACTCCGGGTCTTGCACTCTATCCACTGTGCCACTAAGCTGCCCATTCTAAAGGAAACCATATGAGAAAAGGAAGATGTAGCTAAGTAGAAGGACAGAGAAACAAATAAATGAGTTGGTGAGAAAACTTATGCAGAATGCTTTGTAAATTTAAAGTGATATAAGATGCCAACTTTCTTTATCATCATCATTATGTTGCTGTATCCAAAGACAGCAAGAACCATGATTTCATGGGACTCTTGGTCAACCTCACATTGCAGGGCTCATGATTAGCACTTGCAAATATACCATAATGAAAATAATTACACCATAAGAAGTAACATCTGTTACAGAGAATGAGGCAGTAAAGAAATTTTATGAAGAACTTGGTAAGAATCACCAAATGAAATCAAGATACACTTTGACATTTGGTGACTTAAATGCAAAGGTCTTAGAGTCAGCATCCTGTGGTAGATTAAAAAAAAAAAAAACTGGCCTTAGAGCTAGGAAGACCAAGAGTTGATGCCCATCTCTGGCATGTATTGATTGTGTGACATTGGGAAAGTTGTTGATCTGCTCAGTGCCAGGGTTTGCTGAATAAGAATATACTGATCTTAATTAGTGGATGAAGTTTCTTCATCTGAAAATTTCTTTATGTAGATGAAATCATAGGTCTTATCCTTAGCCTTAATTCAAAGGTGGATAGAGCTGGGGATGACAAAATCTTTGCTGTTGAAAAACATGGTTTGTGAATATGAAATGAGAATTACGGAATTCCAGATACAAGCTTTGTGTCCATATATCATGAATACTCTCTTCAAGAGGAGAATTAAATGACCCCTATGTTTTCTTTGATTCTACTTATTTATGAGAGAAGGTTCTGTTGGAGAGGCGGGATGGCAAGAGGAAGAGGTAAACAGTAGCACAATTCCTAGCACATGGTAAACACTTAATAAATCCTTTTTTTAATTCATCCATTCATCTGGGGGAAGGGAGAGAGAAAAGATCATCCATAAAATTTTTTTAAAAAGAAGAGAGTCATAAGGTATTGGATAGGGGAAGCACCAAATAACACTATAGAAATGAAAATGGTTATATTCTAACAGCCAAGAAAGGACCAGCTCCCAATGTGGGAGTCATATTTGAATCGGCTATTTATGTACAGTCAGAAAGTAGACATCTTAGAGAAGAGATCCAAATCAATATAAAGTTTTGAAGAAAGAATCAGAATCAGAATAAGAAAACATGGTGACCAAGCAAGGCAACTACAACATGATCAATTTTATTAATAACGATGAGGTGATGATAGGTAATATTTACAAAGAGTTATGGTTCGTGAAGTCCTTGACAGATATTATTTTTCACTTGATCCTCAGAACAAACTTCTTGAGGTGGTGGGTATTATTATTTCCCATCTTACAGATGAAGAAACTGAGATACAGGGAGGTTAAGTGCCTTGCTACCTTGTAGACACAGAGAGCCTGAATTAGAATGAAGGAAATAAGAATCCCTGCATGGCTGGATGGAAAAACAAAATGTATAAGTATCTATTGTCCAGATTCTGCTACTTAGTTGGAAGAAAAACTAAACATGTCGGTACATTTACCTTGTAAAGACACAGTGGAAGAAAAGTTACCTGGGTCCAAAATGAGAAGGAATACAAGAATGGGCAGGAATACATTTAGCATATTTTTTTTTCTATTGCTTTAAGCAACCTCATTCTTCTCCCAGAAACAGAGGCATGTCTTCCAAATATCAGTATTGTTCCAGGTTTGGTTTATAGATACAAGCTATAGGATACCCCAGTCTCTTAAAAATGAAAGTTGGTAATAAGATAAAGAACAAAGGGGGAGGCTAGGTGGTGCAGTGGATAGAGCACTGGCCCTGGAGTCAGGAGTACCTGAATTCAAATCCAGCCTCAGACACTTAATACTTATTAGCTGTGTGACCCGGGGCAAGTCACTTAACCCCAGTTGCCTCACCAAAAAAGAAAAAAAAAAAGAGATAAAGAACAAAGGAGACTCACATGGTAAAAGTAAGTCAGGTATAACACTTTGCCAGGGAAGATCTATTCAGGATAATATGCACAAAGAGAAGTTTGGGCAGAAACAGAGGTGGACCAGTCATGTAACAATAATAATAGCTAGCATTTACATAGCTCATAAATGTTTGTAAAGTGCTTTAAAAATAATAGTCAGTGGACAACCTCCATACTTTGTTAATATGCATACAATGTCAAGTGATCTAGGGAAGAGTCTGTAGCATGTAAGATAAACCTTCAGGGGGCAGCTAGGTGGTGCAGTGGATAAAGCACCAGCCTTGGATTCAGGTAGACCTGAATTTAAATCCCACCTCAGATACTTGACACTTACTAGCTGTGTGACCCTAGGCAAGTCACTTAACCCTCATTGTCCGGTGAAGACGAAGACGAAGACGAAGACGAAGACGAAGACGAAGACGAAGACGAAGAAGAAGCTTCAGGAATTACAGTAATATATGGACAAACAAGATGCCATTGAATGAACTCATTGTACTCTGTATCCACATCATTAAAAGCAAAGATCTATCTCAACACTAAACTGATTCTGGGCAGCTAGGTGATGAGTACCTGTGTGACCCTGAGCAAGTCACTTAACCTCTGTCTTAATTCACTGGAGAATGAAATAGCAAAATATTCTAGTATCTTTGCCCAGAAAACTCAGTAGAGAGTGTGGTCCACACAAAGAGTTGGACACAAATGAACAACTGAGCAACAAAGACAAATTATGTTTCTTGGGCAACTGGGTAACAGTGGACAGAGTGCTGGGCCTGGAGTAAGGAAGACTCAAATTGGCCTCAGACAGTTAGTAGCTGTGTCACTCCGGGCAAGTCACTTAATTCTGTTTGCCTCAGTTTCCTTGTGTGTCAAATGAGCTGGAGACGGAAGCGGCAAACCAATTCATTATCTTTGCTAAGAAAACACCAAATGGGGTCACAGTCAGACACAACTGAAATGACTTGAAGAACAACAACTCTAATAATTGCTTAAACAAATGAACAAAGAAAACCACAAAAACAACAATACCACTCCACCAAAAAAACAACAAACCCAGAAACACTAGGAACCTTCTGTGAGGATGACAAGTATTCCTAACTATGCCTTCCTCATTTGCCTAACAATTACCATGTGATTGTTTTATATTTACCCATTTGTGTAAATCTCTCCCGATGGAATGAAAGCTCTTCAAGAACAGGAATATTTACACTTCTTTCCTCGCATCCCCGGTACCTAGCAAAGTACCTGGCACATAGCAGGTGCTTAATAAACACTTGTTGATTGATTGATTCATTGATTGGGGAAATTTAATTGGCATGGGTCATGTGATGACACAGAACACAGTCCAAACTTGGGTACAATTATGCCAAAAGATTGAGTGGCCCTTCCATTAGGGAGTTGGTGAGTATGGGTATACAGAGATGGAGTGGCGTTGGGCTTTCATATGGCACTACCACAGAATTTTCAGAGGGCAACCATAGGACTATAACATAAGGTATAGAAGGCAGCTGCTCTGGGTAGGAAGCATATGCTTACACCCTCTAAGTCAAAGCTTCTTAAAATGTGGGTCACAACCACATATGGGGTCCCGTAACTGAAGGGGGGCATAGTAAATGGTTATGTATACCTATTTTATATACCTACATGCTGTGTATTTGTATAAAAAAATTTCCCTGTGAAAAGAGGTTGCCAGTGGAAAAAGTTTAAGAATCCCTACTCTATGTCAGCCCTCTAGAATAACACCCTGATCCCCCATTAAGGCCCTGCCCTCTGAGATTTCAGGAATCACCAAAAAGAATTAGTGAGTACATATTGTGAGTACAGCCCTAGCCTAGGCACTCTGATTGAATAAACGATGTTACATTGTGGTGGGGTGGGCAAGTCTATTTACTAAAGAGATAAAAAACCAGTGGGGGGTTTCCCCTTAAAAAAACAAAAACAAGGGAGCAGCTAGGTGGCACAGTGGATAGAGCACTGGCCCTGGAGTCAGGAGTACCTGAGTTCAAATCCGGCCTCAGACACTTAACACTTACTAGCTGTGTGACCCTGGGCAAGTCACTTAACCCCAGTTGCCTCACTAAAATTAAAAAAAATAATAAATTAAAAAAAAAAACTCTTTTCAACTACTGGTTTGATAAAAATCTGAGAACATAGCAACTAAGGCAAACTTAAGCAGGCCTTCAAAATAGTTCATTTCAGAAACGAGAACAAAAATGTTGCAGAAAACTATGAGTAATTCATACACTGACATAATAATGATGGTATTTAGTAATGTGTAGCTTATAGGTAACTAGTGTGTGTGAAAAATGAAAATTTTCTTTAGTCATTTACTCTCCCTGATAGAGGCATGAAAAATCTAGAGAACAACACAAGAGAATAAAAATAAGGTTGTGTGCTAGGACTTCAGAGAAGGGATAAGCATTGTGGACAAGGTTAATCAGGGAAGGCAAATGCAGCTAGAGGCAACCCTTGAGGAAAATATGGAGCAGATAGGGAAGAGCATTATAAAATGGAGGGATATTGTGAATAAAGGCAAGGTGATAAGCTAGATAGAAGACTAGAAATGGAACCAAGAAAATCTGAGTTCTTATCTTAACTCTAACACCCAGTAGTTTTGTGGCCTGGGCCAAGTCACTTAACCTTCTCTGGGCCTGACTTTGGTTACCTGAAAAATGGGCATGATAATGTAATTAGTATCTACCTCACAGGGTTGTCATGAGGGTCAAAGAAGATGACATGTTTTAAGGTCTTTGTACAACTGAAATCACAGGGTAAGAGAATTTTAGGCAGCTAGGAGGCATAGTAGATAGACTGACTTGATATTGGTTGGAATCAGGAAGACTTGAGTTATATTCCTGACTGAGATACTTAATGTGTATATGATCTTGGCCCATCTCTCAAACTCAGTTTTCTTGTCAGTAAACCAGGATAAGACGAGTATATATTTCACAGGGTTGTTCTGAGCATCAAATGGAATAATATATGTAAAGCCCTTTGAAAACCATAAAGTACTATGTAAATACTATTAGTATCATTGGTTGGTTGTTGTTCAGTTGTTTGTCATGACTGACTCTTCATGACCCCATTTGGGATTTTCTTGGCAAAGATACTGGAGTGGTTTCCCATTTCCTTCTCCAGCTCATTTGACAGATGAGGAAACTGAGGCAAACAGGGTTAAGTGACTTGTCCTGGATCACACAGGTAGGAAGTGTTTGAAGCCAGATTGAAACTGAAGAAGATGAGTCTTCCTGACTCTAGCTCTATCCAGTGCCTAACTGCCTCGTTCGAATTGACTTCTTAGTCAATATTGTGAACTTATGTTGTTATTAACTTTATCCTTTCACCTCTCTATGGAAAACCAAAATTGCAATACCCAGTTTATGGGCTAGTGAAGTTCCAGTTTATGTCAGATTGATACCCTGCCCCTCACTGTCCCCTACTCCCTATGGCAAACATAGGGCATTCTGAACGGATTGCATTGGAAATTTTAGCTCCAATTCAGTCTTTCCCTTTGAAAGTCCTTTTTCCAGAAACACGTTGGCAAGTTCAGTCAAAGTCAAGAGGTGTTATCCTTGGCAAGGATTTGGCTTCAAGGCTACATATTTAAGAACTCATATCATGAAGAGGATGAGAGCCCCAAACTCATTTTCACTTGCTTCTGAGCTGGGACTTCAAGGTTAATGTACTGCTCAACTGTCTTCTCTGATCTCAGAAATACATTCCCCTTTGCTCCCTCCTCCCTCATCCCCTGGGATTTTTTTTTTTTAAAGCTGTATTCTGAAATCCAAAATCCATGTGATACTCTGGGTGCCTGAGCTTACTGTGGCTTTGAAACAAAAGTTAATTTTCCTTGGGATCTAACTAATGTAAGATTTTATATGATAATCAAATCTCAACTTCAAGTATCTAAATTAGGATTTAATGTGACATAGGGAATATCCTTTTGTATATGTGTATGTTTTTAAAACACACACACACACACACACACACACACACACACAAGTCTCCCTAGGATCTAAAATGTTCTGATTTCTTTTTCCCTGAGAAGATTAAATTAGTTCAGTACAGCTCTGGTTATAATGATCTAATTCCTGGCGTTCGTGTGATTAAACTGGGTGCATGAAAGTAAGCAGTGATAAATTAAAAGCACAGTAGAGATCTTGGTGGGTGTGAACAGATGAGTAATCTTAATTAGAAATAAAATATGCCCATTATTTTGTGCTATAAATGGACTTTTATATTCTGAATTACAGAGATAAAGACTAGATGTGTGGTGCTGAGCCATATTAATCAGAGATCCAGGAAGGGGAGGAGAGAGAAAACCTTTTCAGAGGGGAAGAAAAGACGGACAAACACCCACTCCGGAGAACTTCACTTTTTCAAAGCATTGCATACAAAACTGATCTGAAAAGCAGGAAAACCTGGACTCAGTTCTCCTCTCTGACACATACTAGCTAATCCTGGGCAAATTGTTGATTCCTCCAGGGCTCTAGGCAGCTCTTTGAGATACAAAATTGCAAACACAGGGAATCTTTGGTAGAGTTTCTTCACCAGGAATATATGAGCAAAACTGCAGAGCTAGTTGCTATGCCATGACTATTTTGCCATCACCATTTTAAAGGTAATTGACATCCAGAGATGGATGGAAAGTGAATTACCAAGAGTTGTCCAGTAAGGATGGAGTATGAATTTGAACTCAGTTCTCTTTCCATATCTGAGCCATTATTTTTCCCAATGTACTACATTGTCCTTGAAGTGAGGTTACAAAGAAAGCTTGTAACACTTAGTGGTCATGTGATCATGAGCAAGTAACTTAACTTCCATAAACCTAAGAAAACTCCTAAAGAGTCTTAGTTATCAGGGGTGGGGCTGGGGCAGGGCGGGGAGACAGCTAGGTGTCACAGTGGATAGAGCACCAGCCCTGGATTCAAGAGGACCTAAGTTCAAATCTGGCCTCAGACATTTGACATTTACTAGCTGTGTAACCCTGGGCAAGTCACTTAACTCCCATTGCCCTACCAAAAAAAAAAAAAGAGTACATTATCTTAAGACTATGATCTTTGTTGGTAGAGGGGTCTTTGATGTACTTATGTGAAGGATCTCTTTGGGTGAGACAGAGAAAGACAGACATAGAGATGGACAAATAGAGAGACAGAGAGAGATGCACAGAAAGACAGACAGAAGATTTTGCATTTTCAAGCCAAGTTACAGTGGATTATTATGGTAGCAAAAGTTCATGATTTAGAATCAGGAGACTTGGGTTCAAATCCTACCTCAGAGATTTATAAGCTGTGTGACTCTGAATAAGTCACTTAAGCTGTTTGCCTCAGTTTCCTCAGGAGTAAAATGAGGAGGTTAGACTTGATCTCTCTAAGATTCCCCACCAGCTCTAAATCTCTGGCTCTATGACTTTCTAACTTACAAGTTTGATATCTCAGGTGAGTCAAATTAACTGCTTTAAGTTTCAGTTTCTTCATCTCTGGGGTCTTCCCAGAAATCCCTTTTAAGGGTGGTACCCGGGACAGTCATTTCTTCTTTTTCCAGCAGACTGAACTCCTCTGGACTTAATCATCATACCTTTGCTCTGAGTACCACAGAAAAAGTTTAGAAACTTAGAAATGTATAAAATATATGCAGAGTATTATATAACATCAACATATTTTATCTTTTTTTTTTAAGTGAGGCAATTGGGGTTAAGTGACTTGCCCAGGGTCACACAGCTAGTAAGTGTTAAGTGTCTGAATCCAGATTTGAACTCAGGTCCTCCTGAATCCAGGGCCGGTGCTCTATCCACTGCACCACCTAGCGGCCCCTCATATTTTATCTTTTAATGCCATAATAATTCAGACTTCTTTGTTACGAAGGGAAGGCCAAAAAAATTTATGCAGATTTTCCAGATTGTGGGGGCTTGCCCCTAACCCCCATGGTGGAAGGGATAACTATTTGTATTCTCAGCATTTATCACAGTATTTAGTGCATAGTATATATTAATAAATATAAAAAGCATAATATAAAATAAATATATATAATATAATGAATAAGAATCAATATTTAATAAATAACTATGATAAATATATAAGAATACATTTTGTTGACTGACTGATTGAAATGAAGGGGTTGAACTATTAGACCTTGAAGGTCACTTCCATTCTGAACTTATGATACTAGGAAGTCCAATTGTCTCTGAATCTTTGTTTCCTCACATGTGATCTCTAAAGGGATCACATCAGTTCAACCACCTCTCTGGGAAAGGTTGAAATTGTACATCTTAGATAATCAAGTAGGATGACGTACAAAACAGCTGGCTGTCTGTAAGGCTCTATAGAAAGCCTGTGGCTATTGTCTGGGCCCACAGGAGTGTCATATTGCTGACTCAATAAAATGATGACTATGAATTCACAGGAAATGTCATGAAAAGAATAGCCTGTTCCTATAAACTAGTATCCTGCTGGAAACAGGCCATGGAGAAACAAACAGAACAAACTAACAAACAATCCAGATTCACATTCAAATCTCAGCTCTGCTATTTTGTATTTGTGTGACCTTAGACATGCCACAATCTCTCTGGTTTTCAGTTTTTGAAGACAATCTGAAACCTGATTCCCTATTTAAAGAAACTTCTTGAGAGGTATTTATAGGACAGCTAGGTAGCCTAGTAGATAGTGTGGCTGTGCGACCCTGGGCAAGTCACTTCATTCTGTTTGCCTCAGTTTCCTCAATCTGTAAAAGGAGTTGGAGAGGGAAATGGCAAACCACTCTAGTATCTTTGCCATGAAAACACCATATAGGGCCATGAAGAATCAGAAATGACTGAACGATTTTATAGGTCTTGATTTTTTATTTACATTAAAAATTTTGGTGTAAGGGTGGTTCAATTACCTTAGTAGAATGTTAGGGGGCTAGTCATGAGACAAAGTTTTTAAGATGAGTTCCCCCCGGGTGACATTTGTAGATGGTCATTCTTAGTTTATCTTTATTGTTAAGATGAAGGAGTTGCGGGGAGGTGGGGCATCTAGGTGGCACAGTGGATAAAGCACCAGCCCTGGATTCAGGAGGACCTGAGTTCACATCTGGCCTCAGATACTTGACACTTACTGGCTGTGTGACCCTGGGAAAGTCACTTAACCCTCATTGTCCCACTAGAAAGAAAGAAAGGAAGGAAGGAAGGAAGGAAGGAAGGAAGGAAGGAAGGAAGGAAGGAAGGAAGGAAGGAAGGAAGGAAGGAAGGAAGGAAGGAAGGAAGGAAGGAAGGAAGGAAGGAAGAAGATGAAGGGGTTGAATCAGATGGCCTCTGAGGTGAGTCCTAACTCTTAATCTATGATTTTATGATTCATTCTGCAGTTGTGGACCTAAGGGTGTTAAACAGTAAATTTGTTACTACAGTATTTATCTGCAGAATGTGCTTTCAAAGAGATAAGACAAGCTATGTGAACAAATGCAAGGACAGCTCTTTTTATGGTCCAAGGATTCATCCTGTGGGTTCATAGAATTGTCTTTTATTTGCCTCGTGAGTCCCTAGTAGAAATTAAATGTGGTTCAGTCTTTCAGTTGTGTCTGACTTTTCCTGACCCCGTATGGGTTTTCTTTGCAAAGATACTAGAGTGGTTTGCCATTTCCTTCTGCAGCGGATTAACATAAGCAGAGGTTAAGTGACTTGCCCAGGATCACACAGCTAGTGTATATCCAAGGTCACATTTGAACTCAGGCCTTCCTGACTTCAGGCCTAGCCCTCTATCTGCTAGCCATTTAGCTACCAAATTAATTGGAGACTATTATCGGGGAGTTCTTTTTTTTTTTAGTGAGGCAATTGGGGTTAAGTGACTTGCCCAGGATCACACAGTGACCCTGTGTAGTGTGTGTTAAGTGTTTGAGGCCGGATTTGAACTCAGGTACTCCTGACTCCAGGACTGGTGCTCTATCCACTGCGCCACCTAGCTGCCCCAAATAAGGCAGTTGCACTAGATTTCTTTCTTTCTTTTTTTTTTTTTTTTAGTGAAACAATTGGGGTTAAGTTGGGGAGTTCTTAATAAATTCATAGCTGGAATGTATATGGACTATTATGTTTTGCAATGGAAAATGATCACATTTACATATTAAACAAGCTTATGGGATAGATGTTGTTATTATTACCGGCATTTTGCTGATCAGGAAACTGAGGCTGAGAAAGATTAAGTAGTTTGGCCATGGTCACATAGCTATTTGACGATGACAACGACAATGACAATGATGATGCTAGGCAATGAGGGTTAAGTGACTTGCCCAGGGTCACACAGCTACTAAGTGTCAAGTGTCTGAGGCTGGATTTGAACTCAGGTCCTCCTGAATCCAGGGCTGATGCTTTATCCACTGTGCCACCTAGCTGCCCTCAATGGTCATATAGCTATAAAGTACATAACACCAAATTCAAACCCAGAGCTATCCTAACTACAAATCTAGACGTCTACCTCTAAGCCAAAATCATTGGGTGACTTCCATGAGCTCCTTTTTTTTTTTCCTTTTAAAGATCCTAATTTGAGGAGGCAGCTAGATGGCAGAGTGGGTAAAGCACCAGCCCTGGATTCAGGAGGACCTGAGTTCAAATGCAGCCTCAGACACTTGACACTTACTTGCTGTGTGACCCTGGGCAAGTCACTTAACCCTCATTGCCGCGCAAAAAAAAAAAAAGAAAAAGAAAAAAAAAGATTCTAAATTGAGACATTCCTCATGCTCTTCTATCTAATCCCCCACTACCCTCAGTAATGTGGCAGGTAGTTGAGAAGATTTTTACCACATTTAAAACATTCTCATGGTAAATACTAGAGCCAGGTTTTTATTCCATGACAAGTCAAACTTGTTATAAGTGACTCTAATTGGACCTTCTACCAATAGTAATGGTTTTCATTTAGAGTTAGTTTAGAGGTATTTTTGAAGGTATTTTTTAAGCATACACATAAAAAGAAAAGAGAAAAATTCCTGTCTATATAATCATCAATAAAAATGAGAGCAATGATTTCCAATGTGTTTTTTTAGAACTGACAACTCCCTTGAGATGACAAGGCTGCCTCTATACTGGGTCAGACTTGGTTCCTTTATTTTGCTTCCTTCATCCCTGAGGTCCTTTAGACTTGGAGATGTTGCATAAAATGTTTAAAATCCTAGCCGTGTGACCCTGGGTAAGTCACTTAACCCCATTGCCTTGCAAAAAAATATTTAAAATCTCAGGTCCTACCTCTGGGTAGTGGAAGGCTTCAGTAACATATTCATAAAGATTCCATCAAGACAGCCTTTATAGAAACAATCAACAACTCATTCATTTTCTCTTCTGTAGTTTTATGGCTTTTGAAATTTTCCTTAAATTATGTTTGGTTTTGGGTCTTTGTGAAATAATTATTTCTAAAAAGAGTGGATTGTTCATTCTAGAACATTTTTATCCTGTGCACACAGAACTTAGAAGAAGAATATTAGATACAAGGATGGGTGACAATATTAAGAGCTTCTGTTTCTAATTATATTCACCAGTTAATTTCTTCTTGGGGTATTGCTTTTCAAAATAGTTGTTTGCACACAATCACAGTTCAGCAAAACTAACAGACACATTGAATGTCTGACAGATGGAACATTCCATATCCATTTGTTTTCAAAGAAAGGAGTTACATTCTCTCATCTCTAGGGTCCTTTTAGGTCCTTATAATTATACACTTTTCAGCTTCCTAGTTATTATTCTTTTCCTTTACTTCATTGTAGGCACTGCATATATTATCTTCCTGGTTTTACCTGCTTTGCTCTACATCAGTTTATCTGTCTTCCCATATTTCTCTGTATTCCCCACATCTGAATTCCCCTCAGGGTCATAGGTACATCTGCCAAATAGCACGATCTCTGGATCAAAAGAACTGCTTATCTTTATCCAGTTTTCTGATTTGGTACTTGGCTTGACCTATGCTCCAACCATAAAAATGATATGCTAATCTTGAAGACTTTATTCTAAAATAACTGCTAGGAGTTATTAATTAGTTTTATTCCACCCATTAAGATATAGCCAGGGTAGCTAGGTGGCACAGTGGATAAAGCACCAGTGTTGGATTCAGGAGTACCTGAGTTCCAATCTGACCTCAGATACTTGACACTTACTAGTTGTGTGACCCTGGGCAAGTCAATTAACCCCCATTGCCCTGCAAAACCAAAAACAAAACAAAACAAAACAAAAAGATATAGACAACTTCCTTTTAAAAATATGTATATGGGGGCAGCTAGGTGGCGCAGTGGATAGAGCACCGGCCCTGGAGTCAGGAGTACCTGAGTTCAAATCCGGCCTCAGACACTTAATACTTACTAGCTGTGTGACCCTGGGCAAGTCACTTAACCCCAATTGCCTCACTGAAAAAAAAGAAAGAAAAAAATATGTATATAATTTAGTAGGTTTTATACAATCCTTTGGTCTCATTTATTTCTCAAACTGACATCATATTTTCTGAAAGGAAAATTTCTAATTATTTTTAACCTTTTTGGACTGGTCACCAAGTATGAAGATATTTTACCTTCCTAAGACTTTATCAAGGTCTTCATAAAATTCTACTCCTTCATAATATACAATGGATTTTGGCATATGTGACAACTAATTTCATATGTAGAGAGACATCATGACATAAAGGATACAAGGTCTGGGTCTTTGTATCAAAAAGACTTGCATGGAAGACTTACATGGACTGTTGCAAAGTAAAGTGAGCAGAAACCAGGAGAACCTTGTACATAGTAAAGTCAATACTGTATGATGAACTATGAATGATTGAGCTATTCTCCTTCAAAGGACTGATGATAAAGCATACTATCTGAATCCATAGAAAGAACTGATATTGTCTTATTGTAGATTGAAACATCCTATTTTTCACTTTCTTTCCTTCTTTCCTTCCTTCCTCCTTTTCTTCCTTCCTTCCTTCCTCCTTTTCTTTCTTTCTTCATCCTTTGTTTTTTATTCTTCTTCTTGTACAAAACGAATACTATGGAAATGTTATTCATGACTGTACATGTAAAACCCATCTCTCCTTACCATCCTAGGGAAGGAGGAGGGAAGCTAGGGAAGAAGGGATAGAATTTGGAACTCAAAACTTAAATATACCCACAAATGTTAAAAACATGTTTTAATATGTAATTGGGAAAAAATAAAATATTAAATATTTTTAAAAGGCCTGGGTACAGATCTAACCTCTAATATATATGATCAATGTGACTGTAGATGAGTCTCAGCCTCTTAGTTACTCAGACGACTTTCTAAGACTATA
Source organism: Dromiciops gliroides (assembly GCF_019393635.1). Classification (NCBI taxonomy): domain Eukaryota; kingdom Metazoa; phylum Chordata; class Mammalia; order Microbiotheria; family Microbiotheriidae; genus Dromiciops; species Dromiciops gliroides. The sequence continues at coordinate 30,712,068 of NC_057866.1, forward strand.
AATTGCCTAGTATGGCTGGATCTGGTTTAATGAAGGGAGTTTTCTCACTTTGACTTCCCCATACCAATGAAATTACTGGCCTGATTAAAAAAAAAAATGAACACTTCAAAATATTCTTTATGCTTTAAATTCATAGTAAACACCACCAAGTGAGAAGATTGAATGTCCCATGAAATTAATTTTCTTGTTACTTTGGGATGCCTCACGAAATCCAATCTGCCAATTTCTTTATTCATTTTTTTTTTGAGGACAATCTGCAGCTTGTTTCCCTATTTAGGGAAACTTCTTTAAGGTTTTGTTTTATTTACATCAAAAATGTTGGTGTGGGGGTGGTTTAATTCTTTCAGTAAATTGTCAAGCTGAGACACAAATTTTAGGCTGAGTACCTACAATTAATATTTGTAGATGGTCATTCTCAGCAAATTCTTCTTTTTCTAACACTTCCACAATATCACTGCAAAAGTACAAAAAGTAGGTGGCAGCTAGGTGGCCTAGTGGATATAGCACCAGCCCTGGATTCAGGAGGACCTGAGTTCAAATTTAGCCTCAGACACTTGACACTTACTACCTGTGTGACCCTAGGCAAGTCACTTAGCCCCCATTGCCCCACAAAACAAACAAACGTACAAAAAGTCTATAGGACTTGAGGTCCCTGAGGGGGTTTTGTTTTATCTTCTTTGTGGGTCAACGGGTCTAATAAAGTTTATCTTGTCCTTTTGGCCAAGCTTCCAGGGTTGAGTACTTCCATACTTGACTAGGCTGGTCCTCAAACAGCAGACATACCCCTTGAGTAGGCACAGATTTGGAATCTTTCCAGCTTGAAAGGACTCTTCAAAGTTTTTGCTCTGCTTATAATAACTGTCAATAGCCAAGGGTCACCTTCATTTTACTGTACAGCATCAGAGTAGGGTATTTATGGAGGAGGAAATGTGAAAGAAGATTGACAGCTTCCTCTTGGAGCAAATGCAAGCTGTTCAGCCTGACAATCAAGGCACATCATATTCTTATGTCCATCGAATCAGCCTCATCTCATTATTGTTGTTGTTGTTTGAAACAGATTCTTTGTTCCAGTCAGATCCATTTCTGCACAATACTCTTTAAACATCATTCATGTTTCCACCTTTATCCTTCTGGAGTTTCCTCTGATTGGTGGTTCCCATTTCTTTCCCACCCAGGTTTGAGTTCAAATTCTGCCTTAGACAATTACTAGCTGTGTGATCCTAGGCAAAACTTAGCCTCTCTGTGTCTTATTTTTGTCATTTGTAATATAAAGTGGTTGTAGTCAATGGCCTCTAAGGTCTCTTCTAACAAATTATTCACAGATTTGTGCCTCAATTCACTCCTATATAAAATGGGAATAAAAATAAAGAAACAAATGAATAGATAGATAGATAGATAGATACATAGAGCAAACCTATCTCATAGGATTGCTACGAAAATCAAATGAGATGATGAATATGTGTTTCTGAAGCTTAAAGTGGCATATAAGTATTTGCTCTTTTTATTATATAACACTATGATTTTTGTATTCAAATCCTGCCTCATTCAACTCAAGTCCTACTTTTTTGGGAGATTTTCCCTGATTAATCAATGTCCCTAGGTCAATTTTCCTCATCTTAAAAAGGAAAGGTTTGAACCAGATTATCCCTTAGGTCCTCCTGCCCTTGAAACCATCTTCTCTCATTGGTGAGTTGTTGAACCACCTACTGTCTGGGCGGTTGGGGGGGGGGGGGGAGGAAGGGAAAAAAAAAGAAATATGTGCAAAATACTTTTAAATTTAATATGCATTATTTGTATTTTCCAATACTTTAAGCCTGGACAGTTAACAAAAAAATAAGTAAATCACTTAGTTTAGTGATTGCCAGTTGCCAAGGCATAAAGGCTTACACTGAAAATTTAACATTAGCTCTCACAAGCTAGTAAAAGCTGACTCCAGCATATAGGAGTTCTGGAACCTCTCTTTTGAAGATGATCCCAGGGCAACTATCCTTCATTTCTCTTCCAACTCTGCTTCTGACACTCTAGACTTCACCGACATTCCTTAACTGCCTTCTCACCATGAGTTGTGTGGACCATGTTCCTGCATGAATACCACCCCTTCCCCTTTAATCACTAATAAGCCATCTTTGAATTACTACCTGATTCCTAAAACTTCCAGAAAAGAAGTCAGGTCATTATAGTCATGTAATCAATCAATTAATTTGCCCTCTCTTCAGTGGAATATAGTTTATAATCCAGGAGTGCTACCACCAGCCCAGTGGTTTCATCAGAGGATAACTGGTGAATTTACTCGATTTCTAGAAGCTGCAATATCTCCCATGCTCACCAGAGGGAGTTCTACCTTCTAACTCTCATACTTCTTCCACCTTAAGCTCAGTGCCTGAGTACTGTCCCTGGATTCAGTACAAATCTAGGGGTATGGTATGCAACATACTTTGCAATTATTAAAAACAGAACCATCTCTCATCTTGGTATGTTAGTCCTTACTTTGTAATTGTGAAATCCCTGGGGTTTTTTGACCAAGAAATTTCGTTCATAGAATCAAATCATTGAATTGTTTAAATGGCTACATATTTACTCAAATAAGGTAGTTACTATGCTGACACATGACAAAATTGTAAGTAGGTTAATTTGTTGAAATCTATTCTCTTTTGATAACCACACTCATTGCATGGGACCTTAAGACAATCAGAAGAATTTTATATATTTTATATTTTAAATAATTGGCTCAGCAAGCAATTGGAGAATGCAAGAAGGAAAACTATGGTTTAGAAGTGGTATACCACTCCATATCCCCAAGGCTGTTGTTTCAAGGCAGGGGTCAAGACTGTTCAGTCTCACTTCAATCTAAAAATAGGTAAATGGTCTAGCTTATATATCCATAGCCTTAGCCCATCTTCCTCAACCAATAGCTCTTTGAATTTGATTTGGTTCACCTATAATGATATCCAACTCAAGCCATAGGTACAGAAGTTCAGAGGCTGGGACAGGTACTATAGAAATCAAATGACTTTAGCTGCCTGTTCCACTGAAGGCTCTCAACCTTAGAAACCTCTGCTCTTAATGTCCTGAAATGAATGGCATGCAATATCAGATTAGAAGTATCTGGAGGCTGAGTAAAGAGATGAGGAAACTCAAGGGATGTTGGGAAATGTAGGTCTGTATAAATCCCTAAACTTCCTGTGTTCTTATTGATCCACAACTCCCACTTACATTCCAGGAGTCATCAGAATCACCTGTTATATTTCGTAACCTACATTATCCAAAATTCCATATTTCTTTGTCCTGTTTATTTATAGCTTTATTTTCTAAGGAGTAAGTAGGAGAACCAGAGATCTAGATACTGTGTAGATCCAATGACTCTACAAAACCCTCAGAGCTATTAGATTATAGGAAGGACAGACATATTCTTGGAGGCCTTTGTTGTAGTCATTTTCATGGCCTAGGAAGGCTAACTTCATCCTTTGAATGGAGCTTTTCAACCAGAATGAAAACTACAGTATAACAGTTTTTAAGGTCATCATTAACTTCTTTTTAAAAGCATCACTACATTCCTTGGAGGATAACTCATGAAGCCATATTGAGATCAATAGCCTAGTAATATTGAAAATAGATCATATCTCCAAAGGAAAACTAGATTCTAACTGGCTAGGGTCATCCTTTGATGGTCCTAAAGCAATGCAGAAATTATTCTTCAAATGTGTGAGCAAATAGGTAACTTTCATCTGAGTTAATGGTGATGATAATGATGATAATAGCTAGCATTTACATAGTGCTTTGAAGTATGCCAAGTGCTTTGCAAAGATTACCTCATTTTATCCTCATCAGAACCTTGGGAGGTAGATGCTCTTATGATCTCCATTTTCTAGATGAGGAAACTGAGGCAGACAGAAGTCAAGTGACTTGCCTAGGGTCACACAGCTAGCAAGTACCTGATGTTGATTTAAACCCAAGCCTTCAAGACTCAAAGTTCAGTGCTCCATCCAATGTATATCTAGTAGCCTGTTGTCTTGGTTTTTAATATTTGCATTACAGTTTAAAGAAATTATCACCCATTAATGGAAGGAACCAGAGTCATGGATTATCCCAGATGGTGGATAATTAATGAAATATCTTCTTGCTCTATTTTAAATTGGTGGTCCTATGTGAATATATTTGATGTTCTCTGAAATTACTTCAATCAAAATATCAGCTTCTAAAGATGACTCAGGAAGAACTGCAAAGCTTTCTGATTTCCCCATTCAGCCCCATCATCCTATTGTTCAGATCCTCATTGAAGCTCATATCATACCGTGAGAGTTGCTTTCTCTCACTGATGGGGGAAAAAATAACCCAGAGTTATTTTTTTCTTAAACCTTTCCTGGAACTAAATCAAATAATATAAATAAATTAGCAGAAATAATAATGGAAAGGATGTTCAAACTTGTCCTTCCTTCCTCAAGATTTTACTATCTATTCTCCATATTCTCAGGAAATGGTCTGGTCAAAAGTATGCCCCAAATTTCTTCTTATTATTATTCAATTTTGGTGAATGCCTTTGATTTTAACTGATTGTATCTATAGGATGACTATTAATAGAAAGCATACTGGTAAAGGCTAGTGAGCTACAGTTTTAGAAGTGGGTGTCCATAGCACTTCCCTTGAACTTTGAGATGGTAGCCACCCTATAGGTAAGTAGGTCTGAGGTGATGCTGATGTGGGATGGAATTATGGTCAAATTGATCGTGAGTCATCCCAAAAGAATTACAAGACTCAGTGACTCAGTTTCCCAAGTTTTATTGCAATACTGTGAGTGACCTCAGGGAGAGAACCAGAATAGTGGAAAGGTATCTCTCAAACAGTGAAAGAAAAGATAATTATATTTATAGTATGGATAAATTGATTATCAGTCTCATTATAATAATCTCCAACTTGGGGAGATACAGGGGAGGGCTTATCCTAATTTGGAGTTCCTGGGGTCCTAAGCCAACCCCTAAGGCAGGTACCTTTTTCCATGGAGGTGTGTTTTGGGAGTTTACACGTCATAAGGTGAATCTGGGGACAGATTTGGCCTTTTCTGCACATGTCTCTTTCTGATTCCCATGCATAGTTTCAAAACATCTTCAATTTTCTTCTATTTCTAGTCTAAATTTCTATAGTCTATCATTTTTTCATTGTTATAGTCTTCAGGTCTTCATGGCCTTCCTGCTTCTGTTCCCATTATGGGTACTGATTTATGTGGGTAAGAGAGCCTAATATCCTGACTTATAAGTTATCCATTACCTGGGGTCTGAATCCCTTTTAGGGCTCATGCTTGGGTCTTAGGTTTTTCTGTTAACCCCTTTTTGCCTCCTACATCATTCCCCCCTTTCCATATACCCTGGGAAAAAGGACGAAGATCATCTCTTCTGTTACTGCTTCCTACTGAGTGGCAGCGAAGTAGGGGCCCACAGAGGGTTTATGAATTGAGGGAGATCCAGGAACTCAAGTTACAAACACAAGGACCACAACACAAGACACAAATGATTTACAAACAGACCAAGGGGCAACAGGGGCCCTAATACAGAATAAATCTACGAGTTCCATGAAAAATTGGATGAAGCAAGCAGTTGTCCAGGTAGCCTCTGTACTGGAACTCAACCTTCAGGAGGTGTTCTGAACCATGTAGACTCCGCCTCAGTTCAGGACCACGTTTGCCAGCACTCTTCCAATTCTTGTAATCTGAATACTTCATGGTCACCATCTGAATGTTTGCTGTCTGTAATGTGGCTAAAATTCTAGCTGCTCTGTCTAAAAATCTAATGAGTGGTTGCCAATAAATTAGAAGCTTTAGCAAGAGTTTAGACTTTTAAGCATTTATTAGGGAGCATAAAATTTTGGTGAGGAGAGAGAAAGAGGCCTATCTATCTCAGGGAGCCAGCATTTTTGCTCCACTCCCCATGAGGGGGAAAGAGAGAGAGAGAGAGAGAGAGAGAGAGAGAGAGAGAGAGAGAGAGAGAGAGAGAGAGAGAGAGAGAGAGAGAGAGAGAGACCACCTCACTCCTTCATCCCACAAGCCTCCTGTGAAAACTGGAAACATCCAGTCCACCCACACACAGCTCCAAGCTAATTGGCTGGTAGCTTTGATCAACAGTTCCCACAAGCAAACGTCACTTCCTGATGCCAAGGAACTGACCTTCCAAGCCACATGGCTTGCCCTCAGATGCCTTCTCCTCATGGTGGAGCTTTCCTACAGTAACTCTCCAGCAGGGGGCGTCACTCCAATTGTCACAAATCCTAATGCAGTGGAATTAGAAACTTGTTCTATTACCAAAGTTAAATTTGTAAGCATAACTTCATGTTCAAGATACCTAACAAAAGGAATAGTAAGGGCAGCAGTTTTCCAGACCCATCAAAGAAAATTATCCCAAGTTCCTCTTCTGACTCTAGGACGAGAAGAGGCAGTAGCCTTCTGACTCTGGAATCCAAATAGCCAAGAGTAACATATGGGCTTAAACAGTTGGTAGTTAACACTAAAGACATAATCTCCTCCTTGTTATAGGAAGGGGAGGTACATTGGGGCACAATAGGGTGCAAGGAGACCAGGGCTAGGGTAGACAGGTGAATGGACCTAGTAGCTGATTTAGTAGCAAGGTCTGCCCTGTGATTCCCTTGTACTATGGAGCTGGTAGCTTGGTGCCCTTGACAGTACATGACAGATATTTGACTGGGCAGATTTATGATAAAACCTGAAATGCATAACTATGTTTCCTAGTTACCATCCTCCCTCTCATCTGCAATGGGGAGGAAATTCACTTCCTTCTAAACCAAAAAAGATACCCAGTTAATTTAACCTTATCATAATACCATGTAAGCATTAACAGAGAAATGACAAACCTGAATATAAATATACCTTGTTGTTTGGCACATCAAGTGACCATACATTTAGACTGAAAACAGTAAGATCTTACATACTTGCATTGTGCTCATTTTCTCTACTGACTACTTGCTCTGATTATAGAAATCTCCTATAAAAGAAAAAGCAGGAACATGATTATAAGGCCAGGATAAAACATCCTTAACTCTATTTGATTTCTGGTAAAAGTTACAAGTGACCACCAGTCATGCAGTACTAGCCAAATTCAGGGATTGACAGTTGGGAAAACATTTCCTTTTCAGTAGGAACTCAATGAACCAAAAGGAGCCTACCTCGGATTGAGTCTGAAATTGTCCTCTCACCTTTTTTCCCAGATAACTCCACCTGTAAGCATCACATTCCCTCTTGTGGCAATGATTTGTAGCATTCTCTCCAGTACTTGGATTACTGGCTTAACCATCCAAACAATTATACCTGAATTCAAAATTCAAAACTCAAAACAATATTATAAATTGTTGTCCCCAAATATTTTATCTTAAATGGCAAACTTCTACTCTCATGAAATTGCAATGAGCAAAAAAGATTTACCAGGACATACACACATGTTGCTTTCCTTCCTTCTTCTCAAGTTTAAACTTTATCCTAATGTGAAGATAAATCATTAGAAATTACTTCTATACAATAACAACCTTATAAATCCTCAGTAAAGCCATTCCTTGTAACAAGCTCTTTTCTGGCAACTTTACAAATTTAAAAAAAAAGTCTATAAAGTCCTTTTCTGTGTAATGATTTACCAGCTTCCAATGCTCTCCTCTGTCTTAGAGGAAACAACTACTTGTACCTGTGTTTTGTTAAAACCATCAATTGCTTTGTTTTGTTTTTTGTTTTTTGCAGGGCAATGAGGGTTAAGTGACTTGCCCAGGGTCACACAGCTAGTAAGTGTCAAGTGTCTGAGGCCGAATTTGAACTCAGGTACTCCTGAATCCAGGGCCAGTGCTTTACCACTGAGCCATCTAGCTGCCCCCAATTGCTTTGTTTTTAACACATAATCTGAAATATCATATTAAAACTCAGGGTTATGGTAAAGCAAAGGATGTTGATCTCCTCAATGCCAATAAAAAGCATTCCTGTTAATACAACCATATCTGTCTCTGATGTTGAGTAGACAGTGTTAATATCTTTTATTTCTGGGCTCTCTGTGGCTACAGAGAAGGTAGGGGCTGTAGTATCTACATAGAGATGACCTGGTCAGTTCTCTCCAGGCTTGTTCCTCTAGACAATAAATGTACTATTTTTCACACCTGAGAAACTGGGGGGGGGGGGAGGACTTTATTATTATGTTTAATTTGGTCACATTCTATTTAAAATAGCCCATTTGAATAGTGGGATGTGTGTGTGTGTGTGTGTGTGTGTGTGTGTGTGTGTGTGAGAGAGAGAGAGAGAGAGAGAGAGACAGAGAGACAGAGAGACAGAAAGACAGAGAGAAAGACAGAGAGACAGAGAGACACACAGAGAGAAAGACAGAGAGACAGAGACTGTATTTCCTTTTTCTTGATATGAATAATGCTGATTTACAATAAGCCTCTATTACTGTGTAAATAGGCAGTCACATCTAATCCCTATGTTTTTATACTCCTCTACCCAGTTCTTATGTAATCCTAACCAAAAGAAAAAACAAGCGCCTCTCTCTTGAATCACTAAAGCCAATGACATAGCAGAAGCTTAAGGAATCACTTTAGTCTTCCCTGAACCTAGTATGCCTGTGTTTTTGGTATGTATGGTCATCCCCCTTTCTTAATAAGAACATTTTATTCATTGAAAAGGGGTATAACCTTGAGAAACTGAGAAAAGCATCCTATCAGTACTTGAGCAGAAACAGGAACAGCTGAGAGGACCAGAAAGAAAACATTCTCTCCATGAAAAGTATTCAGAGAAAGAAGCCCCTCTAAGGGAAAAAAAAAATGACACCAAAGGTAAAGAGAGGCAAAGTTCCTAGTTTCCTAGAAGCTTATTTACATATTAATGGTGTACAGCCTTTGGCATTGTTAACTAGGGAGACTGAATCACCAGAACTTTTTGGTAACTATGGTACAATCAGGCATTTTCTATTAGTGGTGTGAATAATGGAGATTCAAATTTTGTTTTCTCATGCTAAGGGGGAGGAGATTTACTTTACTCCTTACTTTTGATTCTTCCTTATTTACTTTGTGTGTCTGCTTCTGTCTCCTTTTGTTTGTCTCTGACTTCAGAACTGAAGAGACAAGCAAAAGGAGACAGAGACACACAAGGTACAAAAGGAAGAATCAGAAAAACAATGAGAAAAGAAGAGCAATTGCTTTAAATTGGGGTTGATGCAACACCAGTTGAGTGGCTGAAGATAAGCTTTGCAGCCATTATTGGAAGTCAATCTGGTGGGAGGAAAGCTCTTCAGTCCAAGAGTTGTTTGGAGTAGAGTGAAATGAGCTGGTGTATTGGATGGACAAAGGATAGAACTCTTTGCCTTTAACTACCACCTATAGCTTCAAGGCTTTCTTTCTCTTTATCTCCACCTACATCTTAGAGAAGGTGAAACCCCTCAAAGCTAAGTATATCTAAATAGATCTGTAGATTCCACACTTACTGGGGGATGGGTTTGCTGACGGGGCTAATTAAGCTCTTTGAAAGGACAAAGATATAGACCTAGATAGCTCTAGATTTAGGTTCTATGCTTTCACTAATGTGATCCAAGAATAGCAGGCAGTAGAGAAGCACCTCCATCCAGCAGAGGTCCAGAAAGTGAGCAACTTCACCCAGCAAAAGAGGTAATGATGGAGCCTTAAGAAGACCAGTGATATCAAAGCTTAGAGCCCAGAGTTTGTGAGTTGCTCCAAGCAAATCCCACAACCTACTCTTACAGTGGGGATACTTTCTTCCTTCTACTGAGCTGTTCCTTCAACTGTTCCTGACAAATTTTGCTGGAGATGTTTTGAGTTTCCCTGATGGTGTTATCTGACTTCACTTATCTCTATCCTTCTGCATACTTCTGAATAACTATATGTATGACCAAAATATTCAGGCACTCACTTCCGAAATAAACTGGAGTTAGTCCTGATCAAAGCTGTCATACCAGGGATGGTCTTGAGATCTTATGGCATCAAAGGTATGAGTTGTCCTTCCCTACATATTCTCCAACATGGATGATCCCTGTGCATGTTCAATCTATCCATGGATGGTATATGTATTTGCTGGAGAGTGTGCCCAAGGGATATGGTGAGAGTATTCTGTTGCAAAATTTTTACTATGCTATTTTCCTTGATTTGATCTATTCATACCCTCTGACCCTCAGTAGCAAGGCAGATGATAAAGCAATGTTTTAGGATTATTCCCATTAATAAAACCATATCTTTCTCTGATGTTGAGTAGAAAGTGTTAATACCTTTTATTTGGGGGCTCTCTGTGGCTATAGAGAAGGTAGGGGCTGTAGTATCTACACAGAGATGACCTGGTCAGTTCTCTCCAGGCTTGGTCCTCTAGACGATCCTGATGGAAACTGAGGTGTCAGTAGGGCATTTTTGGAAGGGCGACAGAAAATAAAAGGACTCAAAATCATTGCCATATTAGAAAAAAAAAATAGCCACCTCCATTAAGTATATGCTATCTATCAGATAGTCTTAATCGTTGAAAATGCACAAACAAAAAGCAAAACATTCACTACCCCCAAAAAGCTTACATTCTTGGGGGCAGCTATGTGGCACAGTAGATAGAGCACTGGCTCTGGAATCAGGAGGACCTGAGTTCAAATCTGTTCTCAGACACTTGACACTGTGTAACCCTGGGCAAGTCACTTAACCCCAATTGCCTCACCAAAAAAAAAAAAAAAAAGTTTACATTATTAATGAGGAAGACAAGCCAGGAAGTGACCACATATTGAGATTGGTGTCCAGCCAAAGGTATTTTGGTTGGGGAAATTACAGCTTTGATGAATGGAGTCAAATAGGCTTATTTAAAAGAAAAGTGGAAGTTTAACTCTTTAACACTATTTTTTATTGTTTTTTTTGTTTTGTCTGTGAGTAACTTGGGCTAAAAGGAGAAAGAGAATAACAAACTTCTTTAGAAACTGCTGTTCGTTCTTTATTTCTTTATAGCCTTACTTAGTCAGAGACAGAATTTGGTGTGCTGTGAAGACAGGTCTGGAAATCAAGAGACTTAGATTTTTCAACATAGCTCTGTCATGAAGACCTCACTTCATAAGTCAATTTACTGTACTGGGCAAAACGATATTGTTTAACTAGATAAATATGGCAGAACCAAACAAAAATACATCTCTTAGGCATTTCAATAACTTCAGAGTCCAGTTACAGCCTAAATTTCTAAACTTATTTTATTTTACTCCCCCTCACACATTCCATTTTCTACCCAAACTTGATTTTGTAAGGCACACAGTAGGTGCTTTTATTAAACACCTAATATAATAATGTTTATTTCCCTGCCCCTCTGCCTGCTTTTCTCCCTCCACCATATCTCATCTCCTGACTCCATGCCTTTGAAAAGACAAGCCAGAACTGCCTCCCTCAGCTCTGCCTCATGGAAACACTAGGTCCCTTCTAGATTTAGCTCATGTTTCCTCCTAAAAAAAGGCTTCTCTTGATCTCCCCCTTTATTAGTCCTCTTTCCCTAAACAAAGAAATAGCTTTAATACAGCGTAGTACCTCAGACATTTAGATTTAGTCACTTTGCAGTTTTTTTTCACCCATTAAACAAGGCTGTTGAACTATACAACATTTGAGGTGCTTTCCAGATTTTAATCTGTGATCCCATGAGCCTAGATCCCCTTTAAGGTCCTTTTAAGTCACATATCTATGATCCTATGATTTGAGATTTGTGTCGCAGCCTGTACCCTCTGTCTCCAATCTACCATCATATAAACAAACATATCTAATTGGAAGGGGGCCAGGTAGGAGAGGTTTAGGATAACTTATGACTATGTTCCAGGGAATACAAAGAATATGACTTATAATGTGTCCACTCTCTTTACCTTGTACCAAATCTACTCTCTTTCTGTCCAAAGGAAAGCATGATCATGTAAACATAATTGTGCAATGTTGATGTCTCCTACCTGCTATGTTAAGCTACTTGGATTACTACAGAGATATTGTGAAGCTTCCTAAGGGACACTTTGCTGGCTACTATATGAGGACTGGGAAAAATGATAGCTTAGAAAGTTATTGCAATGAGAGTATGAAAAAGATAGGAAGTTGGGGGATTGGGGTAGGGAAGAAGATGAACATATCATACCCACACAACAACATCATCCCTGGCATACACTCAGCTCTTTCCATTTTATCTCCACTATGTCAGTGTTGTATCATGAATGCATAATTATGCTTTACTGATGTGGAAAAATGACAGGGTGATATGAACGAGTATCAGAATGAATACCAGCATGACATGAGATGGATCATGTTTTTATGCCTTCTATAAAGTGCTATCTATGGTTATGGAATTCCATAAACAATGTCATTCCCAGCTTAATATATTCAGTAACTGCTGCTACATTTGGTAGCTGAGATTGGCCATGTTTTTCATATTAGATGGAAATAATACTAATTCCCAACACTTTAATGGGAATGGAAAACTGTATAAATAGAAGTTGTGCAAATAAAAGGCCATTTTCCTTGTTCTTCTTTCTACCCTCCCCCTTTTGTGGGGGGAGGGGGGGGAGAAAAGTGTTGAATAGCACAGACTTGAGCAGGCCCAGAACGAATCTCAGTGGCGGAAAGCTGATTCAAAATTGATGGAGATAATTAACAGATTGGAGATCTGCAAGCAACAGGTAATTGGATTATCGGTGGATAATTTGTTTCCATGGACGTCTTTGCTATCCGCACATCTGCAATATTTCATTCTTGTCGTTTCGCTCTCTGAAAGAATGTCCCGAAAACTCAGTTAATCCCCCAGCGGATCTCTGTTATTAAGTTATTTTGAAGAGCTGGCTACAGCATTTTGATCCTCAAACAACATCCTAGGCCCTCATTTTAATTACAAATGACACTTGATTTCCGTTTCTTTGTACTGGCTCTTTGATGGGGATGAGTGTTTTTGTTCTGGAAGACACCAATGTATATTCATCCATTAGATTGCCTCCTAACACTGACCACTGAGCTATCTCTCCTGGCTAGGTATGGCACCCCAACTTTTGACATTTCCAAACTTTCTAGTCAGGTAACTTACTCCATCTTTAATAAATCTTTACAATAATTGATAGTTAAGTTCAGAATTTCAGGGCAAGGGGAAAAAAGCAGTCTTTTCTCCTAAACTCTGAAATTGTCTATAGAATCATTCCATACCTGAAAGATGAATTTCTCATTTCCTTAAATTTTTCAACCATATCACATTTGTCTATTTTGGGAACCTGTAGCAATTCCTTCTGCGCTTAGAAGGTAAAGTAAGTGTGTGTGTGTGTGTGTGTGTGTGTGTGTGTGTGTGTGTGTGTGTGTGTGTGTGTGTGTGTGTGTGTGAGAGATGGTGGTGGCCAGTCAGTCCAGACCTTTGACTTTCAAAAGGCAGCTTGTCTCAGGGGATGGAGACTATGTTTTGTTGTAAGGAAGATGGCACTTCAAATCCCTCCTTTGACATATAGAGGCTGTGTGACCTTGGGCAAATCTCAACTTCTCAGTGCTTTTAGTTCAATGGTGACAAACTGAAATATAAACAGAGGCGATTAGGCTATACAGAAGGATCTCTGCAGGCCACATATTGACTTAGAAAACCACATATTAAAACTATCTTTGTTTTATTTAAAAAAATATTTCCCAATTCCATTTGAATCTGGTTCAGCAACGCTTGGCAATATTGTGGCCTGCTGGCTGAGTGTTTGATCTGTGCTAAGCAACATTCCAGGATTTAAAGTTGAAAGGAAAGAACCAACTTTCTAGAAGTAGACAGAATTGCCAATAACAATGAAGTCACTGGAACCTTATCCCTACCCACCTTCAAAACTATGAGTTATTTTTATGCACCTTGGCTTTAAAGAGTAACCTCAGACACTGAGAGTTTAAATACTGGTCAGAGGTAGGATTTGAACTACTCTTTTTTTTTTTCCAGGAAGAAATGAGGTCTTTTAGATTTTTTTAAACACTTTAAAATATCCATTTATTCATTTTAAAATAGAATAAATTCATTATATTCTGATATAAATAAAATAGACTTATGGAAAAAAACTGTATTTTCTAAAACAAACAAAATTGAGGGAGAAAAGTGGTGTTTTGTATATTTTTGCAAATCTCTATTTTTAATCTTTTATTTAGATTTTTATTTTCCCCATTTACATGTAAAAACAATTTTTAACATCAATTTTTTAAAAATTGTGTTCCAAATTATCTTCCTCCCTCTCCACCCCCCCCAAAGAATGCAAGCAATTAAATATAAATTATACATGGGTAGTCATGAAAAACATTTCCATATTAGTCAGGCTGTGAAAGAAAACAGACAAAAAATAACTTAAGAAAAAGAAACTTTAAGAAAAATATGCTTTGGGGGCAGCTAGGTGGTGCAGAGGATAAAGCACCCACCCGGGATTCAGGAGGACCTGAGTTCAAATCCATCCTCAGACACTTGACTAGCTGTGTGACCCTGGGCAAATCACTTAACCCTCATTGCCCTGCCAAAAAAAAAAAAAAAGGTTCAATCTATATTCAGACATCATCAATTCTCTCTCTGGAGATCAATTGTATTTTTAATAAGTCTCTCAGAGTTGTCTTGGATCAGTGTACTGCTGAAAATAGCTAAGTCATTCACAGCTGATCATTTTAAAATATTGCTGTTATTTTGTATACAATACATTTCACTTTGCATCAGCTCATGTAAATCTTTCCAAGTGTTTTTCTGAGAGGATCCTGCTTGTCATTTCTTATAGCACAATAGCGTTCCATCACAATCTCATCCCACAATTTGTTCAGCTATTCCCCAATTGAAGGGCATCTCCTCAATTTCAAATTCAGCTTTTTGGTTTTTTTTAATCTCTTTTTGGATACCTACCTAGTAGTTGTATTAGTAGGTCAAAGAGTATGCATGCCCTTTGGCCATAGTTCCAACTTTTTCTACATAATGTTTGTCAGTTTGCAATTCCACCAACAGTGCATTAATGTCTCATTTTCCCCATATCCCCTACAACATTTGTCATTTTCCTCTGCTGTCTCATTATCCAATTCAATAGGTATGAGGTAGTACCCCAGGATTGTTTTGACTTGAATCTTTCTAATCAATAGTAAGTTAGAACATTTTTTAAAATATGGCTCTAGAAAACTTTGATTATTTCATCTGAAAATTCTTCATGTCAGCAGTAGCTAGGTGGCATAGTGGATAGAGCACTGGCCCTGGATTCAGTAGGAGCTGAGTTCAAATCCAGCCTCAGACACTTAACACTTACTAGTTGTGTGACCCTGAGCAAGTCACTTAACCCCAATTGCCTCACAAAAAAAAAAAAAAGAAAAAAGAAAAACAAAAGAAAATTCTTCATGTCTTTTGATCATTTATCAGTAGGGGAATGGCTCTTATTTTAATAAATTTGACTCAGTTCTCTATGTGTTTGAGAAATGAGGCCTTTGTCAGACAAATTTGCTTCAAAAATTTTTTTCACAGTGACTATTGCTAACTGTATTTCCCTCCATCCTATTCCCTCCCCATGACATTTACTCTATTCTCTATATCCTTTCGCCCTATCCCTCCTCAAAAATATTTTGCTTCTTATTTCCCCCTCCCCCAGTCTGTCCTCCCTTCTATCATCCCCCTGTCACCCCCCCACCCTCTGCCCCTCCTACATTCTTGCGGGGTAAAATAGATTACTATACCCAATTGTGTATGTTATTCCCTCTCTGAGCCAATTCTGAAGAGAGTAAGATTCACTCACTCCCCAGCACCTACCCCATATTCTCTTCCACTATATAAGCTTTTTCTTGCTTCTTTTATGTGAGATACTTTACCTCATTCTACCTCTCCCTTTCCCTTTCTCCCAGGGGCATTTCTCTCACTCCTTAATTTTATTTTTTAAAAGATATCATCCCATCATATTCAACTCACACTTTTGCCCTTTGTCTAAGTATACTCTATCCAGCTGCCCTAATAATGAGAAAGTTCTTATGAGTTACAAGTATCATCTTCCCATGTAGGAATGTAAACAGTTTAACCTTTGTTGTTGTTGTTGTTGTTGTTGTTGTTGTTGTTTTTTTGGTGAGGCAATTGGGGTTAAGTGACTTGTCCAGGGTCACACAGCTAGTGTTAAGTGTCTGAGGTCAGATTTGAACTCAGGTACTCCTGACTCCAGGGCCGGTGCTCTAGCCACTGCGCCACCTAGCTGCCCCAACAGTTTAACCTTTTAATATTCCTTATAATTTCTTTTTCCTGTTTGTCTTTCTACTCTTCTCTAAAGTCTTGTATTTGAAAGTTAAAACTTCTATTCAGCTCAGGTCTTTTCATCAAGAATGCCTGCAAGTCCTCTCTTTCATTGAATTCCCATTTTTTCCCTGAAGCATTATACACAGTTTTGCTGGGTAGGTGATTCTTGGTTGTAATCCCACTTCCTTTGCCTTATGGAATATCATGCTCCAAGCCCTCCAGTCCTTTAATGTAGAAACTGCTAGATCTTGTGTTATCCTGACTGTGACTCCACAGTACTTGAATTGTTTCTTTCTGGCTGCTGGCAATATTTTCTCCTTGGCCTGGGAGCTCTGAAATTTGGCTATAATTTTCCGGGGTGTTTTCATTTTAGGACCTCTTTCAGGAGGTGATCAGTGGATTCTTTCAATTTCTATTTTGCCTTCTGGTTCTAGAATATCAGGGTAATTTTCCCAGACAATTTCTTAGATGATGATGTCTAGGCTCTTTTTTTTAAAATCATGGCTTTCAGGTAGTCAAATAATTTTCGAATTATCTCTCCTGGATCTATTTTCAAAGTCAATTGTCTTTCCAATGAGATATTTCATATTGCCTTCTATGTTTTCATTCTTTTGGTCTTGCTTTACTGTTTCTTGAATTCTCAAAAAGTCATTAGCTTCTATTTGTTATTTTTAAGGAGTTATTTTCTTCAGGGAACTTTTGTACCTCCTTTTCCATTTGACCAACTCAGCTTCTCAAAGCATTCTTTTCCTCATTGGCTTTTTGGACCTCTTTTACCATTTGTCCTAGTCTGTTTTTTAAGGTGTTATTTTCTTCAGTATTTTTTTTTTGTCTTTTTTACTAAGCTGTTGACTTTTTTCATTATTTTCTTGCATCTCTCTCATTTCTCTTTCCATTTTTTCCTCTACCTCTTTTACTTTATTTTTCAAAGTCTTTTTTCAATGCTTCTATGGACCTGAGACCAATTCATGTTTTTCTTGGAAGCTTTGGATGTAGCTTCGACTTTGTTATTTTTTTCTCAGAGTGAATTTTGATCTTCCTTGTCACCATAGAAACTGTCTGTGGTTAGCATTTTTTTTTTCTGTTTTCTCCTTTCCCCAGCCTATTTCTTGACTTTTCACTCTTTGTTGAAGTGAGGCATTGCTTCCAGGATGGAAGGCGCACTGCCCCAAGCTTCACAGGGTTTGTGCAGCTGTTTTCAGGGATACTTCTAGGGGTCTGTAAGTTTTTATTTCTTCCAAGGTGGTCTGCGAGCAACCAAAGACCCACTTTTTTGACCTGGCACTATGGACATAGTCCAGCTCTACTGTGGCTGCAAGCTCTGGTGTGTTTGTGCTCCTCCCCCACCTGGGCCCACCACCCGAGACTATAACCTGGATATGAGTATGGGCAAAATAACAGAATCCTGCCTCAGTGCTAGCAAAGGGACCCCTATAAACCCCTTCTGGCCAACTGTTTGACCCCCTTCTCATCCATGATCTGAGTTCCAGAAGCAGTTACTGCCCCTGCTGATTCAGAGGCTCCAGAGGCCTGCTCCTGGTTCCTGCTGTGCTGCTGCAGCCTCAGCTGGGCTGCACTCCACTCTCACCCCAGTACAACAGACCTTTCCTACAGACCTTCTAAATTGTCTTTGGCTGGAAAAATTATTTCACCCTGCCTTTTTGTGGGTTCTGCTGCTCCAGGAATTGTCTTATAGAATTATTTGAAGGTATTCGAAGGGGTCTTGGGGGGAGCTGAGGCAAGTCACTGCCTTTCTTCTGTCATCCTGGTTCCACCTGCCAAACCCAAGTCTTTCAGATTTCAAGACTGACCCTCTGTTAGGGGTGGAACTGAATCAGGCCAGTACCATGTGAGTTTAGGTTCAATGCCAAGGTGAAATGAGCACATGTAGGTCATTCAACATGTAGCAAAAAGATTTTTACTTAAGTCACATCATAAAAAGGACACTTAACCAGGATACTCTAGTACTTAGCTTGGGTACACGACCCCTCCCCCTCAAAAAATAAACCCTCCCTATCTCCATATGGAAATTCATCTGATCAGCAGGGCAAGGTATACTGGACTCACTTCTCTTGGGACATCTGCCAAGCCTGAAGGCCCATACTCCACGTGGGCAAGTTTTTCATTCCTTGGAAGTCAATATGGCTACTGTGCTAAGGAAGAGACAACCTGAGACTTGATCCCTTCGCCAATCAAGACCCAAGACAATTTCAGGAGGGTTGGGGGGTGAGGAGTGACACTTGCTTCATCATGGTGCCCCATTCCTCTCTCTATTTTTTTTTCAGGGCAATTGGGGTTAAGTGACTTGCCCAGGGTCACACAGCTAGGAAGTGTTAAGTGTCTGAGTCTGGATTTGAACTCAGGTCCTCCTGAATCCAGGGTCGGTGCTCTATCCACCGTGCCACCTAGCTGCCCCCCACCCCCCACCATTCCTCTCATACCTTCTTTGTCCTACTATATGCTGCTTTCTTTCTAAATTTCATTCAGAATTTTCCTAGATAAGTACAGATTCTTAATTACATAATATCAAAGTTGGAAGGAATCTAAGAGGCCATGTAGCCCAACCTGAACAAAAATGACCCTTATAACACACTAAGCAAATTATCATCATGGCCTTCCAGCCTCCACTCAAAGACAAGCATTTGCTCCCTCTTGAGGGAGCCTGCTTCACTTTTGGATCCTTTTCTAATATGTTTCTTTACATTGAATAGAAATCTTCCTCTGCAACTCTCTACACTTAGTGAAACATAATCCATGTATCTCAGAATGGGAGAGAGTCTCATGGTCAACAATTTTCATTGTTCAGTTGTCTCTCTTTGTGACCCTGTTTAGGGTTTTCTTGGCAAAGATATTGGAATGCTGAAATGAGCTGAAGCTCATTTTACAGATGAGGAAACTGAGGCAAAAAGGGTTAAATGACTTGCCCAGGGTCACGATAATAAGTGTCTGAGGCCAGATTTGAACTCAGGAAGATGAATCTTACTGATTTCAGGCCTAGCTTTCTATCTATTGTTGTCCTTTGTTCTTTTTTTCTTTTTCTTTTCGTTTTTTTGGTGAGGCAATTTGGGTTAAGTGACTTGTCCAGGGTCACATAGCTAGTAAGTGTCAAGTGTCTGAGCCTGGATTTGAACTCAGGTCCTCCTGTCTCTAGGGCCAGTCCTCTATCCACTATGCCACCTAGCTTCTTCCTGTCCACTGTACCTAATAGGTAATAATACCAACTAACATGTATACAGTACCTACTATATGCCAGGTACTGTGCTAAATGCATTGCAACTGACAGCTCATTTGATCTTCACAACAAGCCTGGGAGGTGGGTGCTATCTTCACTTTACAGTTGAGGAAACTGAGGCAACTAGTAAGTGTCTCAGGCTAGATTTGAACTTGAATCTTCCTGACCCCAGACCCAACATTCTTTCCACCTAGATGCCTCAACTTGCATTTGACCCAGAATCCCTTTTATATCCTAGCCAAAACATAGTTATCTAGCCTTTGCTCAAAGACCTCTATTAAAAGGGAATTTTATTATTATTTTTTTTGATGGCAGCCAATTCCACCTTGGCATATTCTGGGTATCATTAAGTATTTCTTGGCATTCCTAGTGCTTGATACAATGCTTCCCCCATGGTAGGCACTTTAATAGATGATTGACAGTTGGTCATTGGTCAATCAGTCAATTCGTTGAGGATTCCCAAACTATGTTAAACTGTATCTGCATCTGAAATTCATCTGCATGGGATTTCCAGATCTGTTATGGTTTTCTCTTTAGATGTCATTTTTTTGAATCTGCCTCTTGGCTATATGCTGGACAGCTGGGTGATGCAGTGTATGGAGCACTAGGCCTAGAATTAGGAAGACCTGAGTTCAAATCTGTCTGCAGATACCTTACTAGCTAAATTGCTTAACCCTGTTTACCTCAGTTTCCTCATCTGTAAATTGATCTGGGAAAGGAAATGGCAAACCACTTCAGTATCTTTGCCACAAAATCCCAAATGGTGTCAAGGAGAGTCGGGCATGACTAAAATGACTAAACAACACGTTGGCTGCACAGTCTTTATTTCAAGTAAAGAAAGTATTCCTATGTTTGGTGAAGTGTCACAAAAGGAATTTCATTTGCTCTGACCATATGCCCCAGTTTTGGTCAGGTACTATCAGGTGGAGTTCCTCACTAAAAGATGCCCAAGTAATTTTTCATTGTCACCTTTTCCTTTTTCATTTGCCATGTGGCATTAGCACAGGGGTGGTTCCCATTGATTTTCACAAATATATGTAGTCAATGCCTGAGGCAAAATTAATCTGTTCCCCCCACCCTAAGATTAATGCTAATGTCAAGTGTATTTTTTTTTCTCTAGGAAATGTTTTAATGACCCTGTCTGGTTGGTAATCCATTGCTTTTGAATGCAAACCAAAGTACATTTCTTTTCCTTACACTAACTCCAGCAATCCATTCAGCTGCAACTGGCCAAGAGAAACACCTAACTTAATAACATTTGCATTGATTGAATGTGAATCTAAATTACTGCAATGCAAAATGCCCAGGGACAAGGGATAGACATTTCCTCCTTCCCCACACCCATTTTCTAAAAGGGCTACTGGTTTTCCTTTGTGTCAGATCAAGTGTTCCTTACTCCTGTAATCCAATTCAGCTAGATGGATATTATTATTATTATTTTCTTTCAGTGAGGCAATTGGGGTTAAGTGACTTGCCCAGGGTCACACAGCTAATAAGTGTCAAGTGTCTGAGGCCGAATTTGAACTCAGGTCTTTCTGACTCCAGGGCCGGTGCTCTATCCACTGAGCCACCTAGCTGCCCCCAGATGGATATTATTTAACACTTCCATGCTAAATAGTGTCTTGTATAAGAAGTGGATCCAAGTGGCTTTTCCCCCTTAGTTTCAGGGTGAAGTCATGATGGTTTCTCATAGACTTTTGTGCTGAGCCAATAGTAGTAAATTTGGAAGTAGAGGAATAGGGTTCAAATGCAAGCTCTGCTTCTCACTGCCTGTGTGACCTGGGACAAATTACTGAATGAGTCAGGTGGCAGTGGTCTTGGAGTCAGTAAGACCTGAGATTCAACTCTTACCTCAGACACTAGCCATGTGATATTTGGACAAGTCCCTTAGACCCTTTGATCTTCTTTTCCTCATCTGCAAAACTGCAGTAATAATTGCTACCTCCAGAATTGTTGGGAGGATCAAAGGATATGACATGTGTGAAGTGTTTTGCAAATTTAAAAACACTAGATACAAGATAGTTTATAATAATATTAATGATGATGATTTTTATGGACCTCAGTTTCCTCATCTGTCAAAAATAAAGACACTGGACTAAAGGCATCTAAGGTGCCTCCTAGCACTCAATTTATGATCCTATGAGCAAAAGTTGCTCCATAAATAGCTTCTAAGGAATTTCAAGTTTCTGAGGACCTCCCCTCAGGGCGGAAGAGAACTGGACCAAGAGACCAAGAGACCAAAGTTTCAATTATTGTTTTTTGTTCTTTGTTCTCCAAAAGGACCAAGGATATGGTTTGGGGGCAAAACAGCAGATGACGGGTAATGTCTTGACATGTATGTGAATTGGATTTAAGTGAGGCAGAGCTGCATGCAGTCACTGGTCTCACTCTGCTTTCTAGAGTCATTGAAGTCCAGTGGCAAGACAAAAGTCAGGAGGAATGGCCATGACCCAGGATACAGTGAATGGCCATGGCATCTTGACTGTGTGACCAAGCTCCCTCTATTGTGGCAAGGTAGTGGGACCCCAAGAAACCTAAAGATCCCACCCCCCCATGGAATCCCAAGGGAAAAGCAGCGCTGTCTCTCACCTCAGGAATGGGTGTTGCCAATCACTTCCCTGGTATGCTGATAAGGAATACCAAGGTCTGCAAGATGATATACAGGGCATGGATGGATGCTGCATATCCTAGTGATATCCCATTATTCAAAAATCCCTTCCCAGTTATCTTGCTCTTCCTAGTTTTTGCATTTCTTCTTGCTTAGTAATTTCCTTCCCTTCGTTTTGTAAACATACAAAAGACCTGGTCTTCTCTCACTAAGGTGGATCAGTTTTCCATAGTGATTCTGTCCCCTGGTCAAGTATTCCTCTCTCCTAATCTCTTTTTATTTTACAAGATTTGTGGTGAGCCTCCAATTCTTTGGGTGAGCTCAACACCCCGCCCCCCCCTTCCAGGTTGCAAGTCCCTGCAACATCTCTAAGTGTGCCACACCGTCTGCTTCAGTCAGCTTCATGGGGGTTGGAACAAATTGTTCTCATCCTCATATTCTCCCAGGTGAAATCTTCACAAGCTTGAGATAAAAATCCCTCTAATTCAGTGACGAGTTTGAGGACTGTTGGTTACCCTCAACCTGGTTTAGACCATCTACCAAGCTGATTTTACCCAGATGTAGCTACTGTGCATGCTACAGCTGCTTAGAGCCACAGGTGAGAGAGATTTCAGTAACAGGAAGACACCAAAGGTAGATGAGCAGCCCTGAAAGGGGCGTGGCAAGCTCACACATCAGAGGAGCTAGTCCTCTCTGAACACCCCCCAACATCCCATAGCTTCAAACTAAGCTGTCTGTGTAGTCATGTATAAGTCACTCCAGCTTCCTGAATATCAGTGTTGAAAGGAAGGGATGAAGGAAGGAAGGAAGGAAGGAAGGAAGGAAGGAAGGAAGGAAGGAAGGAAGGAAGGAAGGAAGGAAGGAAGGAAGGAAGGAAGGAAGGAAGGAAGGAAGGAAGGAAGGAAGGAAGGAAGGGAGGGAGGGAGGGAGGGAGGAAGGAAGGAAGGAAGGAAGGAAGGAAGGAAGGAAGGAAGGAAGGAAGGAAGAAAGTTAGAGAGGGAAGAAGGAAGCAAGAATAAAAGAAGAAATCAAAGAATAAAAAAAGTATATATTAAGAATTTTTTACGTTATGCACTTCAATAAGTGCTAAGGATACAAACAAACAAACAAAAAGGAAATACTTTCTGCTCTCAAGGAGCTTACACTCTAATCAGGGGAGATAGTACATAGAGGAAGCTTCTGTTGCAGGAAGGATGGCAAAACCAAGGAATCCTCAGTATAAATTTTGGTGACTGTCCTGCATTATTGGAAGCTGAGAGAAGACTAGTTTACCTTCTATAAAATAAGAATAATAGCACTTGTAGTACCTACCTGACAGGGTTATTGTGAGTAAAGTACTTTGCAAACCTTAAAGTACTAAGTAAATGTGAGTTATTATATGCTTTAATTTCTTTCCTTTTTCTTTCTTTTTTTTTTTTTTTAAGTCCAAACACTTTCCTTCAAGGGCTAGTAGATAAATGAGCTTTCATTTTGAGGGCAATTGGAAGCAGAATCATTAGTATCAATATGTGCAGCACCAGAGACATGTTCCTCTGAAATGCAGGGTCCCAATTAATCCATGCCCTTTCTCCCTACCCCTTCACCTTCCTCCCTTAAATCATGCAATACACATCAATGTAGCATCCATAGGAATTTCCCATCTGGATGCTTTGGCATCATATAAACAAAGGCTTAATTTGAGATTTTTGAAAGATTGTCTACAAAAAATGGTTCAAGACACATGTATATCTTCATGTCTGAACCAGTGCCACATGCTGTATTTCTTTTTACAATTTTAATTTCTACCTCACATTGGTTGTAGATACTGATGTGGGCTGGAATTTGGGGTCAGATTGATTGTCCCAAAAGAATTACAAGACTCAGTGACTCAGTTTCCCAAGTTTTATTGCAATACTGTGGGTGACCATAGAGAGAGAACCAGAATATTGGAAAGGCATCTCTCAAATAGGGAAAGAAAATACAGTTATATTTATAGTATGGATAAATTGATTATCAGTCTCATTAAAATAATCTCCACCTTGGGGAGATACAAGGGACGACTTGTCCTTCTCATTATAATATTCTCCACTGGGGCAGCCAGGTGGTACAGTGGATAGAGCACTGGCCCTGGAGCCAGGAGTACCTGAGTTCAAATCCGGCCTCAGTCACTTAACACTTACTAGCTGTGTGACCCTGGGCAAGTCACTTAACCCCAATTGCCTCACTAAAAAAAAAAATAATATTCTCCACCTAGGGGTGTTTCAGGGGAGGGCTTATCCTAATTTGGAGTTCCTGGGGGTGCCAAGCCAACCCCGAGGCAGGTACCTTTTTCAGTGGAGGTGTGTTTTGGGGATTTACATCTATAAGGTGAATCTGGGGACAAATTTGGCCTTTTCTGCACATGTCTCTTTCTGATTCCCATGGCTAGTTTCAAAATAGAATCATTTTTCATTAGAATTTCTATAGGTTGTCTTTTTCCTTTATTGTTATTTTGAAGTGACCCATTCTGGTCCCTTATGGATGTTGATCACTATGGGTACGAGAACCTAACATAAGTTATCCATTAACTGGGATCTGACTCCCTTTTAGAGCTAATATCTATATTAGAGCTTGGGTCTTAGGTTTTTCTGTTAACCCTTTTTTGCCTCCTACATCAGATAGTAAGTGTCCTCACTAGATTGCAAACTCCATGAAAATAGGGTCCATTTCTTATTTGTCACAGGAGAAGTTGGTGGTGGTAGTTCTTAGTTATTCTTTAAAGAATTACACCCACTCACGCACAAATCCAATTAGAATAAATTAGTCTTTTATTTAGGCACTAGAGAAAGGAACCAAAAGAGAAAGACTCTTGAGGGAAGAAAATGATTTAGAGACACGATTTCTCTGAAACCCATTTCTCCTTGAACAGAAGAAAGGCAAGAGCTTTTATAGGGGGCAGCTAGGTGGTGCAGTGGATAAAACACTGGCCTTGGATTCAGGAGGACCTGACTTCAAATTTAGATTCAGACACTTGACACTTACTAGCTGTGTGACCCTGGGCAAGTCACTTAACCCTCATTACCCCACAAAAAAATAAAAACAAACAAACAAAAAGCTTTTAGAGATGGTAGATGGGGTGACCACCACCTGACAATGGAAAGTTCCCTTTGGGGGTGGGGAAGGCTTGAGGGTTGATGGTCCTGACTTCTGATATGGGGGAGAAACCGATAGAAGAAAGCACCTGGGTCCTTAGGATTCCTCTGTAAAGAATTACACTGTTGCACAAAACCTAATTAGGAATAAAAGAACAGGTTTATTGGGGTACAAGAGAAATCGGCCGGGAGGAAGGTTTTGCCTTTCCTCCCTGGCTAACTTGTGGGGTGTCATTTTATATGGTTTAGATGGGGTGGGTAAGAGTCTCTTATTGGGTGAGGGGCTGGTGGTATTCCCACATTGTGCTGGGGTAGGAGGAATCCCTCATGAGCGATCTGGTGGTGGGTGTCAACTTTGTCCTGATAGGTCTAAGCAGTCTGCTGATGGGCAGTTCTAGGTGGTCTTCTCCTGGATTACCTCATCCAAGTGCTTAGGATGACTGGAATATAGGGTCATGGTCCTGGAGCATGCTCAGTTCGATCTGTGCCACTTATCTCCGTTAGGTGCATGTGTGTGTCCTTGATTGAGTTCAAGGAGAAGCCTACTTGATTTCAAGGGAAAACACCTGAGGTTTCAAGGAAAAAGTTCCTGGAACCCCCCAGAGAATTGTTGGGGTAACCGGGGCCCATAATCCTCCCATGACATTCTTAATCTCAGGGTCGTGGGTTGGGCGACAAAATGTAATGGTGGAAAATGGGGTATGGGTTTGGGTAGGGGTTGGGGTACTTTTATAGAAGATTGTTGGGGGGAGGGGTCACCACTTGACTGTGGAAAGTTCCTTTAGTGAGAGAGGACCATCCCCCACTGGTAGTGACTAGAGGAATTGGGTGAGGGGTGGCTACAGATCTCTTCTGGACCCAAAGGCTGCAGCCACACCCAAATTCATCTCCTCTTGGTAAGGGAGACGAGAATGAAGGGTGGGAATGCGAAGCTAGCTCTGTCGGATTTGGTTCCACTTATCTCTCTAGGCGTTATCTGTCCTCTGGTTTAGTTTCTCAAGAAGATTCCTTGATGTGCCCCAGAGAACTTCTGGGGTGCTCTGCACCCTATGACACTTCTGAAGTTATCTCTGTCCCCTGGGCCAAACAGGCAGCAGCCACAACTTATAGGTTTATCTCCCTTATGCTTCAAAGTGTATCAGTCCTTTAGTAGGCCAGTTTAAACTTCAATAGTCCCAAATTCCTTGATATGTCCCAGCCCCATATCATTATTCATTTTTGTTTCTGATATGAGAACACACAGGGTCTTGCACATGGAAAGTGTTCAGCAAATATTTTTGAATATACATACATGTATATATATAATAAATACACTATGTATATATGGTCAAATATTAAAATATAGTTTTTGTATCTGCCTGTCTCCTACAAATAGATCAGAGAAATAATATTTAATCTCTCCTATAAAATTAATAAACAGATCAGAGAAATTATATCTTATAATATCTCCTACAAAAAAAAATTAAAACAGATCAGAGACATGTCTCCTACAGAACAAAACCAGATCAGAGACAGACAGAAAAAATAAAATCAATTTAATATTTTTTTTGTACCCAGAAGAAAGAAATAACACATGATCATGTGTGGAGTCTTCCTTAAGAGAGTTCAAAGCTCCTCTTCTTTCTAAGGAGTTTAAAGTTTTTTGGCTCACAGGTTACCTAATAACTTCATTGGCATGATACAGATCAGCCTATTACAAATGTAAATTAGTTAAACAATAAAAATTTATCACAGACTAGGAGGTCATCTTTACTTCCTGGGGAAAGAAGATAGTGAATGGGAGTTTCAAAGGGGCATTTGAGTTTGTTTATTCTTTTGGGGAAAGTAAACAGGAACTCTCTGGTTTATTTTGAAGTCTGAGCAAAGGCCATTTTGCTTCTATTAATCCAGGGTCTCATAAAAGCCATTTGGATAGTAAGGTACCTCCATCAAATCCAGTTGATCCATATATCCATATATATATATATATATAACATATGTGTGTATATACACAGACAGACAGACAGACAGACATATTGGTGTCTAATGGTAGCCATCCCTAGGGCAGGGGTAGGAGAGGGAAGAAAAAAAGGAAAAAAGTTACATGATAACTTTATTATATATTTAAAAGGAATAGCAAGTTGTACATAATAGATTTGCAGTTTCATATACAATCATCTTTTTTCTATTTTACTGTGTCGTGGAAATAATGTTTTTTTCTTAAGTTCAGAATAAAATATACAAAATTTTTAAAAAAGAAAAAGATAGAAATTCTACAATAATAGACATGTGTTCCTATATGTGTGTATGCATTTTTTGCCTTGCAGAGTGCTTAGTACATATCAATAAATATTTGTGAAATTAGATGAACAAAGTAACCCAAACATTTTGAACTGTTTTTTTCTTTAGGAGGAGGAGGGAACACTATTTAATTTTTTTTGTTTTTAAGTGAGGCAATTGGGGTTAAGTGACTTGCCCAGGGACACACAGCTAAGTGTTAAGGGTCTGAGGCCAGATTTGAACTCAGATATTCCTGACTCCAGGCCCAGTGCTCTATCCACTGTGCCACCTAGCTGCCCCTAATTTTTTTTTTAAGTTTTATTTATGTCATTTGCTCTTTATACTAGTCCTTTCTCAGCAACAATTTCCCTCCCATCAATAAACCAACCCTTACCACAAAGAAAAAGAGTTAAGTACAGCCAGCCAACACAGCAACTAACTGCTTAACCAACATTATGCCTTCGCAGTTCCCCACTTTTTACCAAGAGGAAGGAAATGTGTTATAGCTTTTGTTCCCTGTAAGACTTTCCATTGCCTTTAATCTGAATTTAGCCACCTTTTCCTGGTGTTTTAATTTACTTTAAAGTGATTACATTATTCTCTTTTGCCTTCTTCATTATGGGTTAGTTCTTATGTCTTCCTGTTTTATAAAAAATTATTTTATTTTTAATTTATGGAATAAAACAAGCATTTCCACAACATAGTATAATAAAAAAAGATGTTTGTACATGAAACTGTAAACCTATTATGTACAACTTGCTATTCTTCTTAAATATATATAATAAAATTATCATGTCATTTTTTTTCCTGTTTGTCTTCCCTCCCCCCATTCTAGAGATGGTTGCCATTAGACACCGACACCGATGCGTGTGTATGCATGAATATGCTTATACACATGCACATGCATATATATATATGCACATATGTGTGTATATACATAGATACACACATGTGTGTGTGTAAATTTTTCTTTGAATAGTTGTACTGGCTTATAGAGCATTATCTTCTTATACCACAATTTGTTCAATCATTCCCTAATCTTTAAATGCATACTTTATTTTTCTTTTTTGATAAATAAGATCCTTTGACTTGGCATGATCGGATCATAGATTTAGAGAGGGAGGGACCTTTTTGGTCATCAAATCTAACCCCTATATCTTACAGATGAGGAAACTGATGGTCAGAGAAGTTAAATGACTTTCCCAGGGTCATATAGCTGGTCAGTGCCTGAGGCATGATTGGAATCCAGCTATTCCTGACTACAAGTCTAGAGCTCGATGCTGTCTCTTAATTATTTGTCTTAGTTACAAGGGAGGATTCAGCTAGAGAGTTTGTGATGATATATTCAGAAATGACTATAGTAAAAAATAAAAGTTTTCAATAAATCTAATTCAGGAAATTATAGAATTTCTTGTTCATATAACTTCAAGATAATACTTATGCCACTTAGAATTAGTGGCACCCATGGTGTCTATTGGTAATACCCATGGCATCTCTCCTGGGCCCAACCTTATGTCCCTTGTTTTTTCTTCCTTTAAAAAAGTTTCTGGGGCAGCTAGGTGGCACAGTGGATAGAGCACTGGTCCTGGATTCAGGAGGACCTGAGTTCAAATTTGGCCTCAGACACTTAACACTTAGCTGTGTGACCCTGGGCAAGTCACTTAACTCCAATTGCCCAGCCCCCCAAAAGAGTTTCTACTTTTTCTCATACTCTGTTCCATTTTTATCCTTTCTTTCTTGTTCATTTTCCTTATCCTCTTGTGAGATTCAAAATTGGATATACGAGCATTAAACTCCCCCTTTTAACTTTTCATATATATATATATATATATATATATATATATATATATCCCAGACCACTAAGAAAAATAAACCTCTGAGCTTTAATCTGTGAGGGATTAGTTTTTATTGCTTGGGAATTAATTAGGCAGCAAAAGGTGATATCAATTAGGGAAATAGGGAAGTAGAAATACAAATAAATAATCTTATGTCATGGGGCGCAGAGCACCCCAGAATTTCTCTGGGGCACACCGAGGAATCTTCTCCTTGAGAAACTAAACCAGAGGACAGATAACGCCTAGAGGAACCAAATCGGACTGAGCTAGTTTGGGATTCCTACCCTTCATTCTGGTCTCCCTTACCCTGGGGAGATAAGTTTGGGTGTGGCTTCGGCCTTTGTGTTCTGAAGAGGGATACGTAGCCACCCCTCACCCAATTCCTTTAGTCACTACCAGTGGGGGATGGTCCTCCACTGCTCACCCAATTCCCCAGCTACCACCAGTGGGGGATGGTCCTCTCTCACTAAAGGAACTTTCCACAGGCAGATGGTCCACCCCCATCAGGCCTCTATAAAAGTACCTTCCAGTCTCCTGTTCGAGGAGATTTGGTACCTCTGAGCCATGTGCTTTATGCCAAATCTCCCCATGAAAAGTCTAAGGATTTCTTTCATGGTTTCCCTCCCCCCACCCTTCCCTTCCCTTGCTCCTAAATAAACTATCACCTTGTTCTAACTATGTTTTGTGTGCAAGAGGGTGTAATTCTTTAAAGAGGAATTCCCAAGAACCCCAACTCCTACCCCAACCCCAACCCATACCCCATTTTTCCACTATATCACTTAGATCTAAACTTAGTCTATTTGTGTGAGATGATTCCTAGAGTGACCTTGTAGCTGATCTCCTAAAGCCCTAAAAAGGCAATTTCCATCTCCCTATACTTTACAGAGACTGAGTCCCAAGGCATGTAACTGGTCAGTGGGACTATCAAATGGGAACCGTCTGTTGCCCCTGGGCTCTATTTGCTCTTTAACAGTTGCTATTGTTAGGGTTTTTTGCTCTTTAGCATCTACTTGAGTTTCACAGTGTTTGGATTTTTCTCAAAACTAGGGATGATTGTTTTCCATGTGCTCAAGTCACTTGGTTTAAAAGGGGCTATATCTTCTAACTTGAATTGGCGAGCCTTTTTTGATATGTTCTATAGCTTCCTGCAAGGGGAGTAGTTTCTGTTGATCTGATTCTAAACTTGGATCATCTCCAGCAGAGAGAGCCATCTTGGCATCTCTCTTGACATGTGACAATTTCCCCCACATTATAACAATGATAATAACAAGAATGAGAATTATAATAATCATAATTGTATGAACTATGGATGTGGTATTAAAAGGTATTTCAACTGCAGGCATAAAATTTGTACTTATATTAAATGCATTTTCCTTAAAATTCACACTCAGATTATTATATAAAAAACTTTTTGCTGCCTGAATGAGGAAAAGCCCAATAATGTTATGAAGGACCATTGAGTAAACTACTCCTCTAAGTTGGGACGTTATGCTGTCCCAATATATTCCAATGAGAAAAATCAAAGGGAAAGCACTCTGTTAGATCTGTACTCTCACACATCATTGACCCTAAATGCTGATATTCAGAGAAAGAGATTGTTGAACCCAGACATAGATGTAGACACATTCTTTGGGACTTAAAGCAGCTCCTTCATACACTGAAGCCATAAACCAAATGGAGATGGGCAGTCCAATGCTAGGAAGAATAAATCAATTTGATGCAGTTTTACCTCAACAATAACAACAACGAAAACAACAACAACAACAAAGAATGTGGTTCACACAGAAGACAGAAAAAGCTGTTGGACCTCCAAGAAACAAGTATTAAATAAATTGGTATTAAAAAGGAATTTTTCTTTTGTCCATGTAAGCCCAACAGTTACTGAGAAATCACTGTGTACTTTGATGTTAGAAAGAGATGGGGACTCGGTCTTCAAAGGCCCATAAGAAAAGAATCAACTCAAGCATCTATAGAACAGAGTGCGGAAATGAATAATGAAAACATATTTGTGTTATTCTTCAAATCAAAAGAGGAATTTGAATGTATTAATAAGGAGGATCCCTGGGAAATGAAACCTTATTAATACTAATAAGTTGACAGAATGATTTACTACTCAGTTCACTTTCATTTGAAAAGATGCAAAGGATGATATCTTCATAGTAAAGGTGAACCTGGTAAGTTTTCCTACTCCTTTTATGTCTTTTTTCCCCCTCCCTTTAAATCAAACCCATGAAAGGGAGGCATACAAATTTATTTCTCTCTGAAATGCAGGCGCAGGGATCATTAGAATGGGGCATGCTAATTGACTTGTTTAGGCAGATCACTAATTTGTTTTTTTAAGACTGGGTGGCTTTCATCTTTACTTATGACTATTTAGGCATAGATTGGGTTCCACTGACCTGAAGACAAGATTGCCAGTGACATTTACAAGCTCAAACACTACTCTGAACATTTCCTCAGCACTTCAGAATGCGGTTTGTCTTACCTTCTCATTGCTTAGTTTTCTACTTCTTTCATGAAAATCAATAATGTTATAGAAAGACAGAGGAGTCTGACACTCACCCAATTTCATTACTAAAGTCAGGGGGTTCCTGATGAAAGATTAAAATTGTAAAGGTAGAAATAACAATAACAACAGCAACAACAATAATAACTAGAATTGATATAAGGTTTATAAAGTACTTTACACATATTATCTCATTTCATAAGACAACCCTGGGAGAGAGGGTTATTATAGGATTATTTTTATAGGGCTATTATCTCCATTTTGTAGATGAGGGAACTGAGGCAGTTAGGTTGTGACTTGCTCAGGATCACACAGCTAGCATCTGAGGTAGGCTAAGTCTTTCTAATTCCTAGTCTGGCATTCTATCTAATGCAGCACTTTATTGCTTTGGAATGGGGAATGGAGAATATGCACAGGGTAGGGGTGGGGGTGGTGAAAAACAGTGATTTTCTTTCCTTTTATTTTATCTTTTATTCTAGCTAAAACTCATTTAAATGACATCCCAGAGAGGATCTTATGAATTTCTAACCCTAAACCAGATAGTTTTCTACTATAAAGTACAGAGGCAGCATGATAAAACAAATGGGACACTGGATTTGGAATGAGTAAATTGGGGCTCTGATCCAGCCTCACATCCTTACTAGCTAATTGACCCTGGTCTAGTCACTGACATCTCTATGCTTCCATTTCTTCAAATGAAAAATGAGGGAGTTAGAGTTGATGGTTTCTAAGGTCCTTTAAAATTTTTCATCTATGAACCTATGATTTGTTCCCCATACACAGCTTGCATAAAATTTCATAGTAAGGTCATTCACTACTAAAAGAAAGAACCAGCTCCATCAATTGCTCTTCCCTGTAGTCTCAAATTCAAATCCTTTTTTAACAACCATTGTCTCATTTAACACCCCACCACCAACAAAACAAAATTTAGAGATGTAGGTAGCAAGGGTATCATTTTCATATGTGCTCATTTTTATTAATGAGGAAACAGATGCAGAGAAAAAAGTGACTTGGACAAGACCATATAGCTCCTAATAGCCCTATCAAGGATGAGAACCCGAATCTTTCAGATATGAAGTCAAGTGTTCATTTCCTTACTTACACTGTCTCCTCTGTAGAACTTTTCCTCTCTAATAGGTTTGAGGCATCTAAGGAGAATGTACTAATTCTTCCACTGTCTTTCTATTTCATTGTCCAGTACAATGGTGGACTTCAAAGCAAATATTTATTAAGGGTTCATTTAGATCACTAATCAAGATTAGGCATTATTTGGATGCTGCATTAGACATTTGCTTTTTAAAATTGATTGCCCTAGGGGCAGCTAGGTGGCTCAGTGGATAAAGCACCGGCCTTGGATTCAGGAGGACCTGAGTTCAAATCCAGTCTCAAACACTTGACACTTGTGTGACCCTGGGCAAGTCACTTAACCCTCACTGCCCTGCAAAAAAAAAAAAAATGATTGCCCTTCCTACAAACCAAAAAAATCCCCAAACAAACATAATAAGTATGTATATTTGAAAGTATATGGACAGATGGTGAATTTGCCTGTATTTCCATTGTGGTAGAGGGGTGCAGTGGAATGAATGGGGCCAAAAAGACCTTAGTTCAAATTCCCCTCCAGACTTTTATTAGATAACCACAGGCAGTTTTAACTTACCAAAACCTCAATTTGCTTACCTATAATGTAAGAATAACAAAAATTTCAGGTATCAAATAAGATCATCTAAAGTGCTCTGTAGAATTTAAAACACTATATAAGTATGGATTATTCTAATTTGGCTGTTATAGAATCTCAGAGCTGGAAGACCATCACATTTAGCATTTAAGAAATAAGAAACCCTCCTTACAACACACTTGATAAGTGGTGTCCAGCCTGTTTAAAGTGAGGGAGAGCTATTGCCTCCTAGGGAAATCCAATTCTACTTTGGAATAGCTCTGATTAATAATTTTACCCTTAGGAAACAGGAGACTTATCAATAATGGCCCAGTCTTGGGAGCATGTGCAAACATGGGGGTTTGGTGAGTCTGCTTCTGGGAGTAGGTAATGAAATATACCAGAGAAGCCAGGTTTTCCATTTGAAAACAGAACCACATGTTCTAGAGTTATGTTTGGTGAAGAACGGAGCTTCTTGGATCGGTTGCTGAACAAAGTGAGTAGGCATAGAAGAGATTCCAAGGGGAACAACTCAATTTTTATTTTTCTGGGTTATGATTGAGGCAAGGACTACTGCCAGCTGCAATTAATTCTGGATGGGCTAAAATATAGCAATGGGCATGCAGCCTATTCCCTTGCTTAGGTAAAGGAATATTGGAGATGGAATAGACCACACAGTGTCCTTATGCATTTGGAGAGACTCCCATTTGGGAGGTCCGCCAAAGGACTAGGAACTAGAGTTTATGACAGAGTTTCCCAATGTAGCCAAGACTGGTGAGGAGCAAGAAGCTGCGAGGAATGACCTGCTTGACCCAGAGGGGCAGTGAATATACCTGGAACTACCCTTTCCTGCAATCACAGGTGCAAATTCATTCATTGACTATATGGTATCAAAAGTGAACTTGATAGGGTCAATGCTGGGTAGCACTTGCATTATGTCTTACCTTGTTCTCCCCCAGGGACAGAGGTGGTACAAGGGGGTTTTCACTTATGGTTCAGTGAGACGTTTTTGTTCTTCTGTTGTTGTTATGTATTCTAAGTAAATATTCCTTTGTGAACACTAATTGATGCTAATTGGTTAAATGGTATTGAGACCCTACTTACTGGGTCAATCAATATTTTAAGGAAGATTCTAACTATAAGGGGCTAACATTATGGGGGATAACACAATCAGAATGAGGACTGGAGCTCAGTCTTTATCAGCATTAGATAGATACCCCCAACTCCTCATAGGTACTCCTAGAAGCCATGAAATGGGATGGGGCAGGAAGCTGAATCAACTATCCTTCCTCTGTGGGACTTAACTCATCAGAGTGAGTGTAAGGATGCCTAGAGCTTATATAAAGGGTACATGTACATCCAAATTAAATTCTTCTCTTTGTCCTTTTTGGGGCCAAAAGAACAAGATAAATCCTTCTTCACATAATAACCCTTCAAATACCTAAAGGCAATAACCCCCTCAACCAATCAATAAAATTGATCAAATGACCAATAAGCATTTACTAAGTGACAACTATATTCCGGGCACTGTGCTAGGTCTGAGGTATACAAAGATAAATTTGAAATGCTACCTCCTGTCTAGGGGTGTCTAGCTTATCCAAAGGACATAACATGAACATAGATAGGTATATTTAAAAATCAATACAAAATATATGAAAGGTAATTTTGGGGGGGAAAGGCACCCAGAGCTGGGGGAATTAGGGAATATTATGGGTAATAGGTTGCATTGGACCTAAATAGTAAACGAAATATTCTCTGAGATGAAGGTGAGGAGGAAGTGCATTCCAGGCTTTGGAGATAGTGCAAAGAGAAAGGTGGGAGGTGGAATGTCACAGATGCAGAACAATAGGAAAAAAATTAGTTTGTGTTAAGGGATAAAATTCTAGCTAAACTGTCTAAACTATTTAATGAGTGGTCGCCAATAAATTATAAGCTTTAGCAAGAGTTAGACTTTTAAGCATTTATTAAGGAGAATAAGAATTTGGTAAAGAGAGAGAAAGGCCTACATTCATCTATCTATTAAAGGGAGAGCGCATTTCTAGCTCCCCTCTCCACCAGCGTCCTCAGGAAAGAGCCAAACCGAGCGCCAGTCTCTTCCTTCTTCCTCCCACTAGCCTGGGTCACTTCCTGACGCCAAAGAAAAGACTCCTGGTCTTGCCCTCAAAGACCTTCGGTTCATGGGCGGAACTCTTCTACAGTAAGTCTCCAGCAGGTGGCGTCATTCCAATCGTTACATTTGGCTGCACTGTAAGTGTGCATGGAAGAGAATAATGTTAATAAAGCTCAAAAGGATGGCTGTGGCCTAGTAGTGGAGGGCTTATAAGTGCCAAATGACAGATTTCATATTTGATCCAAGATTTTTATTCCTGTCTGACCATGTTTCATTGAAGAGGAGGGAAAGCCTTCAGTGGGAAGAGAGGCCTGTGGACATGGCTCTGCTCTTGCTTCTGTCTTTATTGTGTTTATTCTTTCCAATTTTAGTGACAGAATATTGGTGACAGCTACAACCTTGTAAGTTTCCAAAAATCAGAATGATAAGTCACCAGACATCAGTCAGTCAGTCAACAAACATTTATTAAGCACTTTTTTCCGTGCCAGGAACTAACTGGGCTAATAACTGGGAATACCAAAAAAACAAACAAACAAACAAAAAACCAAAACCCCACAAAAACAAAACAAACAAACAAACAAAAAACCCACCACCACTACCAAAAAAAGCCAATACAAATAAAACAATAAAAAACCCTGGTCTCTGACCTCAAGGAGCTAATATTCTAATGTGGGTATTAGAATGCAAAAGGCAAAAAACAAAAAACAACTTATGTACACACAAGATATTTACTGGCTAAATTGGAGGTAATCTCAGAGGGAAAGAGCAGGGGAAGAGGAATGTCTCTACCACAAGATTTGAGAGAGCTTTAAAAGAAGTCGGGAAAACCAGCAGGCAGAGATAAGGTAGCAGGACTAGTATTCTCGGCATAGGACACGGCTGGTGAAAAGACATGGAGTGTTTTGTTTATGGAATAGCAAGAAGGGTATTGTTATGATATTGAGGAGTTTGTTGAGTCCAGGTAGAGTCCTGGAGAGGGTTTGAGGACAGCCAGGCTACGCAGGAGACCTTTGGGACCCAGCTCTGAGAAGAGACCTGACAGGCCCAGGCTAGCAGCAAGGCCTTATCTAGCAGTGAACTCAGTGGAGCAGGTTCTATGAATAAAATCCATTAAGTCCAAGTCTCCTCCTCCTTCGGATCAAGGTGGTTCTCAGGTGCAGGGGAAATGTTTGTACTTCTGTTATTGTTGTATCTGAAATAAATATCCCATTGTAAAAGCTTTTGCTTTTGTTCAGTTTTGATGAATCGAATTAAATCGAAATAAATGGGATGGAATTCTGGGGGTGGGGTTACAACAGGAGTGTGTCATCTTGGGAGAAGGAAGGATCATCCTCTAGCAATTAAAGGAGTCAATAGAGGTTTCCTAAAGGAGACTGAACATGAGCTGAGTTTTGAAAGAAGCTAGGGAATCTAAGAGGCAATGAGAGGTGGGAGTCGGGTCCTGACATTGGGCACAATTTGCACAAAGACTTGGAAGTGGGAGATGGAATAAGTTTAAAAAACAGAAAATTGGCCACTTGGGCTAAAAAGTAGAAGGTGTGAAATGGGGGTTGGGAGTGGGTGGGAGAGAGTGTGGGGCATCCTATCATTTTCCTGCAAAGGTAGGTTGGAGCCAGACTGTGAATTAGATGGTTCTAAAGATGATTGGAAACCCCTATAGTTTTTTGAGTAGGAGGTTGGCATGATTCGTGCTTTAGGAAATTACTTTGGCAGCCGTATGGAAGATGGATTGGACTGGGGAAAGACTTGAGACGTACCTCTGATAGGACTTCACTTTTTCAGGCTACACAACCTCAGTTCCTTTGACTGATACCCACATCTCATGTCTTGACATTCAGACAGTGCGATCAGGAAAATTACCAGGTTAATTTCAAATCGTAAAAGCTGGAATCATTAACCAGAATGTTTTTTTTTAAAGAACCTTTTTTAACAAAACAAAACAAAACAAAACAAAATAGTATAGCACTGTTTTTTTCCCACCCCTACCAAAATGCAGAATAAATTTAGCTTGTTAGAGTTTTATCCTCGTTAAACCTCAGAAGACAAAAATGTCATACAGCTTTTTAGGATTTAAATAGCTAGATTCTGTCTTCATTGTCTTCATTTTTTTTAAATAATGAGAATTTTATTCATTCAATCCAGAAAATTAATTAACCTTTGTATTTGCATTATGGCACCAGAAACATGGACATCCAGATAGAAAGCATATACATGGTGGCTTTCTATTTATTTTTTTCATTTAAACATTCAGGTATTCTTTTCATATCTGAAAATCCAAACCTCCCATTACCTCTCAGTAGGTCTCACAACATGCAGAATTGCAGTATATATACATACATACATATATACATACTTACATAATACATATATTTTCTCTAATGGAGACTGAGCATATATATTCTCTTTTATGTTATTTCTTTCTTCATTTACAGTTTAGAATAGTCCTTTCAGCTACCACAGCAAAAGACAGCATGAGAGCAGCAGACTTTAATGCAATTTTAAACCATATTTATTCCCTCAGAAACACAGAGAAACAGAAACAATCTTTGTCTCCTTTGTTTGCTGATATTGTTATGACAGATACGCAGCTCATTTTTTTCTGATAAATATATTAATTATTTAATAAAATCTATCTGCTGAAAAGTGAAGGTCTTTCAGGGAACAAAACTTAACTCAGCATTTCTGCCAATTCTTTGTTAGAATATCTTCTCTTTCACCTTATTTTCTCTCTGATAATGCCTCCTGTTTGGATGCCCTTGGAAACTGCCCAAAGAGTCCAATATTCAGTGTGCAATTGCTTGTCCATGTATTTAAAGATTCTTGGCCTCTCAGAGATCTTAAAACTCTTACCGAGTTATGTCACATTATTCCTTGATAGAGAAATCTACCAGGCTTTTCAGACCCCCCCAAATCCCTTCCAGGAGTTACTCATGGATACAAGAATATCTTCAAAGCCCATTGCAGCCGACTCTAATCCAGTTGGGTTTAGAGCCCAGAATTCAGTAGGCTGAATCATGAGTGCTTACCTCAGAATTAAAAAGTCTCCCTTGAAGATGCTCCAGGATATTGTCTCATGGGGGAAATTGATGGCATTTATCCTGACCAACAGTCAAAGTGGCTTATGGGCTAATCACATAAAAACCACATCCCACTTCCTGCTTGTTAGTCAAAATTAACATGATTATTGCTTGTCGATTCTTCATTTTTACATCTCCCCTTCCTCAAGAGATTTCATTTGTTTTAAATCTTTATTTATTTATTTTTAACAATATCATAGCAAGGTATTTCAGAACATTTGTAGTCAAGTCCTAACATGCCACCCCCTTAATTAAGAAACTTCATTGACTGCCTATTGTCTTTAGGATAAATTGCAAGCTCCTCAGCCTGGTTCTGGCCTATCTTTTCAGGAAAATTATACAATATGAAGCACACTCTCCCCCTCGCCAACTTTACACATTCTACTTTTCCTTTTTTTTTTTTTTTGTGGGTCAATGGGGGTTAAGTGACTTGCCCAAGGTCACACAGCTAGTAAGCGTCAAGTGTCTGAGGCCAGATTTGAACTCAGGTACTCCTGAATCCAGGACCAGTGCTTTATCCACTGCACCACCTAGCTGCCCCCTACATTCTACTTTTCAACCAAATTGGCCCATTTTCTCTTTCCCAAACTTATTCCATCTCCCACTTCCATGTCTTTGTACAGTTTGTCCCCAATGTCAAGAACCTGGTTTCACCTATCCCTTATCTCTTAGAATCCTTAACTTCCTTTAAGGCTCAATCTATATGCCATCTCCTTTAGAAAACCTGTTTGCCTCAGCTTCCTTATCTGTAAAATGAGCCAGAGAAGGAAATGGCAAACCACCCTAGTGTTCTTGCCAAGAAAATCCCAAAGGAGGTCATGGAGAGTCAGACACAACTGAAAAATGACTCAATAATGTGTCAGACACTGTAGTAATTACTAAGGTCATAAAGAAAAATAATGAAATTTTCTTTTTCTTCAAGGGATTTATATTCTGAAGAAAGTAAATAATACAGAGCCCCATAAGTAAATAACAATAGGTAGCAATTTTTTAAAAACTTTCCTTCCTTCCTTCCTTCCTTCCTTCCTTCCTTCCTTCCTTCCTTCCTTCCTTCCTTCCTTCCTTCCTTCCTTCCTTCCTTCCTTCCTTCCTTCCTTCCTTCCTTCCTTCCTTCCTTCCTTCCTTCCTTTGTTCTTTCCTTCTTTCTTCCTTCCTCTTTTTCCTCTTCAAAATGACTTCTTAATGAATTTATGTATTCCACTGATCAAAGTGACAGCAGGCTATTTATTCAACTCTATTCAAAAACCATTCATTAAATGCCTATTATATGCAAGGAAAATTAAAATTATAAATTGCAGAGAAGCCAAGTTTAAACTTTGGTAGAAGTTCCTTCCTTGGAGCTCCCAACATAGATTAAAGCACATGTGTAATTAAAAAAAAAAGATGTGAATAAAAAGTGTCAGGTACTGTGCTGGACTAATAAAGACAAAACAAAATAAACAAAAACACCAAACAGTTCTTGTTCTAAAGAGATCATATTCTGTTTGTTAGCTTCTTTACAACTTTAGAGCCCCTGGCTTGGGTTTGACTTTCTTGGTTTGAATTCACTAATGTTCATAGGAAAAAAAAATACTTGTTTGAATTGTCACAAATCAACAAATCAGTAACTATATTTATTGATCATCTATGTATAAGCCACTGGTTCTCCTATCAAAGATATATAAGAATGGAATTAACTATACAAGGTAGCATATACTTTTTACAAATCCCAAAACAGTGGACACCCAGCTTGGGAAATTTAAGATATTTCATTTTTCCAATCTCAATTACAAATGCTTATTCATCCTTTGTTGTTGTTTTGTTGTTGTTGTTGTTTTTTAAGTGAGGCAATTGGGGTTAAGTGACTTGCCCAGGGTCATACAGTTAGTAAGTGTTAAGTGTCTGAAGTCGGATTTGAACTCAGGTACTCCTGACTCCAGGGCCAGTGCTCTATCCACTGTGCCAT
The DNA here is from genome assembly GCF_019393635.1 of Dromiciops gliroides. Lineage (NCBI taxonomy): Eukaryota > Metazoa > Chordata > Mammalia > Microbiotheria > Microbiotheriidae > Dromiciops > Dromiciops gliroides. Next base: position 30,752,611 of record NC_057866.1, read on the forward strand.
CTAGCTGCCCCCCATCCTTTGTTTTTAAAGAAGTTCTTTTGTGTGAAAAAGAAGCCAATAGCTGTCCTATCCCTAATTTATATTGTATACTTGAGTACATTTCTAGAATGGACCCTGTTAATCTTTTTTGGGGAGTCTTTAGACGTGATCCCAAACTGAAATTTGTTGAAGAACATATCCGTAGAGTTCTACTGGAGATAAGAGAGATAATGAATACAACAAAAGACCAACTTTTGCATCAACTTTCCTCAAGACTGAACCAGGTCTGAACCAGGTGAGCTCAGTATTCATCAGTCCTTTACTTGGAGAGTGTGTCTCAGCAATCCTGGACAGCTAGTCTGTGTATAACAGGGATAGCTCTCTGAGGAAGAAAGAAGAGGAATACATTTGGAAATTAGGTGATATAAAAATAAAAACAAAAAAATCAATTGAATGAATGTTCACCAATACACAGTTTGAAATAACATGCATGTTTTGCTTGGGTACAAGAGAACTTAAATATTTTACTTTTCTTCATAGTAGGTATTTTTTTTTAAATCATATCAAAATAAGCCAGAGGATGGGGCAGCTAGGTGGCACAGTGGATAAAGCACCAGCCCTGGATTCAGGAGGACCTGAGTTCAAATCCAGCCTCAGACACTTGACACTTACTAGCTGAGTGACCCTGGGCAAGTCACTTAACCCTCATTGCCCCACCAAAAAAAAAAAAAAAAAAAGACAGAGTCAGATATTGATCAATTGACAATATTTCAGCTCACTGAAATTCTTTGGGCTTAGATCTCATTGTTTCATCACCTCTGCTTAGACTACTGCAATAGGTTCTTAATCCATTTCCCAGCCATTTATGTCCTCACCCTCTAATCTATCTCTTTCCAAAATTGGTATTCATAAAGTGAAATTCTCTCCATGTAATTTCCTCACTCTAGAAGTGTCAATGGCTCCCTACTGCATCAAAAATTTTAAAACAAATGAACAAAGTTGTTATGGGGTTAGGATTAAAGTTTAAACTGGCCAAAGGACCTTGAGAAGCAAGAGAAATAAGCCTATTAGGCATGGCTGCTGCCTGAGTGACACCAAGGGGACAGATAACTCTAGAAATCAGAACTACCTCCCCTCATTCCAGCTTCCCCCACCCCCAAAGGAAATTTCCCATAGTTAGATGATCACCCCATCTGTCCCTCCACCATCCATCATCTACAAAAGCTATGGCTTTTCTCCTATTCGAAGAAATAGGTGGCTCAGAGAATCATTTCTGTGTTATCTCCCCTTGAGACTCCTTTTGAGGTCTCCTTTCTCTAGCACTTAAATAAAAGATTATTTCATTCTAAAGGGATTTGTGTGCGAGAGGTTATAATTCTTTAAAGAGGAATTCCTAAGGACCCCCACCAACAACCAACCAATTTCCCCTGTGACAAAAGCCTTTTAGCTCTGTCATTTAAAGCCCTTCTCAATCTTCTTCCAGTCGGTCTTCTCAGACTGATTTCATATTTCTCTCCTTCATATACTTTGCTTTCTAGACAAAATAGCTTCTTATCTCTATCCCAAAAAGATATTTCTTCCTCCATGCCTTTCTACAGGCAGTTACTCATGCCCAGAATGCTCTCCCATTTCACTTCTGCCTCATGGAAATCCTAGTTCCTTTCAAAACTTGAACTAGATGCCATCTCCTACAGAAGACCTTTATTTATTGACTGTCCTTAAAGACCTTCCCCCCATTTCACCAGCTACTTTTCTCTCTCTCTCTCTGTATATATATATACAGAGAGAGACAATACATATATACTATATAACATATAGTAAATATAATGAAATAAGATAGACTATATAACAGATAATACATGACATATGTCAAATAATAATATAATATATTATATAATAATATAGAATAAATATATTTTCACTCATCTGCTAAAATTTGTAAACAGATAAGTAGTATATAAATATGTTTTTATATGTGTGTATATTCACATTTTTTTTTACTTATTTGTGTACATGGTGTTTCTTCCTAGAAAAAATGTGAGCTTTTTGAGGACTGGGAATTCTTAGGTTCTGTGTCTGTATCCAAAATACCTGGCATGTTGTAGATGCTTAATACAAATTTGTTGAATGAATGAACAAATACATGGGCTGCATGGGATACATCTGATTCACTTACAAATGGCTCTCAGTCACATCCCAAAATTCACCATGTTTTTGAAAAGTCAGTCCCTGAGGCTGAACAAATTATGGTACATGAATGGAATGCAATTTCATCTTATGGTAAGAAAGGACCAAAGCCACGGTTTCAAAGAATGCTTTGAAGACCTGGATGAGCTGATGCAGAAGGAAGGGAACAGAATCAGGAGGGGAATTTAAGCAATGACCACAATAAGATAAAGGAAAAGAACTTTTTGAAAGACTTAAGAACTCTGATCAAAGCAATGACAAATCACTTTGCCTTTAGGAATGAAGCAGCACAGGAATTTAGTTCTCATGTCCCAATTATCAAAAAGTTAAAACATTTGAACTGAACACACATGAATACTATCAAAAGACTTATGATAAATCATTCTTCTGCCCACCTCTTGGCAGAAAAGTAACATATGAGATGAACAGAATGAGACATATATTTCCAGACAAAGCCAATATGTTTGCTTGACTGTACTTATTTGTTACATTGGAGAATTGTTTTTGTTTTTGTTTTTTCCAGTTGGGACTTGTAGACTGTGACAGAAGGAGGAGGAGGAGGAGGAGGGGAGAAAATCAATCAATATATTCAAATAGGGGCAGCTAGGTAGCAAAGTGGATAGAGCACTGGCCCTGGATTCAGGAGGACCTGAGTTCAAATCTGGCCTCAGACCCTTGACACTTACTAGCTGTGTGACCCTGGGCAAGTCACTTAACCCCAATTGCCTTACCAAAAAATTAACAAACAATTTATTCGAACCAACTCATATTTGTTAAAGAGATAATTGTGCTCGTTTCCGCAGGACATGTACTAAAATTGGAACTATAGAGAGAAGATTAGTATGGCCCCTGCACAAGGATGACACGCAAATTCGAGAAGCATTCCATATTAAAAAAAAAAGAGACAAGTGTTGAGTTTTCAATGTGAACCCATTTTAAAGTGATGCAGCTGAGTTCAAAGTTAATAAAAACAAATTATTGCATTTCTCTGAAAAAAATTCAACATGAGCATTTACACCTCAGAAATCAGGAATAATGCAAATATATATATACATATATATACATATATTTATTAATAAAGTATTTTATTTTTTTCCCGTTACATGTAAAGATAGTTCTCAACTTTTGTTTATATAAGCTTTCCAATATATATATATTGTTTTGCTGATTTTCTAGACTTAAGAAAGCGATGGAGAAATATTAATAATGTGGATCAAACTCAAAAGTGTGTTTTGGATATGTATATATGTGAATAAATATATTTCATCCCACACTCCCCAAGAGCTGGTTGGTAGACATTTACCATCACACCCCTGTTATTAGTGGACTTCACACACATAAATACACACATACACACACACACACACACACACACACACACAAGAGCAGACAGAATAAAAAAAAGTCATAGGTAAGCAAGAAAGCATGTTCCTATACTATTAAATGTGATAAATATTCTTTGTGCAAAACAAATTGTGCATAGCAAAGGTTTGTAATTTATCATGCAACACTCTTTCCATTCTTTGTGATTTGAAAAGGTCACGGCTGTTGTAGTTTAAGTTTGTAATATTATGGATACAATCAGACAACTCCCAGCCCCTTATTGGCTATTGCTAGAGTATGCCCTGTACATAATGTTTGGAGTTGCGGCCCTTCTGATGATGTATTTCTCCTGGTTCTTTCTGGTGGGCTGTGTGTTCTTTCCAACTGTAAAAGCCTTGGCTCTTATGGATGACACAATTCGCCCTCGGTGTTTTCTTGGTCTTAATTAAGGAAGCAACAGAGCTAGCTACTTTAGAGAGAATTGGTCACTGAGGCAGGGAGAGCCACCCACTCTCTCCATCTACTTTTTTTTTTTTTTGGCAGGGCAATGAGGGTTAAGTGACTTGCCCAGGGTCACACAGCTAGTAAGTATCAAGTGTCTGAGGCTGGCTTTGAACTCAGGTCCTCCTGAATCCAGGGCTGGTGCTTTATCCACTGTGCCACCTAGCTGCCCCTAGACAATTCCTTTTGCTGAAGTCCTTAATATATTCTGTTTATGAATGGTGTAACATTTCTGCTGGGTTCTTTGTAGCACCTTCTTTTCTCATCTCCTTCCATCAATCCTTGGCCGCCATTGCATACATTGCTCTCAGCTGTTCCTGGGATGCTTCTGGAATGCCCATAGCAAGATGTAAAGCCCCCCAAGCCTTCCGACCCTTAAAAACTTGAAAGGCAATCCTGGCCAAGAAGGGGGTAGAGAAGCCAATACCAATGCCAGAGGACTCCCCCCTCTTATTCCCCTTCCTCACAGGTGATACTTCCTGGGGGGTTGCCTGACATTTTCTCTCCTGGCTAATTACTCACCTATAATCTCTGATTCCAACTAGCTGGGTGCTTTTCAAAAGGTCACAGAGGACATTAGCAAGTCCCTCAGCCAATCTTCATAGACTTCTCTTATACCTAGGGAGATGTCTAGACCTTGCTCATGCCTACTTAACAATGGAGGATTTAATAAAGGTATCAGGGCTAAGTGTAGTAAAATGTTTCTGAATCCAACCTTGATGTCACCCTGTTGGGAAAGTATATCAGTAGTTCTAAGTTACTTTTGATTGTCCGTGTGTACTTGTGAGTCTTTTGTGCATAAGCTTATCTCTTTGTTTCCCTTCCTTCCTTCCTTCCTTGCTTCCTTGCTTCTTTCCTTGCTTCCTTCCTTCCTTCCTTCCTTCCTTCCTTCCTTCCTTCCTTCCTTCCTTCCTTCCTTCCTTCCTTCCTTCCTTTCTCTCTCTCTCTCTCTCTCTCTCTCTCTCTCTCTCTCTCTCTCTCTCTCTCTCTCTTTTTGTATTGAGGAAATAAATAATTTGCCTATATGTCTTTTACATTGTACCTTAGGTAGCTATCTACTGACTCCTTTTGGGGAAACCAAAGTCATGAGTCAAACCTAAATTTTAAGTGATTTTCCTTGGGACTCCAGGATGGAGATATAAAAAGAGCCAAGGAAATAGAAAGATGTCAACATTTCCCTTCAAAGGACAGGCTTTCCTAGGGATGAAGACATTCTGTACATATAGTTCAAGAGCTAAGAGGAATCCTTCAGTGGGAGGAGGAGAGGGAGGACTCTCCAGAGCCCACCACTCAACAACAGCAACATAAAAACATAACTCACCTCCTGGGTCTTATCTGAGAAGCAGATTTGCTCATCTTTTTTTCTTATACAACCAGTTGAAGGGAAGCAAAGGCCCACAATTCCCAATGCAAAAGTTCTCCCTCGCAAGTCATCATCCTCTTTGAGTCTGCACTGCATGAACATATTTTCATCTGGATGCAAATTCGTAGAGGGAAGAGCCCAGAAGGGCAGCGAGCCAATTTTGGAGAAAGGCTGGAGGGAACGAGTGGCTGTCAACTCTTCAATGAAGATGCCACTGGATCTCCTCACTCTCCTCCCTGGCATCAAGTCAGAGAGTTTGCTTTGTAAGGGGAAAGTCCTTGAAACTGCTGAATCTTAAGCATGCAAATGCCAGTTCTGTATTTGATTTAGTTCTCCTTTTGAGCTATAAGGGTAGGTGACATGCATGTGAAGGGGCAGAGAGAAGGGAGATCAGATCTCAGGGTGCATCTTCAGGAGATGAGATTAAATAAGCATTTCTTATCTGATTTTATTATTCCTCTCCTAAATTGCTTATTTACTTAGCATATTCAGAAACCAGTAAAGGCAAAAGGACTACTAAAAATACTTTTAAGTTGCCCAGGGTGATGCAAGCAGGTGGAGGGGTAGGGCAAGGTAGAGTACAAAGAGTATTTTTGTGAGACAATGAGGGTTAATTGACTTGCCCAGGGTCACACAGCTAGTAAGTGTCAAGTGTCTGAGGTTAGATTTGAACTCAGGTCCTCCTGAATCCAAGGTCAATGCTTTATCTACTGCGCTACCTAGCTGCTCTTTTTCTAACTCTTTATAAGCTGTTGACCCTGGGCAAGCCACTTAACCTCTCTCCTCCTACATAAGGTGAGGAAAAGTGCTGACTGGAATTAGAGGACCTGGGTCTGGACTTTATCAGCTTGAGACCTCAGGCAAGTCACTTAGTTTTGCTAGGCTTCAGTTTCCTTATCTCTAAAATAAGGGAATTAGACCAGGTGGCTTCTGAAGTCCACTCCAGCTGTAAATTTTATAATGCTATGTGAAACTCAGTATCACCAGGGGCAGCTAGGGGGCGCAGTGGATAAAGCATTGGCCCTGGATTCAGGAGGACCTGAGTTCAAATATGGGCTCAGACACCTGACACTTACTAGCTGTGTGACCCTGGGCAAGTCACTTAACCCTCATTGCCCTGCCCCTCCCCCCCCAAAAAAAAGGAATGGAAAGAAAGAACTAAAAGTGAACAACAACAATAACCTGATAACTTGTCATACGTCCTCTGTTTCAACCCTTCTAATGACAAGAAGCTCACTACTGCACGTTTCATTTCATTTTTGGATAAATCTATAGTGTTAGAAAACTCTTCATCATATTGAATCTAAATCTACCTCCTTGAAATATTCACCCATTAAGCTAAGTTTTATTCCCTATGGTCAAATGGAAGGAGCAGAAATCAACTCTTATGCCCATCTAACAAACAGGAAAACCGTATAATTTTTAAAATCACATATTAGTATACTTGCCACAAAATTTTAAATAATTATTATACAGCTATATTTATGTTGTCTGATGTAGGAAAATTTTAGATTGAACAAAAATAAATCGATTTAATAGATACTAATTTTTAATAAATGAATAAATAGGATGGAAATTTTTTTAAATTAAAGATTATCCCAATATGACAACCCTTCCCCAAGCAGTTTTATTAAAGTAATGGGGGGGGGATTTTTTTATTGTTGTCCATCTTTTAAAAAGTGAGCTGTCTGGATAATTGTATCAGCTCTTCATCAAACTTTGAATTCATACAAATGTATTTTAAACCAGGAAAGCTGGATTGCTGCATATTTGACTGAAGTTAGTAATAAAAGTCAGGGACAGGTTGAATGTTGAATAATATCCTGGGCCAGATTCAAGTAGAGAGAAATAAAATTACATCACTGATGTCCCCTGGGGCTGTCATAGAAATGAGATGTCTATCTTGTGAGGCTATTACAGTCAGCAAAAATTTTAAATAATGACAATTAAAGGGTGCCTGGCATCCCTAACTAATGAAAGTTCAATATCTCCTAATTATATTTGTGGCACAGTATGGATGCAAAGTATGACTTACTAGCTCTAATGCAGTCTCTTAATGAGCCTTCCCATTTTGGCTCAAAGCAGCATGCTTTTAAATCTCTTGGGAATATGAAAAATGCCATTGCCAAAGGACAAGAAGCTATACTTCTGACATGGTGGAAGGAAATGTTGCTTAGGGGAAACAGGGTTTTAGTAAGGTCAAAGAATGCTGGAAATGACCAAGGCAACCAGGCCTGATCCCAGACTGAACTTCTCATGTGATATGGAGAAATCCATCCCCTTGTAGATTCCATACTACCACCAAAACGAAATACATCCTGTCCTCTGGAAGCTTACAGTCTACTGTCCATTGTAAGCTCCTTGATATAAGGGTCTACATTTATCCCTTCGACATTGCAGGGGTTAGAGGTCCAGATCCCTGAGATCTGGAAAATCCATGTAAAATATTTTTGACTCTCCCTTCTCACCAGAGAAGTCTGAATTATAATGTATTAAAAATAAAATATGTTGATATTATATAATATTACACATATATTTTACGCATATCTGAGTTTCTAAACTTTTTTTCTAGGTTGTCTGTTGGCTTTTTCATGTCTTCTGAAGCTTCAGGAAAACTCCTCCAAAATTCCCATTTAATTTTTTGTGCTGACCCCATCAAAACCACAGTGGGGAAAGTCTCGCGATGTGGAAGGGATAACTATTTCATTTTAGCTAATGTATTACTAGCACCTAGCATAGTACCTTACTTGTAGTATGTATTTAATGAATACTTCTTAATTATGTTAAATCATCCAGAAATTCTGTCCTGACCCCTCTCTACTTTCTCTAAGCTCATCAGCTTTCACCTTTTTAAACTATATCTTTGCAGATGATTCTCCTAAGTCTTTATCCAGCCCCAGTCTGATCTCTTAGCTTTAGTCCTACATCACTTTTTTTTTTTTCGTGAGGCAGTTGGGATTAAGTGACTTTCCCAGGGTCACACAGCTAGTAAGTGTCAAGTGTCTGAGGCTGGATTTGCACTCAGGTCCTCCTGAATCCAGGGCCGGTGCTCTATCCACTGTGCCACCTAGCTGCCCCTCCTACATCACTTTTTGCCCATTCAATATTTCAAACTAAATAGTTTCAATATATCACAAACTTAACATGTCCAAAACAGATGTGTTTCTTTTCCCCAAAGTTCTCCCCTCCCTCCAAAGAGATCTACTTCCACCAAAGTCTTTGCCATTCTTCCGGTCTCCCAGGTTTGTAACCTTGGCATTTTCCTTGACTCTTCATTAACCTCACCCCACGGGTTAAGTCAGTTGCCAAATACTAGACAGTGTTCCTCCCATCTGACCCCCTTTTTTTTTTCCTCTCACACAGCTTCTGTCATACTTCAGGTCCTCATCCCCACTGGCCTAAATTATTACAACAGCTTTCTCATTGGTCTCTCTGTGTCAAGTCTAACCCACCCCCCACTGGGAAAGTCATTTTCCTGAAGCAAAGATCTGACCATGGGCCTCTCCCCACTCAATCCACTTCAGGGAACACATGTGGAGAAATACATGTGTTCTACATTTCCTGTCAATTCAAAATTTCCAAAAATTGAATGGCTTCCATATGACTTCCTATTGGCTCTGCAATAAAATAGAGACTCCTCTGTTTGGCTTTTAAAACCTTTCAAAACCTGAACCCAACCTATCTTTCTGCTCTCATTCATTGGTCATTACTTCTCCTCTTATACTTTGTGATGCAGCTAAATTGACTTTCTCTCAAGTGCCATGCACAGTGTTTGACACAGAGTAGACATGATAAATAATTGTTGATCGATTGAAATTAAACTCCCTCCTCCTCCTTCTCTGAACAAACAAAACCAAAACCAAACCCAAAACCTTTTAATTAAATTTATACTGTATATAGACCACCATTTGAGTGCTGGGAGGAGATGCAAAGATGACTAATAGGATACAATCACTTTCTCTATTGAACTTATGGTACAAGGAGAGAAGATGCAGACACAATCACCATATAACAAAAGAGAACATGATGGATGCATAGAAATGTTGGAAATTAAGTACTAGGAGAAAGATCTCATGAGAGAGAGATCATATCAAACTGGGAGGATGATGGAAAGCTTCATGCAAGAGGTGAGATTTGAGTTTGATGTTAAAGAATGGATGGGGGAAGCTAGGTGGCACAGTGGATAAAGCACTGGCCCTGGATTCAGGAGGACCTGAGTTCAAATCTGGCCTCAGACACTTGACAGTAACTAGCTGTGTGACCTTGGGCAAATCACTTAACCTTCATTGCCCCACAAGGAAAAAAAAAAAAAAAGAATGGATGAAAGATGGAATGGAGCAGATTTCAATCATGTATATTATTGTGGAGGATTTTCTCCAGAAGTTGAGTCTAAAGGCTACAGCAAACCTCCTTGGTCACCTATAACCCAACTTGTGTCTGTATAGGAATTCTCTTTATATCACCAACAAATTATTCTCCAGGCATCCCTTTAAGATCTATAGTGAGGCACAGCTTATTCCATTTTTTGGAAAACTCTAATTGATATTGTACATAGACAGCCATGTCTCTCTATGTGTGTTTCCTAGGCAAGCTCCCTCCTCCTACTGATGATGTGTGTATCTGTAGGAAAGTATGCCTAAGGTTTATAGATGAAGCATTTTATTGGTGTTTTTGTACCTTGCTATTTCATTAATTTTTTGGGGTTGTTTTTACTATGAACTAATTGTGTCCTCTGACTGACTACTACATATAAATATATTGATAGGGGCTCCTGAGCTACAGTTTGGATTTGATATAGGTTCATATAGTTTCTCATGCTAATAATATCTTATGGGGGCAAGGTGTTTGCCATGTACCCTAGGAATTTTTTTTTTTATCTACAGGGAATTTAAATCTGCCTTTTTAACACTTCCATCCATTGCTACCAGGTTTCTCCTCTAAGACCAAGCAGAATTAGCCTAACCTTTTTTTCATAAGGAAACCCTTCACTGATTGGAAAATAACTATCATGATCCCCTCCACCTCACCCTAGTGGGGGAGGGGGTGGTGGAATCTTCTCCTTTCCAGGCTAAATATCTCCAAATCCTGTAACCAATTTTCTTATTTGCTTTAAGAAAAGTGCTAATGTGGTTTCCTTCACATTTTCTCTTTAACAATGAGAGCTGTTCAAAAGCAGAGTGGGTTGCCTTGGGAAGAAATTGGTTGTCCCTCACTGAAGGGCTTCAAGCACATGTCAAATGAACACCTGCTGGGTATGTGGTAGCCCCAGTTTTGCCTTGGGTGTGGTTTGGCCTTTGATATTCTCTCTGACTCTTAAAGTTCTATTAATTTTTGTCCCATCAGTCAACAAGCATTTATTAAGTGCTTCTTATAAGTCAGGCACTGTGTCCAGCCTTGAGGATACAAAAAACAAAAACAAATAAATGTTAAAAATCAGTATGGACCCTCAAGGAACTCCTATTTTGATAAAGGAGAAAGCATGTCAACAACCATATACATTCTCTCTCTCTCTCTCTCTCTCTCTCTCTCTCTCTCTCTCTCTCTCTCTCTCTCTCTCTCTTTCCCTCCCTCCCTTTCTGCCTTTCTTCCTCCTCCCTGCTCTCTCCCATTTCTTCCTCCCTCTCTCTCTCCCTTCCTCTCTCTTTCCCCCTCTCCCTCTCTCCTTTCTTCTCTCCCACCTCCTCTCTCTCCCTCTCTCTCTGTCTCTTTCAAACTCTGTATCTCTAAATGTTTATTAAATATATACATAATGCATATTATATATGTAGAATATGTGTATATTTTCTACATGCACATACACATATACACACAAATACACACCCATACATATAAACATATATAAACACAAATATAGTATAAATAGATAATCTCATCAGAAAGACACTAGTAGGAGGGAGGGACTGGGAAAAGCTCCTTGTAGGTGGAATTTGAGCTGATTCTTGAAGGAAGCTCCAGGGTTTATTGATTCTGATTCTGCCAATTGACTCCAGTTGTAGCACAAAAAATCCACAATTTTCTCATCTTCATCCTGAGATCTGAAAATCAGGCAGGCTATTCCATCTGTAGCTGGCTCTCTGTACCTGGACCCCTACTGCCATCAGACACTGGCAATTTTACTCCTTGTAGCCTTGTAACTCCTAGTAAGAGCTTTGCCCTTCTAAGACTCTATCTACTCAGATTGGGCTTTATGGGATTAAATACTTATTGTACCAGGGGGAACCTGTCTAAAGAGGACCAATTCACCTGTTCCTAATAAGCAAGATAGGGACGATAGCAAGGGACTATTTCTATGCTTCCTTTTTTTTTTTTTCTTTTTAATCACAAAATCTTTTAGAAAAATTCATCTATTGCCATTTGCATTCAACTTCTGAAAGGCCCCTGAGTCACACTGGGAATTTCATATGAAAAAGACATCTGGCTTTTTGGTTGAGCAGAGCCATTTTAATCCATATAACTATTAAGGGGAAGCTGCACTCCTCTAGGGTTATCAATTATCTAAGCAAGAGACTGGATTGGGGAATGACTTACAGTAGTATAAGCTTTTTGATTTTGTGGATGAACTTGCCCTAGGGTGCCTCTTGAAGACCTAGGAGTGCTAATTATTTTAGATCATTCTGTTCATTTATCATAAGATGATGCAAAGGCTAGCCCTGTTTGCACCGAATTAGAACTGGAACTGTTTGGTTTGAGGGACCCCAACCCCCAAGGAACTGAGGGAAGGGCAGCTCTGTCTCCCACCAGGAATAGGTGTGTACCCTGGTATACCAATAAGCAATATTAAAGTCTGCAAGATGATATGCAGGATATGGATGGATGCTGCATATCCTACTAATGTCCCATTATTCAAAAAGATCTCCTCCCCTCCCAATTATCTTGCCTTTCCCTCCCCTTTGTTTTATAAACATTCAAAAGATCAGGTGTTCTCACTCTGTCTGGAGGGACAGCTTTCCATAGTGATCTATCTCCATGTATATATGTATTGTAGTAATATTAAGTTTTAGGGGACTGTAGTAATATTAAGTTTTAGAGAATGTTTCAATTTTTGTTTTATCCTATGTTTTATGTGTAACAACTAAGCTTCTGAATTCCCATAGACATGTTTTTGAGAACTCTCATTGTTTGATTTGATTATTAACAAAGCTATTTTAAAGTTGTGTTAAGCTCAATTTTGTAGGAAATTTTCCTGTCTGATTACCAGCATCTACATATCAACCCCTGAAAAGACTTCCATTCCATGACTACACCCAGAGTACATACCAAGAATCATCTGAGAAAAGACTTTCAAAGACTTTAAATGAATCATTTTGTTTTGTTGTTTGGTTTTCCCTTCTGTTGTTATGTACACCATTTATAACATGTATTCTCTGCAGAGGCCCTCCCTCTGCAGGCAGTGTCAAAGCACCAGTTCAGGAGGGACTGCCCTTCTAGACAAACTTTTCCCTTTCTCCCTTTTCTATATTGTTAACATATTGTTTGTTAGCATAGGGTATTATATTTTGTTGTTTTTTACTGTTTCGTCAAGGAAACACTACAGTGTCCCTCAAAGAAATAAAGGGGGGGCCAGCTAGATGGCGCAGTGGTTAAAGTGCTGGCCCTGGATTCAGGAGTACCTGAGTTCAAATCCAGCCTCAGACACTTAACACTTACTGGCTGTGTGACCCTGGGCAAGTCGCTTGACCCCCATTGCCCCGCAAAAAAACCCAAAAAACCAAAACAAAACAAAAAAAGAAATAAAGGGGGGACTGTAACTATTGGAATGATGCCCCCTGCTGGAGAGCTACTGTAGGAAAGCTCTGCCATGAGGAGAAGGCGTCTGAGGGCAAGCCATGTGGTCAGCTCCTTGGTGTCAGGAAGTGATGTTTGCTTGCGGGTGCTGTCTATCAAGGCTACCAGCCAATTAGCTTGGAGATGTGTGTGCATGTGGATGGGATATGGCCAGTTTCACAGGAGAGTTGTGGGATGAAGGAGGTGTGGCTCTCTCTCTTTTGTCTGGACTCTCATGGAGAGTGGAGTGAAAATGCCTCTCCATTTGATACATGAATCTAGGCCTTTTTCTCTATGTCTTCATGAAAATCTTATTCTCCTTAATAAATGCTTAAGTCTAAACTCTTGCTAAATCTTATAATTTATTGGTGACCACTCATTAAATTTTACATAGTATAGCTAGAATTTTAGCCCCTTACAGTGTGTAATTTAAGATTCTAAATGTGGATTCTAATCTGTTCCCCCAGTTTTTGGGGAAACTGACTAAAATCACTGATAAAATGAGTTTAGGTTTTTAAGGGTTTATTGGAAAATAGAAAGAAAAAGATTGAGAACAGAATTCCAACAGCCTAGCATTCCTATCTTTCCTCAAATTTCCTGTGAAGTCCTCTGCCACCACCACCACCATCAAGTCAGGAACCCAAAAAGAGAGAGAGCTCTCCGCGCAGGCTCTCTTTCCTCCTTCCTTTCTCCTCCCAGAAAATAGGAGGCTCCTCAAGTTGATTGGCTGGTAGCCTTGATAGACAGCACCCATGAGCAAATGTCATTTCCTGACGCCAAGGAAATGCCACAATGCCTCTGAGGCATTTTCCTCATGGCGGAGCTTTCCCACAGCAAGTCTCCAGTAGGTGGCATCATTCCAATCATTACAACAGTATGTATGTATGTATATGTACACACATATATATGCATATATCAACCAAAACAACACATCACAACAAATTTAATGCAGTAACAGAAAAGGGAATCTGTCTTTTATTAAGCCAGATATTAAAGAGATTTGCAAAAATATGTAAAACAAAATCTCACTATTATTTTTTTCTGGGGCAATGAGGGTTAAGTGACTTGCCCAGGGTCACACAGCTAGGAAGTGTTAAGTGTCTGAGGGCAGATTTGAACTCAGGTCCTCCTGAATCCAGGGCTGGTGCTTTATCCACTGAGCCACCTAGTTGCCCCCTCACTATGTATGTTTTTTAATTTTGGAAAACATGATTTTTAAACAAAGTATTATTTATATTAATATGGAATGGGATTATTATTATTCTAAATGAATTAATAAATACATGTGTGAACATTTTATCATTATTAATGTCTAATATAGTAAATATTAATAGATATAACAAATAGAAACTCTTTGGATCCTCAATTTTTAAAGACTGACACTACAATGTTTGATAGCTGCTTCTAAAAGTCTATGACTGCTAGACAGTTAATAGCTCATCTTGCTTTAAAGCTCATGAAAACGCCCAAAGAAAAATAATGCATTTATTATTTTTTGGAATGTTCCTCTCTGTTCTAGGGGTTTAACTTATAAATAACACCTGTGAATAAGCTGTAATGGAAACCACATTGGAATTGAAGTCAAGAGACCTGGTTTACAAATCTGTCTTTGACTCTACTAACTGTTAATTATCATTAAATTACTTTACTTTATCACCTTTAAAATAGCATGAAAATGTCTTCTCATTTTAGTCTAGTACCATCACCATCATTATTTGGAAAGACAGACTGAATCAGTCAATAAACATTTATTAAATGCCCACTTTGTGCCAAGCACATGCTTGGCATCCTTGGCATCCTTGGCATGGTATGCTAAGGGTTGGGGATATAAAAACAAGAGACAGTCCCCACTCTCAGGGAGTTCATAGACTACTAATAGGAGAGATAATGTTCAAATATCTTTGCACAAAAAAAGATATAAACCAGATAAATGGAAGATTTAGGCACCAGAATGAAGGGTGAATGGGCAAGGCTTTCTGTAGAAAGTGGGATTTTAACTGCAATTTGAAAGAAGCCAGGCAGCAGCAATGAGAAAGGAGAGGATTCCCAGCATTGGATTGGTTGGTGAAAATGCTTGGAGTAGGGCCAGCTAGGTGGTGCAGTGGATAGAGCACCGGCCCTGGATTCAGGAGGACCTGAGTTCAAATCCGGCCTCAGACACTTAACACTTACTAGCTGTGTGACCCTGGGCAAGTCACTTAACCCCAGTTGCCTCACAAAAAAAAAAAGAAAGAAAGAAAGAAAGAAAGAAAGAAAGAAAGAAAGAAAAAGAAAAACGAAAGAAAGAAAAGAAAATGCTTGGAGTAGGGAGATTGGGTATCTTGAAGGAGGAACAATAAGGAAGCCAGTGTTACTGGATCTAAGAGAACATAGGAGAGGGTGTGGGGTGGAAAATGTAAGAAGACAAACGTCAGGGGAGTGGTGGAGCACAGATTATGAAGGGCTTCGAACACAGAGGATTTTATATTTGAACCTAGAGCTGTTGGGAAACTCCTGTATTTTACTGTATCAAGGGGGTAACATGATCACACTTGTACTTTTGGAACTTAACTTTGATAGCTGAGCAGAGGATGAACTAGAATGGGGAAAGACTGGGAGGGAAGCCAACCAGTAGGTTACTGAAATAGTCCAGGCCTGAGGTAATGAGGGTCTATACCAGCAAGGTAGAAGTTTCAGAGAAAAGATGTGAAAATATGTGAGAAATGTTATAAAAGTAAAATGGACAGAATTGGAAAACAAATTATATATGGGGGAGAGAGTGAGAGAGATTGGGTTGTTAAGGATGACACCTAGATTGCTAGACTAGGAGGATAATGGTTCAATCAACAATAAAATGGAAATTAGGAAGAAGGCAGAAAGATAATGATTATAATGATTTCAGTTTTCAATATATTGAGTTTAAGATGTCTATAGGACTTCCAGTGTGCGCTGTCCAATAGACAGTAGTGGATTTGAAACTAGAGGTCAGCAGAAAGACAGAGAACTTGGTAGATGCAACATCATTGCAAAAGCAAGACTATGTGTATCTTAACATGGCAGGTTGAGCATTTGAGGAGCAAATGAAATAATAATTGGAGAGTCTCTAGTAAGCACAATATAAATGTTAGCTGTTATTATTATTATTATCATTATCTTTTTTGGGGGGGGAGGGGCAATGGGGATTAAGTGACTTGCCCAGGGTCACACAGCTAGTTAAGTGTCAACTGTCTGAGGCTAGATTTGAACTCAGGTACTCCTGAATCCAAGGTTGGTGTTTTATCCACTGTGCCACCTAAATGCCCCCTATCATTATCTTCTAATCTAACCCACTCATGTGAGACATACATAGGTTAATTAAGTGACTTGCCCGAAGTCACAATTATTATAAGTGGGAGAGAAGAGATTGGAACCTACTTCTTCCAGATATAAAACCTGTCAGCTAGCAAGAATGATTGTACAAATGTTCAGTTAACAGTACCAAAGGGTGGGCAGATAGAATCCTGGGCTGAGTCATGCCTGGCTCTCTTACCAGCAGTTCATGTGACTTTGAACAAGTCATTTTCCATTTCAGGGTTCAGTTATCTACTTAAAATCAAGCAGTTGAATCAGATATAGCTGAAAGTGCCTTTCATCCTCTGAGGTTGAAAATTTTTCATAGATTCATAGATTGAGAATTGGAGGGGCCCTTCAGGGCTATGGAGTTAAAGTCTCTCATTTTCCAGACAAGGAAACTGAGGCACAGAGAGGTTAAATGACTTTCCCAATGCTACTCAGTTTGTAATACTATATAGTATGAGCATGAATGAAATAGGATTTTACTCTGTTATTAAACCAACAGGCAGAATGGAAATGAACAAAAAAAATAAACTTCCTTGTTCCTAATAACAATTAATTTTATTAAAGCCTGAGGAATTTCTTCAAATTATTGGCTTTACTTTTATTATTTGTTCACATTTTACATTTTATTCCAAATGAAATGATTCGAATTTTGCAGCCTCAGATTTGTTTTCATTCATTGTTCTTTGATGAGCAGAATTGTCAAATAAAGGTTTTTTTTTTTTTCACACTAATTATAAAGCAGCATAGAATAATTTAATAGGGGGCTTCCTTAGAATAAGGAGTCAAGTCAATGGGCATTTATTATTGTTGTTGTTATCATCAGTATTTATTTATTTGTTTATTTGTTTGTTATATCAACAAGCCTACTCTGTGCCAGGCACTGAGCAAAATGAGAGGGACACAAAGAAAGTAAAATCATTGAGCCCCTATTGTCAAGGAGTTCCCAGTCTAATGGAGGAGACAACACAAATAAATCTATATCTATATATTTACAATATTTACAAACAAGATACTTAAAATATAAATTGGAGATAATCACAGAACGAGGGCACTATCCTTAAGGGGGGCCTGGATTTAAATACTCTCTGACACATGCTAACTGTGTAAAGCTGGGCAAATCATTTAATGCCCTCTGTACTTCCATGAAACTCTCTAAGTCCATAAACAAAAGAGAAATTGCCAATCTGCATGAATGGAAGGAGTTTCCACACTGGGATTCCCCACAACAATGAAAACTCAGGTCTGGACCAACAAACAAAACAACATGATCAGTATAACCTGATTGTCAGAATATTTACACCATCATCGATTAATTAAAACCACCCAAACTGAAGAGTTAGGTGGCATATCAGAGGTCATCTTAATCAACCAGCACCTGAAAAAGAATCCATCCTATGATACCCCAACCAGGGGGTTGACTTAAACCAAGCTTAACTTAAAAGAACTTCAGTGAAGGGGAAACCAACTATCTTCCAAGAAACACATTCTACTATAAAGTAATGTGAATTTTTAGGATTTTTTTTTCTAATCTGGAGTCAAAATCTATTCTTGTCTCTATCCATCCAATGCTTCTTGCTTTTCCCCTGAGAACAAAGAAGAATAAATTTAATTTCTCCTTCACCTGACTAGTCTTCAAACATTTACCAGCACCTACCATGTCACCTAAATCTACTTGATTGGAGCCTGAAAAACCAGCTCCTTCAACTGTCCCTCTGTGGCATGGTCCCCATTGCCCTCCCTATCCCAGTCACTCTCTTTTGAATTCAGCTGACCTATGTAACTTCTTTCCTAAAATGTACCCTGACCAACTGAATACAGTATTCCAAAAATGAATATGAACCAACATGAGTACAGTGGCACTAGTAACCCTTCTCCTTGTGGATACTTTGACATTAATAAATAAAGAAAGAAAGAAGAAATAAGTCTAACTAAAAGTGTAGTGGCATAGTGAATAGAGCATTGGGCCTGAAGTCAGAAAGACTCATCTTCCTGAGTTCAAATCTGGTCTTAGGCACTTACTAGTTTTATGAAACGAGAAGTCACTTAGCCCCATTTGCCCCAGTTTCCTCATCTGTAAAATGAGCTGGAGAAGGAAATGGCAAACCACACCAGTATCTTTGCAAAGAAAATGGGGTCACAAATAGTCAAATGGGACTGAAAAATGACTGAACAACAACAGAAGTGTGGTAAAAAATATTTAACATGTGACTCTTTAATAAGGTAGAGCAAGGAGGGGGGGGGCAGCTAGGTGGCACAGTGGATAAAGCACTGGCCCTGGATTCAGGAGGACCTGAGTTCAAATTCGGCCTCAGACACTTGACACTTACTAGCTGTGTGACCCTGGGCAAGTCACTGAAGCCTCATTGCCCTGCACCAAAGCAAAAAAACAAAAAGAACAACAACAACAACAACAAAACACTAAAAAGATAGAGCACTCCTTTAAGTTTAATCTGCATTATTGACCTTTTATCTATCACTTTCTTAAGTCTAGGCAGCCAACAACACAATAAATCAGTCCCTGATTTGTAGCATTTGCCAGTTTCTAAAGTGTAAATGGTCACACTGAAAATGTAGCAATTTGGCTCTTATAAACTGTGTGGAACACCTCTGAACCCAAACTAGGAATTTAGACTAATAGAATGGGGAGAGATCTTAGTGATTTTTCTCATTAAACCCTTTTGTTTTATGAGTGAAGCCCACAGAGTGAAGTAACTTATGTAATGGTAATTCTGATTTTAGAATTGAGGATGCCTGACTCATGGTTTTGTTCTATTTCCACTGTAATATTTAATTCCACTAGAGAATGTACAAAATGGTTACATTTTTAAAGAAACATTTAAAAATTTATAAAATTTAAGGAGCTTAATAATAATTAAATCATTGATGATAACGAAAGATTATTGTTTTAATGAAGAAACAATAGAACTTTCTTTAATCTTTTTTTTTTTTTTTGGCAGGGCAATGGGGGTTAAGTGACTTCCTCAGGATCACACAGCTAGTAAGTGAATGAAAATGCATGGTGCTGGAAGTCATACTGTCTTGTGCAAGGAAACCAGCATCACTGCATAGAAGAGTAGTTGGTGGGGAGTAAGGTATAAGAAGAGTAGAAATCTAGGAGGGTGACAAGTTATGAAGAACTTCAAAAGCCAAATGGGAAATATTCTTTTCACTTCTGGAGGTAATAGGGAGCCACAGAAGTTTATTGATTATGAGAGTGACATAGTCAGATCTGAGCTTTAGGAAGACAATTTTGATAACTGAGTGGAAAATGGAACGGAGTGGGGAGAGACTTGAGTCAGGCATACCAACCAGCAGGCAAATAGTCATGGTGTAGGCCTATACTCTAAAGGTGATGGTAACAGAGAAATGAAGTGGGTAAATAGGAAAGCTGTTGCAAGAGTAAATTTATAGGACATGGCAACAGATTGGATATGGGAGAGGGTGATGAGAGAGAGTGAAGGGGTAAAGAACGCTGCCTAGGTTTGTGAACTGAGAGGAGTGGTACCTTCCAAAATAATAAGAAAGTTAGGATGAAGGGAGGGTTGTGGGGGAAGAAGAATTAATTTAGTTTTGGACATGTCAAATTTAAGAGTCCACACCATCAAGTTTGAGCTAATAGGCATTTGGAGATACAAGACCGGAGGTCAAGAAAAGATTAGAGCTAGATAAATAGTTCAGAAAGCCATCTACATAGAGATGTTAATTAAATCCATGGGAACTAATGAGTTCACCAAGCAACATACTATATATAGAGAAAAGGACCCAGCACTGAGCCTTGGGAAAGGAAGAGAGTGCAATCAGTACATGGGGAGATGGTCTGGGAAAGAAATGAGAAGTAGAGCAATTGGAGATTGTGGTGAGGATGAAGAAAAGGGTTAGGGGTTGTAAAGAAGAATGATTTAAAAAAATTATTATCAGATAAAGGAATTTCAGAGCTCAATAATATGGAAGTGAAATACTCATGGATGATGGCAAGCAGGAACACTTGCTAACATATAGTACATACTTAAGAAATGTATATTAACTAATTGATTAAAATTATAACAGTTGTAATCACATATTTTATGGTACTCTAAAGTCTATAAAGTGTTGCCCTAACAACCACACTAATTCCATAAATTTAGATAACCAACTAGCTTAATTATGCTTTTTGTTACCACCCCCAAAATAAACAAAGAAATGATAACAATGACAACAACAACAAAATGGGCATTTCAGAGACAATATATAGGTAAAAAAAGAATGAGTTCCTATTCTCCCACTATTTTTCATTTTGAAACAAGCTTGAATTTGACACCAAAATATAATGATGCTGTGTTTGTTTTTCATTTTGAGGGACCTTGACTACAGTTACACCAAAGAAAATAAATTAAGATTGGAAGATTATTTGGGAGGGATAGGAACTCATCCAATGCAAAATCTAATCAATGGGGGCATCTAGGTGGCACAGTGGATAAAGCACTGACCTTGGATTCAGTAGGACCTGAATTCAAGTCTAGCCTCAGACACTTGACACTTACTAGCTGTGTGACTCTGGGAAAGTCACTTAACCCTCATTGCCCTGCAAAAAAAAAAAAATCTAATCAATGGTCTCCACTTTTCAGGAAGGACTTCATTCTTCACTAGAAACTTCTAATAAATGGCTGTCCAGCTGTCCAGCTGTCCATAGTTTTCATTTGGGTGGTCTCATTCCCCAAGGCACATGTATTTTCTTTCTTTTTTCTTTTTTTTTTTTTTGCAGGGCAGTGACTTGCTCAGGGTCACACAGCTAGTATTTGTCAAGTGTCTGAGGCCGGATTTGAAATCAGGTCCTTCTGAATCCAGGGCTGGTGCTTTATCCATTGTGCCACCTAGCTGCCCCAAAAGAAAGATGACACATGATTCAGTGTCACTGCTGTCAGAGAAAATCAGTTTGGAACCAGGATTCATGGTATCAAGTTATCAGAATGTCCAAAGAAAAGTCCTGTTTGTAAATGGGCTAATGCTACCTCACATATGATTCTTCTTACTTAAGGAAAACAAGTTGAGAAAATAATTAGATCACAGCAAACACACCTAAACAAGCTATTATGAATAATTTTATGGCTAATTGGTCACTAATAGAAATGAAAATAGGATGGGGGGGTGGAGAGAAACAAGAAAGGAAGCAAAACATTGAACAGTGTATATATATATAGAAAAATGAGAATTATCCATTCACATTTTAATAGATTCTTTCTACCTAGTGTAGCAATATTAAGTTTTAGAGGAGTGTAGTAATATTGTTTTAGAGAATGTTTCAATTTTTGTTTTATTATATGTTTTATGTGTAACAACTAAGATTCTGAATTTCCTTAGACATGTTTTTGAGAACTCTCATTGTTTGATTTGATTATTGACAAAGCTATTTTAAAGTTGTGTTAAGCTCAATTTTGTAAGAAATTTTCCTGGTTGATTACCAGCATCCACACATCTGAAACATCTGAAGAGACTTCTATTCCACAACTACACCCAGAGGACATCCCAAGAATCATCTGAGAAAAGACTTCCAAAGACTTAAATGGATATTTCCCTGTTTTTCTATTCCACATTGTATATGCTGTTTATAATGTCCACTTACTAAAGGGGAACACCCCCTTTAGTTTTTCTGCTTGTGATGTCCACCTGCTAATAGGTGAGTATCCCCTTTACCCTTTGTCAATGCGTCGCTCAATTTCTTTTTCTTTCTTTTCATTCCCTTTATTTAGTTAGTCATAAGCATCTGTAATGTTATTGCTTATGTTAGGAAACTATGCTTCTTCACTTGAAGCACAGGGGGGACTTTGGGAATTGGAATGACGCCTCCTGCTGGAGAGATACTATAGAAAAGCTTTAAAAAGTTGCCACCTATATCTTTGAGGCAAATGAGGAAAGTAAGGCTAAGCGGAGCATTCTGTCACCAGGCAGTTTGGAAGAGAGAAAACTTCAGACCTAGGGGTCCCTCATTATTTTTTGAACCCCAATATTATGGCAAGCCACCCAATTAACTCTCCTCATATTAAATTTGGCCCCTACACTAGGCAGTGAGATTCTATTATGAATGAGTTTGGGGGGTATTACAGGGATAGAGCCCAGGACTTAGACTCAGGAAGACCTGACTTTGAATCATGCTTCAGGCTCTTAGTTCCTTTGTGGCCATGAGTAAGTCACTTACCTCTCTCTGCTTCACTTTCCTTATCAGTAAAATGAAGGGGTTGTCTTCTAAGTATTCTTCTAACGCTACAATCTATGGTCTTACTTTAATTTAACATCTATTGTGATTATTATGCATTGTGAAAGGGGATATATAACCAAAAATTTGACTACTTTCCCTCAGAGAATTTATACACTATTGGAAAGTCAGAATAAATCTGCAGATGAATAAATAAATTATATGTACAATAATTTCTAGGGATGAGGAAAGAAAAACAACAATTGGGGGACTCAGGGAAGACTGATATTAGATGGAAACAAGAATTGTAAGAGATAATGGTGAAGAAAGAGAACATTCTAGGGATGGGAGAGGCAAAAGTTTACAGGCCACTTTGCCTGCAATGGGGAGTTTATATAATAAGAAAGACAATTTAGAATCAGATAATGAAGGCCTTTAAATTCCAACTAGAGGAGATTGTGTTTTCCCCTCAGGGCAACTGGAAGTCACTGCCATTTGTTGGAAAAATGCTAAGAAATTCTTACCTGCACTCTTCTATGTCTAAATCTATGATCCTAAGACATTTGAGTTCTCTAAGTCTCCCTTTTGTCATCCAATCTAATTCAATAAATATTTCTTAAGCAACAACTATGTGTAAGCTTCTTGGATAGTACCTATCTTAGGTCCTTGGATAGTACCTGGGGAGAAATAGGGGGGAAAAAAGAAGTAACTATACCCAAAAGGCAAACTGTTTATACCCTTTGATCCAGCAATACCATTATGGGGTCTATATCCTAAAGAGATAGAAAAAGGGGAGAGGAGGTGGTACATGTACAAAAAATATTTATAGCAGCTCTTTTTGTGGTGGCAAAAATTAGAAATTGAGGGGATGTCCATTAATTGAGGAATAGCTAAACAAGTTGTGGTATATGATTGTAATGGAATATTATTGTGCTACAAAAAATGACAAGCAGGCAGATTTCAGAAAAACCTGGAAAGACTTAAGTGGACTGATACAAAGTGAAGTGAGCAGAATCAGGAGAACATTATACACTATAACAGCAACATTGTGTGAAGATCAACTATGAATAATTTAGCTATTCTCAGCAATACAATGATCCAAGTTTTAAATGACTCATGATAGAAAATGCTATCCACATCCAGAGACAGAACTGATATAGTCTGAATACAGATAGAAGCATATTATTTTCACTTAATTTTTTCATGCTTTTTTTTCCCTTTTTGGTCTGTTTTTTCCCTTACAACATGACTAATATGGAAATCTATTTTACATGATTGCACATATATAACCTATGTCAAATTGCTTAATATTTTAGGGAGAATATAGAGGAGGAAGAGAGGAAGAAAATTTAAAACTCAAAATTTGAAAAAAAATGAATGTTAAAATTGTCTTTACATGTAATTGGAAAAAATACTATTTAAAGAAAAAGAAATTTAAGTTTCCTCTCAAGAAGTATCTTTTCTCTTGGTGGATATATCATTTACACAGATAAGCAAGACACAGGATGAACTGGGGAAAAAGAGACTGTTGTTTAAAAAACTAAATGTGGGTTCTAATCTGTCCCCCCCCCCCAGTTTTTTGGGGAAACTGGCTAAAATCACTGATAAATTCACCAAGAGTTTAGGCTTTTAAGGGTTTATTAAAAGATATGATAGTGAAGAGAAAGATTGAGAACAGATTCCTTATAGCATGGAAATCCTAGCTTTCCTAACAGCCCACGAGAAGTCCTGCCACCAAGCCTATGTCTCGAACCAAAAGAAAAAGATCCCATCTGCCAGCCTCTGCTTCCTACTTCCTGTCCTCCTCCCAGAAATGGGAGGTTCTTCAAGTTGATTGGCTGAGAGCAGTCTCCTGTTGATGTTGCAGTCCATAGCCTCTGAGAACACACTCTCCTTAGGGTTGGCTAAATTTAAACTAGGTGGCTAACAGAGCAGGCCAGGTGTGGCTAAAATCTAATCACCTTTAAGTGGGTACTTAGTAGTTCTTCATTCACACCCAATTCAAACACTACTAAGTCAATCAAGTCGGACCCCTGGGCATCTGCCAAATTCCATTATTTTACCACAAGACCATCAATGTTTAGTGGCATAACCATGAGAAAAATTAGAGATGAGGAAAGAATGCATTCTATTCATGTAGGATGATATGTAAAAAGGCATGGGGTTAGGAGAGGATATAATAGGGAACCACTGAGGAAACTTGAGCAAGAGAGAGGGTTTTGTCAAACTTGTGCTTTAGGAACATCAGCTGTAAAATATGGATGAGAACTAGCAACAATTGCTTTATTGTGACTTGGTGGCATCATCATCATCACCAATTTTCCAACTAGACCTGGGATGTCATCTATGTAGGATAAATTTTCACAGGAAAGAACTTCCAGAGATGCAGATTGGGAACTTTTCAGCAACTCACCTGGGATAGAGTTTCGAGAAAGCTATGTCAGAAGATTGCCCACTGCATCAGGAAAAAGCATCCAACTTGGTAGACTCTAAAAAGAGTGACATGCCTTCTGGTGACTTCCTTTCTTCCTCTTCTAGAATATGTGTGGTTGGGGTGTGATAGGTAGGCAAGTCTACAACACACCTCTCTGGGAGAAATGGTAACTATTTACATGTGAACTTGGGCTCATCAAAGGAAATCTAAATCTGGGATTCTAAACCTTTGGTTTTCCCTTTGGTTTTGGGTTTCTCTTTCTTATTAGAGGTGACCAAAAAGCAACCCTGAGGGATAGACTTTTGGGGAGCATATGGTTACATGAGGAAATTATGGTATGCTAGCTATGCTACAAAGGTGACTACATCCCCCCTTCCTACTCCTCCCTACTTTCAAATATTATGGTTAGTTATATCCAATCCTTTTCAAAGTCGTGGGTTTTCTGGGCAAAAATACTGGAGTGGTTTGCCATTTCCTTCTCCAGCTCATTTTACACATGAGGAAACTGAGGCAAACAGAGTTAAATGACTCACCCAGTTAAATGGTAGCTAGTGAGTGTCTGAGTCCAAATTTGAACTCAAGTCTTCCTGACTCTAGGCCCAGTGCCCTATACACTGTATCAATCATCTAGCTGTTCTGGGAGTTGTTTAGACAGTGTAAAGCTGAAGTGAAGGTGAAATGCTTGTTCAACAATATCACTAATGCTTCTTATTTTAGCATTTTGTGTATTAACCTCCTGAAAGCTTAAAATAGGAATTATTGCCTTATGTTTAAGACTGTCACTGTGTATTTGTAAATCTTCTGTATTTTAAGCATTCTCTTTCCATGGAGGAAATAAATAGCTGTCCTATATCTGATCTACATTTAGTGTTGGGCACCTTTCTATTCCCCCTTTTGGGAAGACCACACTCATGAGTCACAATAAAGCTCTAAGTCAATGTGGGGATGTACAAAGAAAAGGGTCTGTCCTCTATTTTCAGGGCCTGTGTCTCTCAGAACTGTGTCTGATCTACATGCCTGGATCCAGAGGTAGGGATATGCATAAAAGGGGAAGTAGCCAAGTAGGCCTCCTGGGCACAAAACCAAACTTATGTTGTTATACAAAGTAATTATGAGGAAGGATAGCTAGTTATCTGGGATAGTTGGAAATGCTTATGCTCATGGTTTTCTTTGAGCTGAGTTTTGAAGGAAGCAAGCATTTCATAGACTCTTATGCCCCAGCAGCCCATCTACTCTTCATTCATTCACTTGCTCTATACTAGAATAAGTCCTAGAGGGCCTAGACTCCAGTGAGAGGAGCTAGGCTCTCTTTTCTGTCTTTTTGGTCCTTTAGTTTCCCCACTACCATGCTCCATGGAAACATTGCTTAAGGTTAAGCTTTTAGCTTTGATTTAGGGTCTCAATAAAGGTGCGAGTAGAAAGACACAATGTCAAACAGGTATAGGGGTATGTATTTGTTTCCTACAAAGAAAAGAAATGCTAAACACAAAATACTTATCAACACATTGATAGAAAGACTTAAATCAAGATTCAATAACAACTTATAAATACTATAGAGGTTGATATTTAAAATCTTACCGGACCATAGAGCAGTTTGCAAGACAGCCAGGTACACATTATTATAGTTTGCTGTGGTTCTGCTCTGCCCCCTCAAAGTCCCACTAACAAGGTCAAGGCTTGGATTACCTTGCCAGTGGTCTTCTCTGATGAAGAAACTTTGGACACCAATCAACTCCACACAATGGCCCCAGGACCTCCAGGTCTTTTCAACTCACAAGGTTACTGTGCCCTTCTCACAGCTGATACTTAGTTACATACTTGGGAAAAGAAATGAAAAGGAGCTGATGTTCTAGTTCAATCTTGTCTAGTTAATAATTCCTTTTGTTCTAGCTTCCATATGGAAGCAGTTACTGTATGGGCAGAAAGGATGCCAGCTCTCCTAAACTCTCTCACCAAGGAGTTCTTCATCCCCAGAACATGCAAGAGCTGTGCTAACAAATGTGTTGGGTAGAATCAGGAGGGCAGCTTTGTCATGTCAAATTCAACCCCAAGGTTCATCAATCCAGAGCTGGGAAGGACTCCGGGAGTTTTACCACTTTACAGGTAAGGACACTGAGAACCAGAGAGGATACATGACAACCATAGCTGTATAGGCAGCAAGTAGCAGATCTGGAATTACAACACAGGTCCTCAGACTGCAAACCTCATGCCCTGTCCACTGTAAATGCCTATTCAAGTCTAGTCACCATGCTTATAGCTGGGGATCCAAATATAATAAGACAGTCTCTGCCCTCAAGTTTACATTCTAAGGTCTTTTTCAGTTCAAAGAAATCTAAGATCTTAAGAGCAACATCAGAGACTCTAAACTCCTCCTTCCAGGCTCTTCCCTTTCTTACACTCTCCCTCAGGCTAAAGTGTTAAAGGGTTTAATGGGTGGATGTTTGTATCTTGAAGGCCAGCCACCCAGAAAGGACAAATCTTAACCCTCCAGTCCTAGCCTGGTGGCATCATCTTCTCTATCTAGAAGGTTATTTATTTCTAACAATTCCCTCCCCTGAAGACAATGTCTGGAAGGCAATAAGCATATATTAGAGGATTAAAATTTACAATTTAAAGAGCAGGAGCCTACTTGAAATTGTCAAGAGCCACCCACTTTCAATCATTTCCTCTTTCCTGAGAACAGAACAAATGATAAAAGTACCTTCCTACACAGACCAAAAGGACGAGAGAGAGAGAGAGAGAGAGAGAGAGAGAGAGAGAGAGAGAGAGAGAGAGAGAGAGAGAGAGAGAGAGAGAGAGAAATGCTGTTTCATGTGTTTTTTTAATCCTTTTTAACGAGTGTAAGGTTTTGAGGGATTTTTATTTTTGTTTTTGAAATGCTAAATAATTATCCCCATGAGATTCAGTCAGGCCAGAGTCTTAGAAATTGTTCCCAAGTAGAATCCAATCAATAGCTTTGAATCTCCTCAGAGCACGTTCTGGAATATGACTATTCTCTCAAGGGTTAGCTTATTGATTATGGAAAATTGCTCCCCAACTCTCAGTCCTATATAATTACACTCCTCCCTATCCCAGAGTGCTTTGTTTATCAAACCACCCTCCCAGCAGCCCCTACAGCCTCTTTCCCTAAATGATTGCACTCTGGTCAACCAAAGATATAAAAGGATGAAAACACAAAACAGGAATTTTCTGCTTTTTCCAGATAATTCATATTTTTTTGGTAAACACAAACTCAGGCCTCTGAAATCCCCCTTTTCCCTGGGCTTTTTGTTTGCTGAAGCCTTTTCAAATGAAAACCAGCAGGAGACTTTTCCCTCTATCTTTCTCCATTATATTTTCATCCCTGCACACTGGTATTCATCCCTTAGATTTCTCCACACAAAGTTGCCTTTGTTTGCATTATATCTGGAAGAATAATAGTGAGGAATATAGGAACAAGACTGGTTCTTACCTAGGATTGACTGCTAGATATTTGGCTCTTTTGATCAATAGAGATCATAGCCACCTAATCTCTGTGCTATAGTCCAAATAAATCAAATGAGGATGGAGGAGGGAGTTGGGTTCCTCTTTCTTCTTGGCAAGGTATGACATGTTTTTTAATTGGCCCCTATACCAGGAAAAGACCAAAGACCACTGAAATCAGCTTTTCTTCTTGTTTAACTTGGAGAGTGAGTTACAGGGAAGGGATCATGAAGGAAAATGATAAATTGCCTATCTGCTCCAACCTTATTTAAACTTAGTTCATATCTTACCTTCTGCTGGAAAACATTCCAGAAACCTCATCCCTTTCCATCCCTTAGAGATTGTCTTCCATTTACTCTGTCTCTCTTTCTCTCTGTTTCTTTTTGTCTCGGTCTCCCTCCCTCCCTCTCTGTTTTTGTCTGTCTCTTTCTCTCACCTTTTCTCTTTCCCTATGTCTATGTCTACCTCTTTTTGTCTCTCTCTGTCTTCCTCCCTCTTTCCCTTCAGTCTTTTTTGTTTTTTGTTTTTTTTTCGTAAGGCAGTTGGGGTTAAGTGACTTGCCCAGGGTCACACAGTTAGTCCTCAGGTACTCCTGAATCCAGGGCCTGTGCTTTATCTACTGTGCCACCTAGCTGCCCCTCCCTTCAGTTTTTATCATCTCTATATCTTTTACATATTCATACCTATGTTTATATATATGCACACCTATCTACTTTTTGGGCAGTGGATGGAGCATCAAACCTGGAGTCAACAGGACCTGAGTTCAAATAGTCAGTAGACCTGAGTTCAAATGTGGCCACAGATAGTTACTTGCTGTGTGATCTGTAAAATGAGCTGGAAAAGGAATTGGCAGACCAATTTAATATCTTTGCCAAGAAAACCCCAAAATGGGTAATGAAGAATCAAACACAACTGAAATAACTTAACAAAAATGCATTTTCTAGCTAGCTAGCTAGCTATCATCTAGCTATCTAGCTGTCTATCTTGTTCTTATTCATCATCATCATTAACAACAACATCATTATCATCTATGACACAGTGGATAGAGCATTGAATCTGGAGTCAGGGAGACTTGAGTTCTAATCCTGCTTTAGACATTTACTAGCTGTGTGACCTTGGGCAAGGTACTTAAACCTCTGTTTGCCTCAGTTTCTTTATTTCTAAATAATAGCACCTACTTCCTATGATTCTTGAAGATCAAATGAGATAATATTGGTAAATATTATTTACAAACTTTAAAGCACTAAGTATTATTATTATTATTATTGATATAGCTCATCTTATCAGAATGTAAACAACATAAGCTTCTTGAGGTCAAGGATTGTCTCACATTAGTATTTGTATCTTACATGCCAAACACAGTACCTGATACATAGAAGAGAGTTAAAAAAAACTTCAATCACCCACTCATTTTGAAATAAATAAATGTCACTTAATACTTTTAGAGGAATAAATTAGTGAAATCAATCAAGTGAAATATTAGGGTTTAGGACTGAGGCATATTAAGAACAAATCTAGATTTGGGTCTTAACCCTTTGCCTATGGGAAAGAGAGTAAGTCATTTAACTTCTACAGGCCTCAGTTTCTTCATCTATCAAATATAGAGGTGGGACTAATCGATGTATACCCCTTGCAAATCCAAAAATCTATGTTGCTATATTCACTTTTTTCTTTTTCTTTTCTTTTCTTTCTTTCTTTCTTTTTTTTTTGGGGGGGGCAGGACAATGAGGGTTAAGTGACTTGCCCAGGGTCACACAGCTTGTAAGTGTCAAGTGACTGAGGCCAGATTTGAACTCAGGTCCTCCTGAATCCAGGGCTGGTGCTTTATCCACTGCGCCACCTAGCTGGCCCCACTATATTCACTTTTGGCACATAATGAGATACTGAGTTCTTTTAATTTCCAATCCTGAAAGGGAAATTTTGGTTGATTTTATTTTAAAGGATCATTTAAATGCCTGGTTCATAAAATTAAATATAGTCTTAATTGATTAGAAAAATACATATTAAAATAATATAAAACAATAACAAATAACTATAGATTTTAACTTAAGATAGAATATAATGAACAACCCTACAAGAAGAGAAATTACCAACAGATGTCATATTTCATTCAACCCACTTTAAAATATCTTCAAATCATTTAAAATGATCTGACCTTCATAAATTTCTGTATTTTCATGGATATCTTACCTCATTGATGTGAATTCTCTTTTCATTGGAATCAATCACAGGCTTCTCTCTCTTTCTCCATAAAAATCTCCATCTATCTCACATTTTATAAGAAGCTTAATACAGAACACAAAAAAGACAGTAATAGAGATAAAGATCTAGGCCTAGTGTTAATGTAGGAAGAGAGTAGGCTGGATTGTTTTCAGGACACTACACAAATCTTAATGGCCCTTTTTTTTATTTTTGGGGGGCAATGAGGGTTAAGTGATTTGCCCAGGGTCACATAGCTAGTAAGTGTCAAGTGTCTGAGGCTAGATTTGAACTCAGGTCCTTCTGAATGCAGGGCTGGTACTTAATCCACTGTGCCACCTAGCTTCCCCATACACAAATCTTTACCTCTGGAATTCCAATGAAAGCAAAGGCCCATTTTTTTTTTAATTTTTACTGTTGCTATGTCATTCACTTAGTCAAAAGTCATTTATTAAACATTTCCAATATGCAAAATACATTTTTAAAGATATGAATAAAAGTCAAAACCATCCCTACCCTCAATGATCCTATTTTTTTTATTCAGGAAACATTCATTGTACATGATGTCCCCAAAACCCAAGGGCAGTGTTAAGCTTTGATAACTTTTTGGAGCACCCCATATGTAATCAGAACATGTGAAATAGATACAAAAAAGATGGGAGGTAAAGTTGTAGGAAATGGTGCTATTAAGGTGGAATTGGGGTGGGGTATGCAGGAAATATCTCAGAATTGGGGTGAGGTGTGTAGGAAATACCTCCTGAAAAATGTGACACTTGAGTTTGAGATCCCTATTGGAAATCCTCTTCAAAAGGCCCAACATATGGTTAATGATATGACATTAGAGCTCAGGAGAGAAAGTAAAATGTGTAAGTAGATCTAGAAAACATTTTCATAGAGATGATAGTTGAGACAACTATGGGTGGTGGTGGTAGTATTCCTTCATTTTTTAAGATGGCCAATGACATCATGGGATGATGCACTATGGGTGGTGGTGGTAGTGTTCCTTCATTTTTGAAGATGGCCAATGACATCATGGGATGATGTCTTGATTGGCATGTAAACCAGATTTAAGTGAAGCCGGGCTGTGCCAACTCATCAGCCTTACTCTCTCTTACAGAGGCATCAAAGTCCAGTAGCAAGACAAAAGTCAAGACAACTGGTGATGGTCGGGATGCATAGTATGACCTTGGTGTCTTAACAGTAGCTGATGAAATGATCAAGTGTGATAGTATAGAGAAGAGATAGAAAGGGACTCAGGACAGAGCCTTCAGATCAGTCCCAGTAAGTCAACATGAAATGGATATCATTCTGGAAAAAAGAAGAGAGCCAAGAGAAAAAAGTCACAAAACCCAGAGAAGAGAAAGCATATAGGAGATGATCAAGTGTCAAATGCTGAAGAGAGGCTAAGAAGAAAGAAGATTGAGAAGAGGCCATTTTATTTGGCAATTAAGAGCTCTTTGGTAGGGGGCAGATAGGTGGTGCAGTGGATAAAGCACTGGCCCTGGATTCAGGAGGACCTAAGTTCAAATCTGGCCTCAGACACTTGACACACTTACAAGTTGTGTGACCCTAGGCAAGTCATTTAAATCTCATTGCCCTGACCCCCCAAAAAAAATTTTAAAAAGAGCTCATTGGTAATTTTGGAGACAGTAATTTCTGTTGAGTTGATGTTGTCTGTGTCCAGATTTAACAGTGTTTTTAAGAGAATTGGAGAGGAAGGGGAGGCACTTTAGCTGAGAAGGGAGAGAAGCAGGGGTGTGCTGGAGTCCATACTGACTCTTGAGAACCAATTACTAAATATTGAACACGATCATTTACATCTTGGGAAATGGCAAGCTACAAATTAGGGTTTTATTGATTGATTTGTTGATTATATGGCCTTAAGAGGGTGATGTAAAAAGGTTGAAAATGTGGATTATATTCACATATATATGTGAATTTATTCATATATATGTATATATGTGTGTGCATATATATTAGAAGTATATATGTGTATATATAAGTATATCCATATATTAGAAATATATACATATATGTATACACATATATGTGCATATATTTACCATCCATCCCTCTATCCCTCCATGTATATAAATGTATGTATTAGAAGTATGCCTTCACCAGAAGGGCAAACTGATTTTCAGACAGGGTTTTAAAGGGGATACAGTGGGGGGTCGATGTCAGAGAAGGAGGCAAGAAGAAAGAACTCTCAGAAAATGGCATTAGTAAGTATGAGGTGAGGTCTTCAGAAGAAAGGATGGTGTGAGGGAGGGTAACTTTACAAAGACCTGCTATTATTGCTTGGATACAAATAATAGCTACAGGTTTCCCTCCTAATTACACATGACTTTTACTATATGATTGGCCTATTTTCTGGTCATACATCTCTCCCACAGAATAGTTTTCATCTCTTCTGCACAGCCCCTCATTGCTCATATATTGCAGCCTACTCATACCTACCCAGAGCCTCATGATCCCTCAACCTAAATTCTCCTGAGATTGTGGTATTCCAAAACTGGCAGTCGTACAAAACTCAATGGAAGAATAGTGATGCTAAAAAGCCATCTTTTGTTTCGTGAAATGGACTTTATATAGTAATTATGTTGCATCCTATGATGTGTTTGCAGGCAGAACCTTCACTTTCTTTGAACAACAAGTGAAGGATCCTGACGAGTGCCCAGGACTGAATATGGTAACCCAGCTGTGGTACGGCTGAGTCAGCAAGTCTTGCATTTTGGGGGTCCTATGCTTATCTTTCAGGGCACCTAAATTCCCACGTCCTTTCACACAGACAAGGGCTAAACATGTTTTTTCAGCCATGACCACAAGCAATCTGCTTTTTTTGATACTTTGCATTCAATTTTAATACCTCTTTTAACCATAAAGATGATATTCTTCCATCTATATGGCAGAGTATCTGAACATATTACACATAGTGAGGGTAAAGAAATCTGAATTGACATGCAGAGAAGAGAACCAATGAATTTGATTTCCATTCCTTCTCCATTGTTTTTCCTGAGGAATCATGATGGAGGGGAATCAGACTTGTATTTGGAGTCTTTGTCATCTGGCTAACAACTTTGAGCCTCAGTTCTATATCTGTAAAAGGAGAGAATTGTAGTAGATGACCTATAATGTTCCTGCCAGGTCTGTGAGCATATATGAGTTTATTGTGGTCATTTTTTTCTATCTACCATATATTCAAGGTAAAAAATAACAGGGACTTAAAGCCTGGGTGCAAACCATTCCTATTCCTTCTCCCTCCAAGGAATATTCCCCTACCCTCAAGGGAAAGGATTAAAATGCACATTATATAACATTCAAAACAAACGAACAATTCATTTTTTTTGTTTTTTGGTGAGGCAATTGGGGTTAAGTGACTTGCCCGGGGTCACACAGCCAGTATGTGTTAAGTGTCTGAGTCTGGATTTGAACTCAGGTACTCCTAACTCCAGGGCCAGTGCTCTATCCACAGCACCATCTAGCTTCCCTTCATTTTTCTGAAGTGATTTTGTTTAAAAGGTCACTTTCATAGTCTCATTATTATGTTCACAGTAAACTTGTGGGGTTAGGTAATGCAAGTGTTATAATTCCTTATTTTGAGAAACTGAGGTTCAGTTAAGTGAACAGCTCAAGGACACTTAGATATTAAGCAGCACACTGTAAACTCTTTGTTTCTAAAACCAAATTAAATGTCTTTCCCCCTACCCCTCCATATTATAGAGTACCTCAAGGGTGTGAAAATTTTGCACCCCTGTCCTGCCCTGTTATTTATTTGTTAAATTTATTTTGTTTTTCTTCATTTGTATACTTGTCAACATTATTCAACTCTAGAATATAAGCTCCTTGAAGACAGGGACTCTTTCATTCTTCTGTTTTTGTTGTTGCTTTTTTTGTTTGTTTTTTGTTTTTTGCAGGGCAATGAGGGTTAATTGACTTGTCCAGGGTCACACAGCTAGTAAGTATCAAGTGTCTAAGGTTGGATTTGAACTCAGGTCCTCCTGAATCCAGGGCAGGTACTTTATCCACTGTGCCACCTAACTGCCTCCAGACCACTTCATTCTTGCCTTTATTTCTCAAGAGCGTGGAATAGGGTGGGGCACAAAATAAGAGTTTGAATAGAGAAAAATAATAGGTAGTGAGTTGAGATATTTATTGTCACTGGTTTTTTTTCTGTTGATTGAATGAAAATGTATATTTGGGTTGCCTTTTTTTTTCCTTTTTGGTTAAGCACCTCTATTGTCTCTAAAATATCTTCCCATTCCCTGTCCTAAAGTCATCTCCATCCCCCCCCCCACACTTCTAGTGTGAGAAAATGGCTCCATTTACTGTAAAGTAGTGAAAGTTCTTCCCACACTTGGCCTACATTTGGTACCCACTAACATTACAATGTTCTCCTATGATGAAGTATTCCTCTTAATTGGCCCACGTGTTTTCCGTTGTGCTAGGAAATTGTTAGGTTAGCATTATTTGAAATAATTGAATCTAATCTTCTAGCAGTCCCTTTTATAAAAAATTAAAAGAACTATAAGCACTCTGCAAATGAACCCTGTAGGGACATTTAGATACTATACACTGTAATTCCTAATTGACCTTGGGATTAAAACATGGCAGAGAAATTACCTGTGTTGAAGGGAGACGTGGGGTTGGAGAAAAAAAAAACAACAACATATTTGTCCTCCCTGGAATATGTGACAGGCTTTCTAATCAAGGATTGTCATTTGTTGTGACCAGATTCCCAAGATTTAATTTCAACAGTTTCCAACCTGGTGAAAAATACTGTAAGAAGGACCTTTTCAAGGTGATTGTGTGTTAATTGACACACTGGCAGTTTCTGAATTCTTGAGCTGCTGTGTTAAGTTGTCAGTCCTGCTCCCAGGCAGTGATGCCAATAGCAATTTGTTCAAAAGTGGGGGTGAAAAACACCAGTGTAATATTGCAGTCTTTTTCATTGAAGCCGAATCCAATAAGCATTTATTAGGCACCTGTTCTTTGCAAGACTTTATATAGTTTCTGAGGATACAAACACAAACCAAAAAGGAAAGAACTAAAATATAGTTGATATCCTTACAGATCTTATATTCTACCAGATTTCCATTCTTTTTATCACTGGTCTTTCCCCCCATATGTATGTTTATATGTGTATATACCTTTTCCTATACCTATACCTATACCTATACCTATACCTATACCTATACCTATACCTATACCTATACCTATACCTATACCTATACCTATATATATATCTATATCTATACCTATACCTATACAAATACCTACACAAGCAGCTAGGTGGCACAGTGGATAGAGAGAGCTCTGTGCCTGGAGTCAGTAAGATTCATCTTTCTGAGTTCAAATCTGGCCTCAGACACTTACTATCTGTGTGACCCTGGGCAAGTCACTTAACCTTGTTTGCCTTAGTTTCCTCATCTATAAAATGAGCTGGAGAAGGAAGTGGCAAATTACTTCAATATATTTGCCAAGAAAACCCCAAATGGGATCACAGAGATTTGGAAATGTCTGAAACAACTGAACGGCAAAATAATATACAGAGAGCTATATAAATGCTAACTTTATACATTAGCTTTGCTTACATAGTCATCCATCCATATGTAAGGTGTGCTCTTATGTTGCCTGTGGGGGTTATATGTGTCCATATGGGTTTGGCAATGCGACTTGTGGGGAGTCTTTGATAGATATTTCTAAAATCTCAACTGTGCTTTTTCAAAGGAAATTTTGATTCTTTCCTGGAGGGGAGCAGGAAATTGGAGTTGCAAGGCTAGCGTCTTCTGATCTTCTTAGAGAAGGAATAGTAGACTAGAATCATATCTATTTGCCCATCAAATGTTGCTAGTCTAGGGGACTTATTTTAGGTTCAAGGCAATTTTCCTTGTTACTGTCCCTTAACAGGGAAGGAATGCCACAATATCTAGCCTGTCCTGATATGTTCACTCCCTCTTGAAACTGCCTTAGCTCATTTTTTAAAAATATATTTTTTTATTTTTTGGTGAGGCAATTGGGGTTAAGTGACTTGCCCAGGGTCACACAGCTAGTAAGTATTAAGTGTCTGAGGCCGGATTTGAACTCAGGTCCTCCTGATTCCAGGGCCGGAGCTCTATCCACTGAGCCACCTAGCTGCCCTGCTTTAGCTCATTTATAAACTTTGGATTTACTCATATGTGTACATGTAGAACTCTCTGCAGTAGCATGGAAGTTCCTTGATGACAGACTGTTTCCTATTTATCTCTGTACTCTCACATGCCTAGCACAGTGCCTGCACCAAATGGGTAAAGGCTTAGAAATCTTTGTTGCAATGACTTATTGACTTGAGGTCATCAACATGGTGCAGTGGGAAAAGAGTACTGGTCTTAGATTTGGAGTGTATTTGTTGGAATCCTGGCTCTTCTACTTATCGCCGATGTAACCTTGGATAAGTTACCATTTAACCTTTCTGGGTTTCATTTTCCCCATTGGTAAAATGAAAGGGTTGATCTAGATGACCTCTAGTTTAAGGTCTAAGGATCCTTGGAACTCTGAATACAGAATGCAAAGTACTATGGAAAGCTTTGGGAAGGCAGCTTCTATTGTATTCGCCATAAGAATATCAATTACACAGTAGGTATTATTATGTAAATTTAAAATTAATCAAAGACCCCCCCCCCCAATGAATCCTAAATCCTCAGCAATGCAGGAAGCATTTTTCTTCATATGTAATAAAGGGAATTAAAAGAGAATTCATCGTTTAAAAGGAAAGAAAAAAAGTTTCTTTGTTTATTATTTGAACTCATTTCCTAGTAAGGGAGAACATTTGCTATAATTTCTTGATCCTTGGGAAATTTGTGTAAAAATATGTTTTAATGGGCTTCAGCAGAGTGCCTCTTAGGGAAATGAGAAATTGCTTGAAATTAATTAACTCCGACCAGTTTATTAATGTTTATGATGTTTATGTGTCCAATCTGGCAAAACCTCCAAGAATGTCAATCTTCTTAAGGGTTTGTTTGTTTGTTGGTTTTTTTTTCCTCCTTGAAGGAGAATCAGATTCTTTTCAAATAGCTTTTCAGTATTTTTTGTCACCGTGAAGTCCCTAATGTCTCTAATATCTAACAAAAATCAATGTCCTGAATCTAAAAAAAAAAAAAACTCAGGCCAATCTTTATTTACTAATAAAGTCAGAGTCACAGATAAAAGAGGAAGATTGCAAAAGTTTAAAAGTGCATTCACATCATTGCAAAGGCTAGAGGCATGTTTAAGCCCCCTAGGATTTTTCATTCTTTCTACTTGGAGTCCCATCACTTAGCTCAGTGCTTGGCACACAATGTGTGCTTGATAAGTACCTCTTGACTGATTGATGTCCCCCTGCCCAACATCATCTGATCAGCATATAGACAATTAAGTGTGAGTAGACATTGTATATCATCATCAATAGTTTTTATATAGTACTTGAAGGTTTGCAAAGCACTTTACATATGTTTTCTCATCTGCTCCTCAAAACAACTCTGCACATCTCCTGCTATTAATGTACTCACCCATTTTAGAGATGAGAAATCTGAGGATGAAAGAGGTTCAATGACTTGCTCAGGGTCATATAGTGAGTAAGCCTATGAGGCTGGATTTGAATTTGTGTGTTCCTCACCTTAACTTCAGCACTGTAACATCTAGGTGCCTTGACTGATAGATACTCTAGGTTTATAAACATGTAGGTATTTAACTTTCATAGAAATCGTGCTTTTAAAAAATAAACTTTCTATATATTTACTAGTGTACATGCTATATACTCTTTGTCCCTTTAGCCCTGTCAATCTGTTAATAAACATTAATAAATGTTTATTGTGCTAGGCAGCATGTTAAATTCTGGGGATTCACATAAGAAAAAGACAGCCAGTATCTACCCTCAAGGAGTGTGCAAACTAATGAGATAAGACAATGCACAAGGTAGTGGGTGGGGAGAAGGTGCCTGGTACAGGAACAGGATGAAGTCCAGTCCAAATAGCAGAGCTGGTAGATGCATTGGCTGGCCTGGAAGCCCTTTTGAAACAGAGGCTTTGGGAGTTCATTGTTCCTTTCTCCAGCTCTGCAGTCAGAGGGACAGAGGCTACTGAGGGTACCAAAGCTGAGGGGAGATTTCTTTCTGGATGATGAGTTTCTTGGTGATGAGTTTTCCAGCAGGGTTGGTGGAATCCAGTCTAAGTAGTACAGCCTCCCTTTAAAGAGAACTCCCAGGCCGGTCAGCTCTTCATTTCCCACAAGCTGTAGGGTGGGTTCAAGTTCCAATGGACACTGACACTTATTAGCTGCTCTAGTAATTTAACCTGAGGTTCCTAGGCAACTCTGTAAGATGCTGAAGTATAGGGGCAGAATCGATCTGGATGGAAGGGGGAATTTCCTCACTGGGGCTATACAGAAGAAATCACAAATGAGGTTAAACAATAATTTGATGTATAACTTACCATAAATTATCTTATGAGGGTCACAAACCCTGTAAGGTAGGTATTCCACCTAGGCATTATCATATATATGTATATGTATGTGTGTGTATATGTATATACTCCCATACAAATATGTATATGTGTGGATGTGTATGTACGTGTGTATGTATATTCACATACATTCATGTATAAAGGAACTGAAACTAAGAACCATTCTGACTTACCTATGGTCGTATAGCTAATAAAGGACAGGTGTTGAATTCAAACCTAGTTCTTTCTGACTGAAGATCTGGATGTGTCTCCACTATACCACACAGTGTCTTCTTGGAACAATAATACTATCTCACTTTATCCTTAGCAAAACACTTTATAGAAGTGTTGGATCTCACAATAATCCAGGCAAATAGGGGTTGTGATGACCCCTGTCTTAGAGATAAGGGTTATGAGGCTCAGAGAGGTTAAGCCATTCACCCAGGGTCATGCAGTTAGTAAATTGTCTGAGTCTGAATTAGAACCCAGATCTGCTTCAATCCAAGTCCAACATGCAATTCATCCTGATTGTATCAGGCTTTCTGAGAACTCACACAAATAGGACAGTATGTGTGTGTGTGTGTATGAGAGAGAGAGAGAGAGAGAGAGAGAGAGAGAGAGATCTGGTCTGCATATTACCATTCCTCATGAATTAATGAATTTGCTACATCAGTGAGTTTTGTGTTTCTGCTAAAAATCTAGGCTAATATGGGGAAAAAGTAAAAATGCAGCAATAAGTTGACAGAAGAAAATTATTTTCCCCCCATTGGTTATTATGAAATACTCTTATATGAAAAGGGAAATAATGTCATCTGTTCAGAACCATAGCCTTGACCTTTTCAAACCCACATAGAGAAAGTAAATTTTAAGTTGGTTCCTAATTTATGATAATAAACCCAAACTACTTTGTCCCCTCCAATTGTTTCTTCTTCATTCAGTGAGTCTGTCAATCTGGACTTCAGAGGCTGTCTAGTCTAATCTCTTCATTTTACAGGTGAGGGCATTGAGGCCCAGAGGAATTCTCTTAGTGCACATGTATAAAATTACCTATAAAATATGAAGATGATGATAAGGTTCAATGGCTAGAGTCCTGAGTTTCAGAGCATCTCGGTTCATATCTCAGCTCTTTCCCTACCTTTGAGACCTAAAACAAGTCACTTGATCACTCTGGGCTTTACAATCCTCTTTTATACAATGAGGAGTTTAGATTCAATGACTTCTAAGGTACTTCCCAACAGAAACTCTTTGATTCTATGAATTAAAACCTGCCTATAATAAAAGAATTCTAAATCGATTGTCAATCCAGCAAACAAGAATTTCTTTCTCTCTCAAATAAAATAAAATAAAATAAATGAATAAATAAAAGTAAGGCAAAGTAATAAGCAGCTGTAAGGTATATGTCAGTAGGGACTTGGAAACCACAGGGATCTG
Organism: Dromiciops gliroides; assembly: GCF_019393635.1. Lineage (NCBI taxonomy): Eukaryota > Metazoa > Chordata > Mammalia > Microbiotheria > Microbiotheriidae > Dromiciops > Dromiciops gliroides. Next base: position 30,793,197 of record NC_057866.1, read on the forward strand.
GTATTTAAAACAAAACTAAAACATTATATCCCTGGAAGAAATGTAGTTCATTTAAAAAAAAATTCTCAAGTCACCAAGTAGCATCATGCAGTTGCTATGATAATTGAGGTCTGTGAGAAAAATATTAATAATTGCACCCAATTATTAATATTATTAATAATATTGTACCCAAAGTTACAATAGAGATATGGTCTCTTTCATTTTAGTTCAGTGAACTGAGGGGATTAAATCACACCTATCTGGACTTTGACTTTGCCCTTAGGGGGTTGATCTCCCATTAGGCCCTCATGTCATCATGGAAGACATTTCAATATGGACCACTCTCAGGTCATGTTAACCAATGAAATTGAATGATGCTAGCCAATTAGCTTTGATGAATATGTAAAAAACACCTTTATTGGAAGAGGAAAATACTCAGACAACTAGGCAAATTACCATTCTTGGCTTGCACTTTAGGCTCAGAAGGCTGTCTGGTTGGTGAGCCCTCTCCTCTTAGGCCAGAGTAGGTAATATAGAGCTTCTGAACTGTGCCTGGGGCCATGTGCTCTCTTAGAGACAATATGACACTGGGATTTTTTTCTGTTTGTGTTAAATACCATGCAGTCAATTCTTTACTAATATTTAATATACTTTAATAAGAAATGCTAACTGCCCCAAATGGGTGCAATAGCCATTAATTTATAAGTGGTAATATTTTAAAAAACCCAATCTGACCACACCAATAATTTAGCTAGAAACAGTCAGCCCCCCAATAATTTATGGAATACAGATCAAACTTTAACCTACAATAGCAATTGGAAGGTCAGAGGCTTGGGGATAGAGGTTGACATTCCAAAATTTGATTTGGATGCACTTTTGCAAGGTTATTCTGAATGTATACATGGGCAAGGGTTTGTATTCAAACTCTGCCACAAACTGTGTCATTTTCAGCAGGTTACTGCTTCTTTCTGGGTCTCGTGTAAAATGAAGTTGGAATAGTTGACCTTCAAGATGCCTTCTTCCTCTCCAAGTCTATAATGGTAGGATTCTAGGCCAATGACTTTCTTTGGTCCCTGGGCTAGTGTCCCTTTCTATGGCCACCATTCAACAGGGCAAATGATTCCGATGTAGCTTTCCAAAGGGAAATGAGAGATTGTTTCTCCAGCAAACCAAAAAGACCATTAGCGATCTACAGCTACTCCTTTGGATGAATCATAGGTTTCATTTGATCTTTGCATATTACACAGGGGCTGCCAGATTTCCATTTTGCTTTGTACTTCTGGAAGGAAGGAATATTTACATGAAGAGCTCAAATGGAAGGAATGAAATGGCCATGACTATTGTTGTATTGATCCATCTGGTAGAATATAATTTTATTGAAGTCAGGCACTTTTTGTGCCTTGTAGGTGTTTGATGAAGATAATGAGAACAGCAGGGCTTTTTTTTTTTTTTTTTTGCCAAATTCAGCTCTCTTTGTTTCTGACAGTTAACCAGTCCTTTGTTACTGAATCTCAAGGATTCAGTGAATTATACTGTGGATATTTTCAAGATAAGGTTGGCAATTATGTGCATTAATGACCAGAATAATGGAGAAGGTTGCAGTAGAGAAGTTCATCAGCATGCATTTATTAAGCACTTACTATGGGTGAAATGTTCCACTTTTATTGTTGTCGTTCAGTTGTTTCAGACTCCTCCTGGTCTCATTTAATGTTTTCTTGACAAAGATACCAGAGGGGTTTGCCATTTCCTTCTCCTGCTAATTTAATAGGTGAGGAGACAAAGGCCAACCGGGCTAAATGAATTGCCCAGGGTCACATAGCTACTAAGTGTCTGAGGCCGGATTTGAACTTGTGTTTTCCTAACTCCAGGCTTGGCGCTCTATTCACTGCACCACCTAGCTGCCCTAAGTGATGTGAATACAAAGTCCAAACCAAAACACTTCATGCCCTCATATTTTACAGAATTAATATTTGTAAAATGCTTAACACAGTGGCTTGCACAGGTCCTTAGCCAATGTTTGTTTCTTTCCCTTCTATCATCCCTATGATTTCCTAGTCTCAAACAGCCCATTTTCCTTTCAAGTTTTTTTTTTTTCTGATTCTAACATTATATGATCTTGAGAATCTTATACCTAGAAGGTATATTTGTTTTCTTAATGAATGAGGGACTTTTGCTTTGTTGTCCAAAAGTAGAACTTTATCTTGCCTTCCCCTCCCTCCCCCTCTCTCAATTTTGTAAGAATGTTCTCACTCTCCATTTGTTGTCATGATATTTTCCTATTTCCCTTGAAGTTCTGTTCAGGCTCTTATTCATGTGATGATCTGCCTGGCCAATTCTCAGGCTGTCAGCACCTAGCAAAGAGCACTGTATTAGGGATGTCAAGGACCTCCTTTGACCTTGATTATAAATCTCATAAAATAAAGGGACAAATGACATCAAATTCTTTGGTCTGAGTCATCTGGATTCTTTCAGTAAATTATATGCTTAGGAATTGAATATATTGGAAGTCGCATTAGCTCTTCCAGGCCACAGTTCCTGAGCCCCTTTGACTTTTAGGACATTAGGTGGTGTGCTTCCCTTCAATCTTTCTAGAAATTGAAAAGTTAATAAAATTTCCAAAAAGCAAGGCATTGAATCAGAAAGTAGCTAATGTCCCAGGATAATTGTTGTTTGTCCTTCATTCTTGTAGAGGACCATGACAAATGCCATGACTTGCAAAGAATTGGATTTAAGTGAGGAAGGATAATTATTTTTATTGAGGCAGCTGGATGGCATAATGGATAGGGCACTGGACTTTGAATCAGGAAGACTCTTCTTCATGAGTTCAAATCCAGCCTCAGATACTTCTAGTTGTGTGACCCTGGGCATGTCACTTACCTCTGTCTCAGTTCCCTTATCTGTAAAAATGAGCTGGAGAAGGAAGCTGCAAACCACTGAGTATCTTTGACAAGAAAATCCCAAATGGGAGTGCAAAGAATTGGACATGAATGAACAAGAAATATCCTTACGAATCTTCCTTAATCACAACAGTTATTACGGAGGATTGGTATGGAAGCCCTGGTGTTTGAAGCCCTCACATGACATAGAAGAATGCTGGATGTGGATGGAGGTAACCTGGGTTTGAATTTTCAGTCTTCTACTTATTAGCTGTGTGACTTTGGAGAAATAACAACTTTTCTGAACATCATTATTATAAGTGGTATAAGGGGTTGAGAAAATCCTTCCCCTCACCCGATTGTGAAACGCTTGAGACATTGCTGACTCCTCAGTCTCCCTTTCCAACACCTTTACCGTCCCTATATCCAACAACTCTCTATGTATTATTGAATCTACCTTCCCAACATATGTTGCATCTGTCACTTTTTTCTTTTCTTTTCTTTTTACTTTTTTTGTTGTTGTTGGGTTTTGTTTGTTTGTTTGTTTTGTTTTTCTGGGCAGGGCAATGAGGGTTAAGTGACTTGCCCATGGTCACAAAACTAGTAAGTGTCAAGTGTTTGAGGCCAGATTTGGACTCAGGTTCTTCTGAATCCAGAGCTGGTGCTTTATCCACTGTGCCACCTAGCTGCCCCTTTTCCATTTCTTTTCATTTACATATCTACCACCTTAATGTGGGCCTCATCATATCTCACATGAACTGTTTACAAAAGACCCCGGTTGGTCTCCTAAACCTCTTTTTACCCTCATCAACCAATCCTTTTTTTTTTTTTTTTAATTTTTTTTGCAGGGCAATGAGGGTTAAGTGACTTGCCCAGGGTCACACAGCTGGTTAAGTGTCAAGTGTCTGAGGCTGGATTTGAACTCAGATCCTCCTGAATCCAAGGCCAGTGCTTTATCCACTGTGCCACCTAGCTGCCCCATTTTTTTTTCCAATGAACAATTTTTATTATTTTCTCATAATGCCCTCCTGCCCACTGGGAAAAACAAACAAAATACATAGTCAGGTAAAACAAATTCCCCCTCACAGCTTAGTTTAGGCTCTCATCACATTTCATATTCCTACAGCCTTCTAGTTGGACTCATGAACCATTTTTTACCCTCTGATCAATTCTAATTTTTAAATTAAGTTAAATTTTTCAATTAACAACCTTTTTTTCCCCTCCTCCCTTTAATCTCCCTGTGACACATTCTAGGAAAAAAAGAAAAACAAAACCGTTGCAACAAATATACATAGTCAAGCATAAAAAAGTTCCCATTTTAGTCATGTCCAAAAATATATTTCTCATTTTGCATGCTTAGATTCATTCACTTCTTTGTCATATACAAGCAGAATTCTTCATTATTAATCCTCTGTAATCATGGTTAATCCTAATACTGGTCAGAGTCCTTAAATCTTTCAAAGTTTTTTATTTTATAGAATTGATGCCAGTGTGTGTGTGTGTACATATACATACACATATACACATACGCATGTATACATATTGCTCAGGTTCAGTTGAAACTTACTATCTATCAATTCAAACAAGTCTTCCCAAGTTTCTCTGCAATCATGACCTTCATAATTTCTTAAGGCACAATAGTATTGCATTGCTTTCATAATCCATAATTTGTTCAGTTATTCCCCAACAGTGTGACAAGTAATCATAATAAATTGAATCTGGATAAATTATAATCATGCTTATCAATGACAACTGGCAAAAGACTGACAAAGGTGGCTCTTTAATCTCTCATACTTAAAAAAATGAAAAGATCACCAGCCTGGCTACTTCTTTAGATTTATATATATATTTGGGGGGGTGGGGCAGGAAGGGGAGGTCCATTGAGAAGCAATCAAATATGATTGGTCAGTTTGATTGAAGGTTGCCTAGATTATACCAGACTACCTTCCACCTTGGGCTAATTATTACAAGTAAACAAATAAGCCGAACAACCCCTCATTGGAGGAGAGGTCTTTCTATCTAAATAAAAGCTGTTTCCTTATGAGGACGCACCTCATTTTTTTATGGCCCTAAAGAAGGTTCAGTCTTATCAAGATTCCTAGAGGTTTATGGGCAGGTCCAGGGCCAAGCAGAGTTGACTTTATCTTATCAAGGACTTTGGAATGGGGGAAGTCAGGATTAGCTCTCCAAGATATTAATGACAAATAACCCTTTTCTCACAAAAGACTGAACCAAGATATTGGTTACAAATAATAATTTCTCACAATAGATAAGTATCTCTTGAGTTTTCAGTTTGTAGCTGCTACAGAAAGAGTTGCTGTAGATATTTTTGTACTTATGGGTCCTATTTTTTCTTTGCACTCTTTTGGGTTTGAGTGGTATTGATTGCTCAGTTAAAAGATAGGAATGCACAGTTTAGTAGCTTTTGGGGGCATGGTTCCAAATTGCTTTCCTTAATATCTAGACTAATTCACTGCCCCACCAAAAGTACATGTGCCTGTTTTTTCATTAGCCCTTGCAATATTTGCAAATTTCCTTTTCTTTTATCATCTTTGCTTCTCAGATGAATGTGGGGTAGAACCTCAGAACTGTTTTAATTTGAATTTCTCTAATTACTAGTGCTTAAATTATGTGGCTACCGATAGAAATGGCCTATTCATATTTTTTGACCCTTTATCAATTGGAGAATGGCTCTTATTTTTATAAATATAAATATATAAAATATATATTTATATATAAATTAATATATAAATATATAAAAATAAATATAAGTGGGCGCATACACACACATATACACACAAACACACACAAACACACATGAGACCTCTAATTAATCCCTGATCTAGCTGTCCAAATAATCTTCCTAAAGTCCAAGACTAACCACATCACTTCCTTCCCAAGAACTCTTAGAGTTTATCTATTGCCTCTAAGTTCATATACAAACTAACCCTGGCAGCTAAAGCCCTTTATAAATGGCTGCAGCCCACATTTCTAGTTTTATGGTGTATTATCCCCCTTTACAGACCCTATATTCCCGCAAAGCTATTCTACCTCCTGTTCCCAGAACTCACCTCTCCATATCTTATCTCGGTGCTTTCACAGACTTTGTACCCTTTTGTGGAATTAGAATGCACTGCCTTATAGACTCATGCTTCCTGCAGGGTTCCGCTCAAGTTCTGCCTTCTGTGGGAAGCTTTTCTTGATTTCTCCCAGTTGTTAATGCTTTTACTACTCTCTTTGAAATCACATACACATATATACCCATACAATACATATATGTGAGTGTGTGAGTATATATGTGTGCATGTATATATACACATACTAGTATATTATATACATAAACACATACATATTTGTGTACATTTGCATATATAAATATATGTATATATGTTCATAGATAAAATACATATAGATGTATATGAGCATCTTCTGCCTATAGGACAGTACCTTACACTGTAAGTGTATAGGTGGTACCTAAAAAATTCCTCTTAGATTCAGTTAGACTATTTAAAAATTCTCTTCTAGTTTCCAATCCTATGAAATATACTTATGACCAAGGCTTACATTCTTATAGATTTTATAATTATGCAAATTAGGTTTTCATGCAAAAGTTTTTCATATACTTTTTTTCCCCTTTTTGTGGGGCAATGGGGGTTAAGTAACTTGCCCAGGGTCACACAACTAGTGTCAAGTGTCTGAAGCCAAATTTGAACTCAGGTCCTCCTGAATCCAGGGCCAGTGCTTTATCCACTGCGCCACCTAGCTGCTGCCTCATACACTTTTTCTGTTTGTTGTTGCTCAGTTGTGTCTGACTCTTTGTGATCCTATTTGGGGTTGTCTTGGCAAAGCTACTTTTTTTTTTTTTTGCCATTTCCTTCTCCAGTTCATTTGACAGAAGAGGAAACCAAGGTAAACAGGGTTAAGTGACTTGCAGAGGGTCACACAGCTAGTAAATGTCTGAAACTGGGTTTGAACTTGACTGGGTCCTCTTAACTCCAGACCTGGAGCTTTATATACTATACTAACTAGCGGCCCATTTGGGGGTTAATTTAACTCTTGGATTGATTGGGCCTGTAATTTCTTCTGTGTAAAGAGCTTACTCTCCCTAGGAAGACTGGCAACTGTTCCACAATTTGCCATTTTAGAGAGTTGCTTGGAGCACTGACAGGATCAGTTTAGTTGCCCCAAATCACATAGCTAGTAGGTGGGTGGGTGTGAGAAGGGAAGATCTTCTGACTCTGAGCCAGCTTCACTATCCACTATAACACACTTCTCACAGACTTTTAAATATTAAATTCAATTCAACTAATATGTATTAAGTGCAAGGCATTGTCGCAATTTTTTTTCTTTTATTCCTTAGAAGTAAATATGTACTAACTGGAAAGAGCAGGTTAGTGGAAAAAAAAAAACAACATTAGTCTCATCAGCAGAAGACCAGAGTTCGTCTTAATTCTGCCACTAAGCAGCTGAAGGACCTTGGATTAGTTAGTGAACAGGCATTTAAGCAGTGGATAGAGTGCTGGTCTAGAGATTGGGAGTACTTGAATTCAAATCTCATCTCAGACACTTACTAGCTGTGTGACCCTGGGCAAGTCACTTAACCCCAAATTCCCTTAAACATCCAGGGTTATCTCCAGTTGTCCTGATGTATATCTTGTCACTGGATCCAGATGGTTCTGGAGGGGAGAGTGAGGCTGATGACTTTGCAGAGCCTTCCCTCACTTAAATCCAATTCACTGCAAGTCATGACATTACCCTGATGTCATGGTCCTCTTGGAGGATGAAGGACAAACAACAACCACAATGTGCCAGAGACTGAACTAAATTTAGGCCTATGAAGAAAGGAGGAAAAGAGTCATTTCAGTTTACTAGTCCATGAAGAAGGGGTTAGGCAGGCAGCAAGGTGTAGTGGAAAGAGCCCTTGGTGTTGTGTCATATGACCTGGGTTCAAATCCCAGTTTTGTTTCATGCCTCAGACATTTACAGTGATGAGGTGAGTCCCATAGCTTCTATGGACCTCGGTTTCCCCTTCTGTAAAATGAAAGGGCAGGACTTAATGACTTCTGAGGGCCCTTTGAGATCAAAATCTATGAACATATGCCTCAGCTTCCTTTTCATGTATAAAATGAAGAAATCAGACTTGATCATCTCCAGTATCTATTCTGATTCTAAAAGTCAATGATCCAGCGTTTCTGGTGAGTAGACGCTGGTGGTTACTTCTTTAAGGGCATGCTGGCAATTGATGAATCGGATGCAGCTGGGACTCCCTGGGGTGGGAGAGGCAGGGTTCTGAACCCTAATCACAGTATCTTTCCCAGCCTCCTTCTCAAAGGAGTGGTAGCTGTAGACTCTAAGGGAGTGAGCTGGAGATGGAGGGGGAAAATTGTACTGGAGAAGGTGAGTTTGATTCCCTACTACAAAGGAAAACCACTGAAGTTGAAATCTTGATCTTGAACTCAGGGGGTAGATGCCTTAAGACTGTATAAAGACTGAATTCAGAGGAAGGGGGTGGATAGGAAAGCTAGAGAAGATACTCTCTAGAGAACACTAAGAAATATGTGGTTTTTTTCTTTCTTAGAACTGTAGTGCAAGGCCCAGCGAGGCTGGGGCTTATTAGTTTCCAGTTACAGGTATATGTAACTCCCTAAGAGTGAGATCAATTCTCTACTAGTGCAAATCTACCTGAGTCTGTTGAATCACAAGCTTTGCTGTTTCCCTCTTGGTGACATTTTTTTTTTGAGATCATTTTGGTATTTCTCCAGTTGTTCTTCAGATGACTCAATCACTGCTATGAGAGGCAATAAAGACTCCCCCCAACCCCCACCAACTTTTTCTTCTTTTCTTTAGAATCTATACACTTGTTAGCAGTTGTAGGAAAGGAAAGAGAACATCTCTCATGGCAAGGTGACTTGGAAGGTTGTGTGTAAATAACCAGCTTCCTATTCCCACTTCCTTAATTAGTTGAGGCTGAAAGCGTTTCTCAGGCCTGTTAGATTTTGCTGGGAAACAACCTCTCTCCCCAACAGCCACCTTAATTAAATTACTTCTGTGCTTCTCCATTAATGGTATGGTGGAGTCTGTGACAGTGGCAACTTTATGCGTCTCTCTTAATGGGAACCGAACAGATCTCCTACTTAAAACCACAGGGTCAGACAACTGGTGGCTCAGGTGCCTGAATTCGTTAGCACATCCCTTAAGTGGAGGAGTTTTTGAGCTAGGAGATTTAAGGAAGGATGGAAGACTGCATGATGCAGTAGAAAGATGATTGAATCTCAGAGGTGGAGGATGTGGATTCTAAGCCCAGCTCTCTCACTTGCTACCTGTGTGACCTTGGAGGAGTCACTTAACCTTCCTGGGCCTCAGTTTACTTTGCTCTAAACTGGATTATGGCCCCTAAAGCACCTTTCAGCTTTAAATCTAAGATCCTCTGACTATTTAACCATCTTCCTATGTAGTATTATCCTGGCTAGTTACTGGGTACTATTAAGAGGGGCATAGTTTCTAAGTATAAACAAGTGATGATAGTAATACTAATATGATTGTAATTATTTTATGCATAATTTTATAGTTGATATTTATCCCATGTTTTTAGTTTTATAATGTGTGTATGTATATTTGATCCTCCTTGGTCCTGATGATAACCTGAGAGAAATGATTATTTATCTCATGTATTAATAACACATTATTGAATTAGGACCAAAGTTTTTCTACTTTTCTACTTCTTCATCCAGAAATCAACCAGTGTGGGAAATCTCAGGCAGATTTACCCAAGCTAAGATGTAATGGAAGACAGTAAAAGAAATAATAAGTTTAGGCAAATGGGTGGATTCCTGATTCTTGTTCCTTATGTTTACTCAGATAGGTCTGGGAAAATATGGGTTCTTCCTTTTGTCAGATGAGTGATATGGAAATTGATAACTCTCTTTGACCAAGACTTGGGTACTCAGTGTCATGTACCCCAAGACTCTCATTGGAATGTGGCCTAGTCCCTTGTTAGAATATTTATTCTCTCATTAATTGTTAACAAATTAAAGTTGATTGCCACCCTCAGGAACGCCCACTTTTCCAAAGGCATATAAGTGAGTGTCTTTGGCATTGATGAATGCCACTGACCTCTTTTATTAAAAAAGTGATAGCATTATTAATAAAATGATTAATTTCCCAGAAACTATATCTCTTGACCTTTCTGAATATGATGAATCTTGTGATAAAAGTGTTATTAATATCCCCATTTTACGGATGAGGAAACCAAGTCTGGGAGACAGTAGTAGTCCAGGCTTATATAATTAGGGAGTGTTTGAGTTAAGATTTGAATTCATGCCTTTGTGACTCCAAGCACAGGATGACACATACTTTATTTTTATTTAAAAATTTTTTTTAATTATTTTTTTTCTTAGTGAGGCAATTGGGGTTAAGTGACTTGCCCATGGTCACACAGCTAGTAAGTGTCAAGTGTCTGAGGTCAAATTTGAACTCAGGTCCTCCTGAATCCAGGGCCGGTGCTCTATCCACTGCGCCACCTAGCTGCCCCTGACACATACTTTAAATCATCCTGCCATTGTACTCCTTGGTCAGACCACAGCAGTATCATTATATTCAGTTTTGGCACCCCAAGTTAGGGAGGGTACAGACAGCCTGTAGGATGATGAAGGACCTTGAGCCCATGCCATATCAGGATTGATGGAATGAACTGGGGATCTATAAAGTGAAGAAGAGGCTGGTGGTGGACAGAAGGAGGGCAACATGCCAGTTACTCCAGTGTTATATAGGGCTATTATGGGGAAGGGAGATTAGACTTGGTCCATTTGGATCTCACAAAAGGAGCAACAAAGAAACAAATTTAGGAACTATTTACATGAAAATAAAATGGAACAAAATATTGCCTTAAAATCAGAGTTATCCAAAGTGGACTGGATTTACAGCTGGGAAGTTCTTCTCTGTAGGAGTTCTTTAAGCCAAGGTTAGCTCCATGTTGTAATTCAGCCAGTGTTTTAAGTATAGATTGGACTTGGCTGCTGAAGGTCTTTTCAGCTCTGAAATCCTGTCATTCTGCGAACTGTGATGGGAAATACCAAAGCCCATTTAGGGACACAAACCATTCAGAACATGCAAAGGAGAGAGCAAGGGCACAACGTCCTCAGGAGTTTGGGGATAAGAACCAGAGCTCCTTTCCTTACAAAGCCCCAGGAATCCTCTGCCTCCAAAGCAAGCAGGAAATCATCATTACAGACAAAAACACAATTGAAAGGATGATGCTTACTTAGAAATAAGCAGAATCATCAGAGTTCGAGCACAGGCCTAAAGGTAATTTGTGTCCTTTTCATGAGAGAGAAAAATGGTCTGAGTAGGCAAGGCAAATGCAAAGCACTCGTCCTCTTTTCAACCCCTAGATTGGCATGAGCATAAAGTGACTCAAGGATTTTCAGAGCATGAGGTTCCCAAACAGTTTTGTTTCACCCCACTCCCCTTTTCTAGAGTTCTTTAGGGGTAAAGGATTCCCAAGCCAACTAACTTTCCTGTATACTTACTAACATACAGATGTGCGAATTCGAGGGCTCGCGCTCTCTCTCTCTCTCTCTCTCTCTCTCTCTCTCTCTCTCTCTCTCTCTCTCTCCCCTCTCTCTCTCCCCCTCTCTCTCTCCCCCTCTCCCCCTCTCCCCCTCTCCCCCTCTCCCCCTCTCCCCTTCTCTCCCCCTCTCTCCCCCTTTCCCCTTCTCTCCCCCTCTCTCCCCCTCTCTCCCTTCCTCCTTCCTTCCTTCTCTCTCTCTCCCTCCCTCCTTCTCTCTCTCCCTCCCTCCCTCCTTCTGTCCCTCCCTCCCTCCTTCTGTCCCTCCCCCCTCCTCCTTTCTCTCCCTCCATTCACAATAATGCCATTACTAGAATTGACAGGAAAAAAAAAAAAAAGAATGTGTTAGATAAGAGCCCTGCTCCACCCCTCACTGCAATCCCTAACTATAGGAAGGAGATTTCTGGTTTCCATTAAAAAAATTAAAAATTAAAAAAAATAATTTTTATTAATGCTATTAACTTTACATCATAGACATTTTCAATGATTTTATACTCTAAATCCCATGAGCCTTCCTTTTTTAACACAGAAAAAATAATCAAAATAAGTGATAGCAGCTGAGAGAGCCAATATTCCACATCTATATTCTTCTTTCTAGAAGAAGGAGGCACATTTCCATATCTCTTTTCCAGGGCCAATATGGCATCTGATGAGTAATTTCTTTCTTTCTTTCTCGTATTCTCTCTCTCTCTCTCTCTCTCTCTCTCTCTCTCTCTCTCTCTCTCTCTCTCTCTCTCTCTCTCTCTTTCTCTCCTTTCCTTCCTTCCTTCCTTCCTTCCTTCCTTCCTTCCTTCCTTCCTTCCTTCCTTCCTTCCTTCCTTCCTTCCTTCCTTCCTTCCTTCCTTCCTTCCTTCCTTCCTTCCTTCCTTTCTTGGGCAATGAGGGTTAAGTGACTTGCTCAGGGTCACACAGCTAGTAACTGTCAAGTGTCTGAGGCCATATTTGAACTCAGGTCCTCCTGAATCCAGAGCTGATGCTTTATACACTGGGCCACCTAGCTGCTCCCCACCTGATGAGTAATTTCAAAGGGATTCCTTATCCTTGGACTTTGTTTTAGCATGTTTTTCTTGTGTGTTACTATATTCATGGTCTATGTGGTTCTTTTGATCTGGTTTACTTGACTGAATATTTTCCTGTGTTTTTACAAAATGTTTCATATTTGTCAATAAATATAACTTTGATAATTTGTCTTAGAAGGAAATATATAATGGTCACAAGAAATAGTTATGCTTCAGGTGTGGAAGGAATTCTTGATCAGTTAATATTTTAGTTGACCTATCCATCATGCAGTCAAGGTCCTACTTAGAATACCAGGGAATGTAAGGTCTTTGTTCTAAGGTGGAATAATTTTCTCAATAAGGAGGAGATATTTAGAAAAGGTTAACTGAGATATTCCTTTTAATTTTAGTGCCTTCTCTTTGTTGATTATTTGCTTTATCCTGTATGCATCCTCCATATATTCAGTTGTTTATATATTATCTTGCCCATTAGATGGTGAGCTCCTTGATAGCAGAGGCTTGGTTTTTTTAAAAAATGTTTTGCCTTTCTTTGTATTCTCAAGTGATTAGAGAATACTTGGCATAGGTTGTTGTTGTTTAGTCATTTTTTAGTTGTTTCTGACTCTTCGTGACCCCTTTTTTTGATTTCTGTGGCAAAGATCCTGGAGTGGTTTCTCATTTCCTTTTCTAGTTCATTTGACAGATGAGGAAATGGAGGTAAACAAGGTGAAATGACTTGCCCAGGCTCATACAGCAGGTAAGTATTGGAGACTGAATTTGAATTCAGGAAGAGGAGTTTTCCTGACTCCAGGCCCAGCACTCTATCCACTGTACCAGCTACCTGTCCACCTGGAATACAGTAGGTGCTATTTAAATGCTTATTGACTGACAGATTTAATGTTTTTTGAAGCCAACTTCATGATTCTCTAGATTTATGGATATAATACCTTTGTCTAAATCAAGCCCAAAGAGAGGAACTTGAATTCTTTGTAAGAAAACTGAATCCATTTTCTAAATGAGACTCTCTTTTCTTCTGTCTCTTAACCTACTTCGTGTTTTCATCGGCTCCCATAGATTCATCAAAAGTTCTAGGAGGATGACACCCATATCCCATTCTCCTGATCTCCAGTCCCATATGCTGGCTGATTTTGAGATACTGCTATCTGGATATCTTTTGGGAGTTTTATATTCAATACAACCAAATTAAAACTCATTTCTCCCACCTCCCTCAATCTCTACCTCTCTAACAAATCTTAATTACTGTTAGTGATATCCTTCCTTTCACCAAGGTTTACCATCTCAGTCATTCCTAACTCATGATGCTACTTCACCTTTAGTATTCAGTAAGTTGCCAAGTCTTGTGGATTCTGATTACTTAGCATTCTATTTCCTTTACTCCACTAAAATCCTAGCCAACATAGTTCAGGCCCTTATCTATTTTATGTAATAGATTCCTAATTGGCCTCCTGGAATCCATCCCCTTCTCTCTCCAATCTATCCTCCAAACAATATTCAAATTCTCCTTCTCCAGCTCATTTTATGGATGAGGAAAAGAGGGTTAAGTGACTTGCCCAGGGTCTCACAGCAAGTAAATGTCTGAGGCTGGATTTGAACTCTGGTCCTGCTGACTCTTAGTCTGTCACTCTATCCAGTATACTACCTAGTTGCCCCTCACACAAATTTACTTACCTATTTTGTACTCTAACATGTATTTACTTATCAGTGTACATGGTAATCCCTCCCAGTAGAATGTAAGTTTCTTGGGGGCAGAGTGGTCTAGTTTGTATTCTCAGTGCTTGATACAGTGGATAATAAGTGAATATTCACTGACTTGAATTGAAAATGTTAATTTTCACCCCAGATGAAATAGAGTATTCTGATTGTCTTAAAAAGATATCAAGATATAAGTCAGCATTTTTACTTCAGAAAAAACAATTCATGGTACAGGAGAATGAGGGTTGTATTTAGCCCCAAAGGACCTGGGTTTGAATCCTTACTGTTACTTATCTGTATGAGTTTTGGGAAGTCATTTAAACAATCAATCAACATGTATTAAGTGCCCATTATATTCCAGGTGTGGGGATACCAAAAAATGAGACAAAAGACAATCCCAGTCCTCAAGGTGTTTTCTATCACATGGTAAAGACAACATGCAAATATATACAAAGCAAACTATATACAGGATAAATAGGAAATAACTAAATGAGGGAAAGCCCTGAAATTAAAAGGAGTTAGGGGGCAGCTAGATGGTGCAATGGATAAAGCACCAGTCCCGGTTTTAGGAGGACCTGAGTTCAAATTCAGCCTCAAACACTGGACACTTACTAGCTGTGTGACCCTGGGCAAGTCACTTAACCCTCATTGCACTGCAAAAAAAAAAAAAAAAAAAGAAAAGAAAGAAAGAAAAAAAAGAAAAAAACAAAGGAGTTAGGGAAGGCTTCATGTAGAGGGCAGGATTTAAAGGAATCCAGAACAGTTGAGAGGTGAGATGTCAGAGTGGAGGAAGGAAAACATGGAGACAAGCAGAGAAAATATGCAGAGCCAAGAAAGAGGGGGTATGTGTTTGTATAACAGCCAAAATGCCTTTATCTCTGTATCCTATTGAGTATGTCTTAGGGGATTAGGTGTATTTAACCTCTCTGGGTTGTTTCCTCACTTGCCAAATGAAGAAGTTGGACTAGATGACTTCTAATGTCCCTTGCAATTCTTAGTCTATGCACCTATGACCTGGTATAAGTCTGGTTTTCAAATCAGCAGAAAAGAATGAGGCTGGAATAAAAGATGGGATGAAAAGGAAGAGGAAGAATATGTAGGCAAATTCTCTAGGAAGGAACGTCTCGGTTAACCTTTCCTAAATATCTCCTCTTTTATTGAGAAAATGATCCCACCTTGGAATAAAGACCTTACATTCCCTGGTATTCTAAACAGGGCCCAGTCAAAGCTGACCCTGAATTCTCATTCCTCTTTAATGCTGAAAGGTCATCTGCCAGCTGAAGTCAAAGTTTATCATTTTATCTCTTTCATAGCCTTCAGGGTATAGGGGGAAACTCAGAGGAATTTCAATTGAAAAATCTAATTCCAGTGTTTCACAAGGACTAGTGATTTTTTTTTTTGGGGGGGGGAGGGGGAGCAGCCCTGCTAAGCCTAAGAAAATAAAAACAAAAGCACTGAAAAAAAGTAGTATAGAAGGAGAACAGGCATGGGGGGAAATAATTCTCTACCACAAAAGGCATCATAGATGGTAAGGCAACATGAGCAGAAGGAAGGATGGAGGAGGTGAGGGTGGGGAAGAGGCAGATATGATCAAATGGAAATGTAGGGTCCCAGGTATCTTGAATACTTCAAATGAAGACTACTGGGACTTTTCAAGGCAAGATACCCACTCCTTTTACCATATCCAATGTGTATTCTCTACTAAACCAAATATGAATGAGCTTTGATGTAGATATAGGATACTAATTAGCAATAAGCAGCTAAAGATTCCTGGAAGGCATTTACACTGACTGGGGTCAAAGACAGGTAGAACTGTGCATGGCTAAATGCTTTTTTCACTTTTGCTTTTATTTAAAAAACAAAAGATACCTAAAAAGTTACTTATTCCCCCATACTTCATTTTCTCTGAAAACAAACAAAAACAAACAAAATATACACAGACTTACACAAACAAAAGCCCCAAATCCTTTAAAACAAAGAAAGACAGTGAAGCAAAGCAAATCCAGACATTGTTTATGTCTTATAGTTTAGGTCTCATATATAGTCCACCCCCTCTCTGGTGAAAAGAGAGAGATGTTCCATTATAGTCCTCATCTATAAAATGAGGGAGTTAGACCTGATGTGTAAGGTCTCTTCTAGTTGTACATCTATGATGTTATATCCTCTGGCATTTGCAGATTGAACATTGCATTGATCAGAGTTCTAATGCCTTTCAATATTATTGTCCTTCATGTTATTTTGGGCACTGTGCAAATAATTTTCTTGATCCCATTTTCATCATTGAATATCAGTTCCTATAAGTCTTTCTAAGTTATTAGGAATTCTTCATATTCATCACTTCTTATAGGATAATAATATTCCATTACATTCATAGACTATACTTAGTTCATTGCTTCCAGTGATAGCAAACCTGATTTTAGAAAGAATATGAGGGAATAAGCCAACTCTAGGCAAACGTCCTATTGTAATAAACATCGCAGTCCATGTCTGAAGGGAGGAAGAGAGGAAGTGTAACTTCACTGAATCCTGACAGGCCTCCTAATTGGAGAATGGACCTCCAAGACTTACCTGAAGACCTTTGATTCATGGGAGTTAAAACTATTGTTTTGACAGAACTGACTCTTTCCAAACTAGAGTAGACAAAGAGTCATGGGTTGTAAGGAGACAAATTTGAGTACAATAAAAGGACACATTGCTAAAAAATTAGAATTCACTAGAAGTAAAATGGACTGCTTTACAAAGGGATAGGCTATAGCTCTCTGGAATTCTTAAACTAAAAATTAGATGACTCCTCCTTGGGTGTATTATAACGATGCTTCTTTTTGCGCAGGGGGAATGGGTTGGAATAGATAGCTTCTGAAGCCCCTTCCAATTCTGACATGCTGTGATTTGGGACCCTGCCTCTCCCCAGAATGGGAAGACAATACCTTTCAAAGCAAGGTTGACCAGGTGATCTCCAGGCATGAAGGCAGAACTTCATAGAGACAATCCATTGGTCAAATTCTTCTTCTGGAGACAAATCCAACTTCAGCCCATCCTATTCCTACTTTTGCTTGTTTCCTTGATCATGCTTTATGCTACTCAGCTCAGCTTTCTCCTCTACCTTTTGGACTGCTCTGCTTTGGACAGTAGTTTTGACTTCTGACTCCTGACCTGTCCTTGATTTGCCTCAGGTTTGGATGTCCCAATTGCTATATTTAGCCCACCTCACTAAGCATCTGTCTAAGTGCAGTCAACAACCTACCTAGCCCAATCATCATCAAAGACATCCAGGCTTGTTCCTTAAACCACAGCTGTGCTTCCACATCTGGTTAGCCATATCCATGGCTTTGTCTACTTATCCCAACCACGGAATGAAGAATGGAAGAGTAGGGACAGCCTATTATGGGAATCTTAAGAGCCAGGACAGTTCAAAGACAGTTGAATGGGGAAGGATTTACATGGAGCTGGATAGATTTACATGGAGTCTAATCTAAGAGTACTGTAGTTAATTAATGATGAGTGGAAAGTTCCCAGAAGCAGAGTTCAGGAGCCAGCAGCCCAAACTAGTGTCTTTTAGGGTAACAATGTTGATCTGAAATCAGAGGATAGATGTGAGCCCTACCGAATAGACTCAGCTTCTCTGGAAATCTTTAGGGATGAAATAGAGCTTGGCCTTGCCCTGGGAGTGGATATAGTGTT
Organism: Dromiciops gliroides; assembly: GCF_019393635.1. Lineage (NCBI taxonomy): Eukaryota > Metazoa > Chordata > Mammalia > Microbiotheria > Microbiotheriidae > Dromiciops > Dromiciops gliroides. Next base: position 30,811,010 of record NC_057866.1, read on the forward strand.
GATTAGAAAAAAGAAAAGGTTACCTTTGACAATAAGGGCTGGAGGAGGTTCTTGTGAAATAGAAAATGGGTGACAGCAGGAACCACCTTGGAAGGAGAGTTTAATGAGCTGAACCCAAATGAAGTTAATTCTGCAACATTATACTACTTGTATTTTTCCCCCTCACTTGTATTTACCTCCTTCTCCATTACCATAATAATAAAGATTAATAGATCAATTGGTTGTGCTGTGTGATTATGTGAGGACAGAGGAAAAGGAACCACTAGGGAAAATGAGGAAGTAGAAAAAGGCTATGAACACAAGGCTCTCATCAGGAGAAAGATCCTTTCTTTCGACTGCCAAGTGTCGACAGCAGATGTTCCCTTTAAGAGGAATGTGGTTTTAGGGGACTTCTGCTCTGAGGAAAAGGATGCCCTATTCCAGCCTACAAATCCATTTTATTGGATTGATTTCTGTGGAAGTTCTAGATCGGAGAGAAGAAGACTAAGGGGCACAGCTAAGATTTCCAACTTCACTTCCTGCCCTAATTTTTTTTTGGATACTCTCTCCTTATCCAATAGAGTGGCTATTCCTTTTTTTTTTTTTTTTTTTCAGAGCAATGAGGGTTAGGTGACTTGCCCAGGGTCACACAGCTAGTAAGTGTCAAGTGTTTGAATCTGGATTTGAACTCAGGTCCTCCTGAATCCAAATCTGGTGCTCTATCCACTGGAGTGGCTATTCTTATCAGTCAGTCATCATTTCCAGGAATCCCCTAGCCCACTCTCTTCACTCTTCCCTCCCTCCACTTTTTAGATGGTTTTAGTCATTTCAAATTGTAGTGATTAGAATTCTCATATTTTGTTTTGTTTTCAAAACCTAGGCAGCTATTGGATAGAGTCCTAGACTTGGAGTCGGAAAGATTTGTGTTCAAATACCACTTGTAAAACTTCCTAGCTATATGAACTTGGGTAAGCCATTTAACTTCTGTTTGCCTCAGTTACCTCAACTGTGAAAATGGGAATGATACAGTATTTACCCAGCAGAGTAATGGTGAGGATCTAGTAAGATAACATCTGAAAAGTGCTTAACACAATGCCTGGCTCATAGCATGTTTGTTTTTGTTTTGTTTTGTTTTGTTTTGTTTTGTTTTTTCCAGGGCAATGAGGGTTAAGTGACTTGCCCAGGGTCACACAGCTAGTTAAGTGTCAAGTGTCTGAGGCCAGATTTGAACTCAGGTCCTTCTGAATCCAAGGCCAGTACTCTATCCACTACGCCACCTAGCTTCCCCCCATAGTATGTTTTATATAACTGCCTGTGATAATGATATTGATGATGGTGGAACTACATAGTTCTAAATATGAAAATTCCATTTTAAGGAAAGCACTCAGGCCAAACAAATCTTCATTCCTCTTTGGGCTCTACTTCTGACTCTTTGGACTTTCTTTATGATGTCCCAGCAGACTTCTTATCCAGGAAGTTTACTGTACCCCTGGAGTTTTGTCCTTTGATTGGTCAGTTCCTCAAAGAACCTTATTTTAAGGAAGGTACTCAGGCTAGCCATGTCATCATTTCTCTCAGTGTTACATTTGTAATTCTCTGGAGGTCTTTCTCCACTAAGCCTGGAGGCCAACAGATTCTCCTTTCCTTCCCTTCACCCCCTCTTCCACCGTGACAGCATTTGACCTTTGCCTTCATCTTATGGGTTATTTTCCCTCATGAAAAAAATGTAAGCATTTTGAGGATAGGCACCATGCTTGGCAGTCAGTAAGTACTTGATTGACTTGTTGACTTGATTTTGATTTATTTTCCTATGTAGATTAAAACAGTAATTATTTTAAAATTCAAAGGTATTTTTTCTGTACTATATAGACTGTTAGAGTTGGGCAGAATCTTTAACATCATCTATTACAAACTCATTGTTTTGTGAATGAGGAAACTGAGGCACAAAGAATCCTATAGCAGTGAAGTAATTTATCCAAGGTCAGTACAGAACTAGTTAGTGGCACTGCTAATTTAGCTTGTGTTCTCTCCCCTGGGTCTGGCAGCCCCATTGACTCAATTTTCGTAGGCCCGTACCCCTCTTTTCTGTTTTTTCTTAAGTTATATCTTTTTCCTTCCATCTTTTATATGTCCTGTTAAAAAATAGTTGAGTTTATCAGTGAATTTTCTCTTTCGAATTAATTGCAGAACTACTTTTTTTTTTTTTTTGGTAGGGTGGGCTTCTGAAGACCCAAAGCTCATGCTAAAAACCACATAGATTTCCTTGATCTAGAAAGCAGGTTAAAAAAAAAAATTCTCCAATCCCCAATCAAAACAAACAAAAACCCTGCCCTAAAATGATCTGCTCCAATAAGAACAATATTTTTTATAAGGCTTAAAGTTTTCTTATGCAACACAAGGTATGTGTGAGACACTGCTGTTTTTAAGACTGCAATATCAAGAACAAAGGAATAGGACATTTGCATGCCTTCTGTGTTCTGCAAGCAAAAACAGAACAATTAAAGACAAAAAATTAACTGCACCACAGCCTAAATTATACACGTTTATTCTGCCAATAACTGACAAGCTCTGAAGTTTTCAATAATCTTGATTACAGAAGAAAGACTTTGTCACCTTTCCTTTGAAATTCGGTAATTACATCGAAAGTTTGGTCTTGGGTGGCAGTTCTGAAGTTTCTTAGGTATTATTTATTTTGGAGAGAGATTGTGTGTGGGTGAAATACAAATTCATGTTCCTAAAGACAGAAGATATATTTAAAAAAAAATTCTCTTCCAACATATATTGCCCTGAAGATTTTGGGGACTACACTGGACTTTAGGATTCTACTGGCTGTAGTCAGGCTGCTGATATAATTACTTTATCTTATTCATTAGCATTTGTTTTCATTTCAGTACAATATTCCTACTGACATTTTATCTGTTTTCTGTCTTTCCATTATAGGTATTTATTTTTCTCTGGTCACCTCACCCTTCAAAGCAACCTTATAAAAATGCCTTATGTATGAACTGCGGCAAAGTTAAGTGAGGACTTTGTACACAGTAATAGCAATATTGTACAATGATCAAACAGTGAGAGAATGAGTATTCTGATCAATAAAATGATCCAAAACAGTTCCAAAGATCTCACAATAAAAACAAAGATATCCATCTCCAGAGAGAGAACTGATGAACCCTAAGTGCAGATTGATGCATATTTTTTTACACTTTATTTTTTGAGCTTTTCCCCCAGCACGGCTAATATGCAAATATGTTTGCATGACTTCACATGTATAATTGCTTGCCTCTTCAATGAATAGGGGAGGGACTAGAGGGAAAGAATTGGGAATTCAATTGTTTAAAAAAGACAAATGTCAAAAATAAATGAACTATTCCAAATGCCACATATATGTATATATGCACATACACACATGCACATATATATGTATACATATATATGTGTGTTTGTGTTTTCATCTCTATAGAAGTATATTTATATGTAGCAACAAGAGTACCTTCTTCTCATGTGAAATTCCCTAGAACAGGTACTACTGAGGTTCAAAGTACTTTGAAGATCCACATCCCCTAAAAAGGTTAGGTCATTAGAACTCTCATAATGTGCTTATATGTTTTAGTATAGAGAGTACTAGAGTCAGGGTTAAAGAACCAAGGTTTCTAATTTCCAGACTTTTTTTCTGCAAATTATTATCAATATACTTACTACCTGTTTGACCTTGAGAAAACCACAGTTCTGGGCCTCAGTTTCACCATCTGTAAAATTTGCAGGTTGAAATAGATGTCTTTTGTAGTCCCTTCTAGCTCAGAATCTATGGTCTTTGATCCTTTATCATTTTCTAATTTTTAAAGTACTTTCACATTGTCTGATTTAATTTTTTTTTTTTTTTGGTGAGGCAATTGGGGTTAAGTGACTTGCCCAGGGTCATACAGCTAGTAAGTGTTAAGTGTCTGAGGCTGAATTTGAACTCAGGTCCTCCTGAATCCAGGGCTGGTGCTCTATCCATTGTGCCACCTAGCTGCCCCCTGATTTAATCTTTATCAGTGGTCCAGTAAGGAAGGCACAGCAGTTAGTATTATAAACCATTTTATAGTGCAAGAAGCTGAGAATCAGAGTTAGTGTCTTTTCCAAAGTCATATACCTAAAAAAAAAAAAAAATGGAGTTGGAATTAGAGCCCATGTTCTCTAAATTTTAGTCTAATATATTGAAGTGTGTGGGGGGGGCGGGGGGGGGACAGAAGGTTATTTTATCTTTATTCATCTCAAATAAAGGAGTTCAAATAAAAATGGTTTTGTGAATAACATAAACTCATCACCTTGATGAGGAAAAACAAAAAATCTGACCCATTGGACCTTTCATATTTTTTCTGGAAGAATAGGAATTTTCCTTGTGGTGTCTGTCTGTGACACAGCTCCAAAAGCATATTCTTTATGTGCATAAAGAATGCACCTTATCTCTGACTCATTCTCACTTTGGTCTTCTAATGAGAATTCTAGGCAAAAATGTTAATTTATGTCAAAACATGGCATTTCTCAGGAACGTTGAATCCTTCATGATTTCTCTAGTAAATGGACTATGAGTAGTTACAAGAAATTAATCATTAAGCACCTAGCAAAAGTGTGGCTTGATCGCAATTTTTCTGGAAAAAAGATCTGGGTGTGTTAGTGAATAATTTCAATAAGACTGATAAAGTGGCCAAGAAAACTCATATAGTCTTAGCCTTTATTTGAAAGTGTAATCTGCAGTCCTAAGGAGCTGATGGTTTCCATCATCCTGATGTAGGGATGGTCAAATTGATCGTAAAGCATCCCAAAGAATTATAAGATTCAATGACTCAATTTCCCAAGTTTTATTATCAGACTGTGATGACCACAGGGAGACACCAAGGAGAAAAGTGTCTCAAATAGGGAGAGGAAAAATGGTTATATTTATAGTGAGAAAAAGTAGGTTATTTCCTAATTATCTTAATCTCCTCCTTAGGGATTTTCATATCCTAATTTGGAATGCTTGGAGTCCTAAGACTTCCTCCAAGGCAGGTATCTTTTTCACTAGGGGCGTGTTTTAAGGGTTTAAACATCATAAGGTGAACCTAAGGACACATTTGGCCCTTCTGTGCATGTTCCTAAAGAAATGTTTAAATTTGTCAGACCCAGAGGGTCTCTCTGTTTATGAAATCTCTTTACTTTAAGATCTGGTTTCTAGGTACAATTTCTGTTTCCTGTCATCTAGGAATATTAATGGCTATTAATGGTTTATGGTCCCTGGTTACTGTCTAAGCTTCTGTTGATAGTGTTGGTTGATAGGGACTCGAACCCTCTAGCTACAGTTGCTAAAAACTCAAACCTTAGTTTCTCTCTTAACCCTTCTGGATACTATTGATAGCCTCTTCCATCAATCATCTGCCCTACTGAAATCCTATCTAGAGTACTATGGTCCGTTCTGGGCACCATGTTGTTTTATTGTAGCTTGAATGAATGAGGGTTTGCATTCTAAAGGGTGATCCGAGGAGGCATGAAGTATCACAATATAGAACACAGATTAGAAAATGTAGACAGCAGAGAGGAATTTATTTAACTTATGTTCAGAGTATATCATGCAAAATGTCAGCCTGGATGAATCAAAAGCTGGACTTAAGGTTGCTGGGAGAAACATCAACAATCTTAGATATGCAGATGATACCAATCTGTTGGCAGGAGTTGAAGAGGAATTAAGAAACCTCTTAATGAGAGTGGAAGAAGAGAGTGTAAAAGCTGGCTTGAAGCTTAACATTAAAAAAAAAAAAGCAAAAAGAGAAAAACTAAAAATAAACAAACCAAACCTTATATCTTGGCAACTGGTCCCATCACTTCCAGGCAATAGAGGGGCAGGAAATGGAAGCAGTGTCAAACTTTATATTCTTGGGCTCAAAGATCACTGCAGATGGCAACTGCAGCCAAGAATTTAAAAGACACTTGCTCTGTGGAAGGAAAGCTTTGGCAAATCTGGACAGCATACTACAAAGTAGAGACATCATTTTACTGATAAAGGTCCATATAGTTAAAGCTATGTTGTTGTTTTTTGTTTTTTTTTTTTCCAGTAGCGAGTTGTTGTTCAGTCATTTTTCAGCTGTGTCTGACTCTTTGTGAAAGTCCCTAGGATTTTCTTTGCAGAGATACTGGAGTAGTTTGCCATTTTCTTCTCCAGTTCATTTTACAGATGAGGAAACTGAGAAAAACAAGGTTAAGTGACTTGCCCAAGGTCACAACATCTCGTAAGTGCCAGATTTGAACTCAAGAAAATGAATCTTTCTGCACTGTGCTGCCTAGTTACCCCAGTGGCTGTGAGAGTTGGACTACAATGAAAGCTGAATGCCACAGAATCAATGCTTTCAAATTGTGGTGTGTGAGAAGACTTTTGTGAGTACCTTGGACAGCAAAGAGTTCAAATCAATCAATACTTTAAAAAAATTAATTTCAAGCTATTCACCGCAAGGTCAAATATTGAAGCTGAAGCTTAAATATTTTGGCCATATAATGAGAAGACAGTATTCATTAGAAAAGACCCTGATGTTGGAAAAGATTGAAGGCAAAAGCAAAAGGGAATAGCAGAGGATAAGATGGATAGATAGTGTCATGGAAACAACAAACATGAACTTGGATAGACTTTGAGAGATAGTGGAGCAGAAAAGGGCCTGGAGTGCTATGGTCCCCCTGGCCAAGAAGAGTTAAAAACAACTGAAAAATAATAACAACAACAATAAATCAGAACTATGAAAAGCCTCAAATTCATGGCATTTGGGATCTTATAGAGAATTCTTGTTTGGGTTGGATTAAATTGCCCTTTGAGACTACTTCCAAAACAGAGATTCTGTAACTCTCTAACATTTTTAAGCATTTATATAGTGCTTCCAATTTTGCAAAGTTCTTTACAAATGTTAACTCAATTGATCCTCACAGCTCTATAAGGGAGGTACTATTGTTATTACCTCCATTTTACAAAAGAGAAAACTGAGGCAGACATAGCTTAACTGATTTGTTCAGGGTCACATAGCTATTAAGTGTCTGAGGAAGGATTTGAATTCAGGTCTTCCTAACCCCATCTATCCACTGTGCTACCTAGCTATACATGTATTCTAAACAGAACACTTTCAAATACTGAAAAAGGAACAGAAAAAAATAAGATTTATTTCTCAGTGAGCCAATAATTGGTAGAAATCTATAATATCTAGTTTGAAGAAGACAAGCAATATGATACATTGGGAAGAGTGCTAGATTTAGAGTATTGGGTTCAAATCCTCACTCTGACACTTAATATCTTTGGGACTTTGGTTAAGTTATGTAAGTAAACCTCCCTTCCCCTCATTTTTATTATCTATAAAATGAATGGGTTGGATTAGATGGTCATTGAGGTACGTTCTATTTCTCAGTCTTTGCTTCAGTCATCCTAAGAGACACCTTCAAGAAAAGGTAAAACATCAGTATTGAGTGGGTAGTTTGACAATGTCTTTGGGAAGAACTATAACTCTGAAAGGGGAGCCTCATCTCCATTTCAAGATTAATGTCAGTAATTCAATAAATACTTATTAAAAATCTACTTTGTGTCAAGGACTATGCTACACATTGGGGATGCAATTCATAAAAAGAAAGTCCCTGCCCTCAAGGAACTTGCAAACTAATGGGGTGGTGGTGGTGGTGGTGGTGGTGGTGGTGGTAAAAACCACACAAAAGGAGTTAGGATAAGGGGACAGGTACTTGGTTCGAAGGGCATCTTTTTTCCCTGGAGTTGTAAAAACCAAGCAGAACAGTAGATTGAAGAGTGGACTGAATCCAAAAGTCCAGTTTCTGTCCTCTCTTTTGGGAATACTGTGCTATCTAATTTCAATTTGTATAAATCAGGATAAGTTTTAGTCCCTATCCATGACAAAAAAAGCACAGACCCACACTGACTTTTTCCATCTAATCAGTAACAAGAATATCTGTCACAGAAATTGAATGAAAAACCAAAGGGAAAGGAAGCCACATTTCAATTTGGCCCCCTACACCCCTCTCTTAGATAATGATATCAAACTCAAAAAGAAATGGGGGTCACTAATCCGTCTAGAAGGACCCCTGAAGGAGGCATATTAACAATTTTAAAATGTAATGACATTTATATTTTATTATATTTTTATTATTTATCTTATGAAATATTTACCAATTACATCTTAATCTCATTCTGACTGCACTTTGGGGTATTGCTGACTACACTAGCAGTGTGCATGATACTTCTTTCTTAGACTTAACTATTACATTCAGGTGTATGTTAGAACTCAAAACAGCTTGAGAGAGCCAATTGTAAAATTTTCAGCATGAGCATTTACAACTCAGAAATTAGAAAGCGCTACAAATCAAAGTTTAATTTATTGTTTTGATCTTCACCTAGGCTTAAGAAAATGATGGAAAAATGTTAATGAATCCCACCCCCCCCCCCCACACACAAAGGTTGTTGAGCAATTACCAGCAAAACAATAAATTCTTTTTGATCTCTCTGCCTCTAGTTGCTTCTCTCTACAATCTATCCTCCATACAGCTATCAAAATGGTGTTCTTAGAGCGCAAGCCTGACACTGTCACTGCCTTACTCAAAAATCCTCATTAGCTCTCTATTGTTTCATGTTTGTGTGTGTGTGTGTGTGTGTGTGTATTTAAAGCAAACCAAAGCAAATTGAAATTAAAAAAAACCCAACCAAACAAAATAAACAAAAATCTCTCAGTATGTCCTGGCTGAGCCCACAATAATTTGGCTTTCAACATAATTATTAATTTTATTTCCTATTACTTCCCTTCACATACTATTTGTATCAGTCAAAGTAGCCTAGTAGCAGGTATGTGCTGGAGCCAGCTCAGAGGGACTCCCAGAGAAAAGGGAAATGAAATAACCATTTATGTAGCACCTACTATGTGGCAGTCACTGTGCTAAGCACTCCATCCATCCACCCATCCATCCATCTATCATCTATCTATCTATCCATCCAATTATCATCTGTCTGTCTATCTATCTATCTATCTATCTATCTATCTATCTATCTATCTATCTATCTATCTATCCATCCATCCATCTATCCATCCAATTATTATCTGTCTATCCATGTATCCATCTATTTAAACATCTATCCATCTCTCTATCCATCTGTCTATTCATCTATCCATCCTTCCATCCATCCATCCATCCATCCATCCATCCATCCATCTAACCTTCCATTCTTCCATCCATATCTTCTATCTCAGCAACCTGCTATTGTTATTTTTGTTTTAGAGTTAAGAAAGTAGAGATAAAGCAGAGATAAAATGACTTCTGCAGGATTACACAGCTAGCAAACTTCCAAAGTCAGATTTGAGATCATGTCTTCCTGACTCTAAGCTTAGGCACCTGAATCATCTACCTTCCTCTAAGAGCTAATTGCTAAATCTTCAGTGTGAGCATTTATTTATACCTCAGAAATTGGCAAATGCTAAAAATCAGAGTTTGATTTGTTCTCTTGGTATTTTCTAGATTTAAGAAAGTGAAGAAAAAATGTTAATACAGTTTAAACTTAAAAGTGTCTTGTGAGCATTTTTTTTTCCTTGAAGAGAAGGTTGTTAAACATTTGCCAGCACATTAGCTGTTTCTTTTTTTTAAATACAACATTTTACTTCTATGCCTTTAGTCAGATGGTTCCCTGTCTTAAGACTTCACTCTCTGTGTGAAGCAAATCACTTAACCCTCATTGCCCCACAAAAACAAAACAAAAAAGACTTCACTCTATCTTCACTTCTTCCTCTGAGAATTCCATATTCCTTCAAAGCACAGATCAGGTACCACCTGCTCTATGGGATTTCCCAAAAGTCTTAGTACACCTGTGTAACAATTGGAGTGACGCCACCAGCTGGAGAGTTACTGTAGGAAAGCTCCACCATGAGGAGAAGGCATCTGAGGGCAAGCCATGTGGCTTGGGAGGTCAGTTCCTTGGTGTCAGGAAGTGCAAGGAGAGGTGAGAACTAGGACAGAAAAAGTGCTGATCTCCTTTGGATGAGACATTGAATCACAATTCTTCCTCTTATGATAGGTGAAGAGCCCTTTTGAAACAAGAACCTACATTGAAACATATTCTGGCCTTAAGTTTTTTAACTGATAAAAAAAAAAGTCATTCCACATTCCTCACTCTTTCTTTTTGTTCTTTTTTAAAAAAAAATCTTGCAGGGTTCTACTCAGATAATGCAGAGGGCTAATTGCAACTATTTCAGAGGAAGAGTTACATTAAATTTTTTTCTACATTTAAAATAAATTCTGAACTTAACAAACATCAAACACAAAATAAGCACATCCAAAGAAGTATATTTTTAACAAAGCAGCAATCTGGTTACAGTGGAATTTTAATTACAAAACATCTCTAGGCTAGTGAATGTAGAAAAAGGGAAAAAAAATACCTTGGATAACAAAACTAAATAAAAACCACAGAACCATTTGCATATGAAGAGAAATTCCCTGAGTCAGCACACAGGACAATAATAACAATAATGGTAATAAGTAGGGCTGAGTATAGCTTCCAACTTAAAGAGACAGTGATATCAAAACATCTTTAAAACATTTGATGTACATGACTGATAGGTTATTCATCTCCACTGAAAGACACATTGAATAACTTCTGCATATTTCACTGACCCTATGAATAGAATAAGGGACATGGAAAATCTGAGTTCTAATCTGACTTCAGACACTTAGTAGATTTTTGTCCTCTGGGCAAGTCACTTAACTTTTCCTTAGCCTCAGTTTTCTCAGGCGAAAAATAGGAATAATAAGAACTTTAATGAGGATACAATGAGATATTTGTAAAGTGCTTTGCAAACAAATGCTAGTTATTATTATTATTCTACATCTTATAGAACCTTTCTTCACTGATATCAAAATTCCATTTGAACTTGGTAAGAGTATCCTGAAACATGCCAAGGAAAAATATAGACTAAAATTTTTGAATCCAGAGGTCAAATGAACCAATGGACAAAGGTGATACTGACAAATAAAGGTATTTGATCAAGGGATCAAATGTAGACCTAAGATTGTCCTTTAGATCCTATGCAATAATGTGTAGGAGCTAGACTGTCTTCACAAGCAGAATTACTGCCCACGATCAATTAATTGTCATACTCACTATTTCAATTCAGTTCAATAAATACTTAATAAGTACCTAATATGTTCCTGGCACTGTGTTAAGTGCTAGGGATAAAAACAAGAAAAAGACAGACAGTCCCTTCCCTCAAGAGCTTATAATCTATTAAGGTCACACATCACATAAAAGGAAGCTGAACAGTAGACAGAGGTGAGGATACCAGGATATACCCCTTACCCCCACCTTCGCCCCAGGGGAATCTTGTTCCCTTGAATTCAGACCAAGCAGAGCTACTGATGAAAAGTGGGATGAGCTGCAAAGTCCAGGTTTTCAGACTTTGATGCTTGTTTTCACAACTTGTAAAGGGGAAGAAACCAAGATCTGCTCATATCCCAATGACTTTAATAGAAGTTTATAAAAGCTATGAAACAAATTAGGAATGACTCATTTGTACCTTATCAAAAGTTTACTTCTTTCAGACTTGGACATATGAGTATCAAGGGATTGTAAAGAAATATTTTCATATCTTGACTCATTTGGAAAATATGAAGTTCACCAGGAAACTTCTTGAATTATAGGGCAGCTAGTTCTTAGTTGTTTGAAAGAATAGCATGTCCCTGGGGACCTTAAAATAACAAATAAAAAAAACTACTGAGCCAGGATGGTGTAGCAAGCACTAAATTGCTGTAACTCTCCCATATTTACCTTCAAACAACCATAAAATAGCATCCCGAACAAATCTTGGAACAACACACCCAGCAAAAAATGAGGTGAAACAATTTTTAATACCTAGCTTCTTTTTTTTTTTTTTTTTGGTGAGGCAATTGGGGTTAAGTGACTTGCCCAGAGTCACACAGCTAGTAACTGTTAAGTGTCTGAGGCCAGATTTGAACTCAGGTCCTCCTGAATCCAAGGCCAGTGTTCTATCTACTGCACCACCGAGCTGCCCCAGTACCTAGCTTCTTAATCTGTGGGTCTGTAACTGAATGTGGGGGTTGTGAAAAATTTGGCAAGAGTAAAAGGTTATGTATACCTATTTTATATACCTGTATACCTGAGGTTGTATAAAAGATTTCTAGGGTGGAAAAAGGGTTGCTAGTGGAAAAAGTTTAAAAAGCCCTTTTTTTGTCTAAGAAGCTTGGAAGATCACCAAGAAAAGTCTCTCTCACTCAGGTAAAAGGGGAACTCAGATCAGGACAGGAAGTATCCCAGCAAGTCAGCAGCAAGTCCCACCTCAGCAAAGTAGTGGGAGATCTTGAGCTCCAGTGTGGTGGAGCAGGCAAACACCAACGCTGGGACCTACCATGTGTCCCAGCATTGCCAAAGGAACAGGTGACTCCAGCTCCCAGCCCTTCAGTGCAGTACCAGACATGAGGATCCCCTTTGGGCCTCAGGGCAACATCAGCTCAGTATGAGGTAAATAGCAAGGGCCTGCAACCTCTGACACAAGAAGTCTGAGACAGTGTCCCTTCCACCCTGGTAAGCTGAGCTCAAATTTAAAAGAAAAGAAAAAGGCCAGAAAAGATGAGCAAAAAACAACAACAAAAAAAGAATCTGACTATAGAAAGTTATTATGGTGACTGGGAAGATCAAGACACAAACTCAGAAAAGGATAAATATGTCAAAATACCCATGGGTACCCTTCCCCTTTACTCCCCCCCAAAAGAAAGAGAAGTGGTCTCAAGCCCAGAAAAAACACATGGAAGAGCTTAAAAAAGGGAACTTAAAAATGAAATAAGTGAGGTAGGAGAAAAATTCGGGAAAGAAATGAGAGTGATACAAGAGAATTCTGAAAAAGAGTCAATAGCTTAGAAAAAGAAAACAAGTGCTAAAAAAGTAGAACTGGCCAAGTGGAAAAGGAAATACAAAAATCCATTGAAGAAAACAACTCCTTGTAAAGTACAATTGTCCAAATTCATAAGCTAACTAAGGAAAACATCCTTAAAACTTAAAATTGGGCAAATGGAAGCTAATGAGTTTATGAGATATCAAGAATCAATCAAATAACTCCAAAAAAATGGAAAAAATAAAAAAAATGTAAAATACCTAATTGCAAAAAACAATTAACTTGGAAAAATAGATCCAGGAGAGACAATGTCAGAATTATTAGACTTCCTGAAAGCCATAATCAGAAGGAGCACCTGCATAGCATCCTTCAAGAAATTATCAAGGAAAAATGGCCTGATATCCTGGTATCAGAGGGCAAAATAGGATCCACTAATCACCTCAGGAAAGAGATCCCGAAATTACACCAAGGAACATTATAGCCAAATTACAGAACTATCAGGTCAAGAAAAACATACTGCAAGTGGCCAGAAAGAAACAATTCAAATATTGGGGAACCCCAATCAAGATCACACAGGGCTTAGCAGCTTCAACTTTAAAGGACTGGAGGTCATGGAACATAATATTCCGGAAGGCAAAGGAGCTAGGGCTGCAATGAAGAATTACCTACCCAGTGGAAGTAAGCATAATATATCAAGAGAAAAATGGCAATTCAATGAATACAAGGTTTTCAAGTTTCATAAGGTAAAGACTAGAATTGAACAAAAAGATTTGATCTCCAATATTAAGACCCAAGAAGTCTAAAAAGGCAAAAAGGGAAAAGAAAACATGGGATTCAATGAAGTTGAACTGTTTACATCCCATCATGGGAAAATGATACTTGTGATTCTTAAAAATTGTACCAATAATAGCACAACTAGAAGATGAAATTGGGGGAATAATGTTAAAAAAAATAAGGGATGAGAAAGAGGAGTACACTGGATGCAGAAGGAAGGTCTAGGTAGAATGGTGTGTGAAAAATCTATTATAGTGGAGGGAAAGATGGGAAGGTGAGCGATGGTCCTTGCTTAAAACTTACATCATTATTGACTGAAAGAGGGAATAATATACACAATTAGTTGAATATGGAGGGCAGATAGGGGGAGGGGTAGACAGAAGGGAGAAAAATTTGGAACTCAAAATCTTGTAAAAATGAATGCTTAAGGGCAGCTAGCTGACACAGTGGATGGAGCGCTAGCCCTGGAGTCAAGAGGACCTAAGTTCAGATCCGGCCTCAGACACTTGACACGTACTAGCTGTGTGACCTTGGGCAAGTCACGTAACACCAATTGCCTCACCAAAAAAAAATGAATGCTTAAAATTGTCTTGACATATAATTGGGAAAAAATAAAATACTATTTTTTAAAAAAATAGCATGACTAAATTCTTCTTTTTTTTTTTTTTAAGTGAGGCAATTGGGGTTAAGTGACTTGCCCAGGGTCACACAGCTAGTAAGTGTTAAGTGTCTGAGGCCGGATTTGAACTCAGGTACTCCTGAATCCATGGCCGGTGCTCTATCCATTGCGCCACCTAGCTGCCCCTCTAAACTCTAACAGAGAAGTCTCCCCTTGAAATAGAGAAGAGAGAGATTTGGAGAAAAAGCTCAGTTCCTGTGAGAATTGTTTTTTCCTTTACCCCCTTGTATCTCTTCAATATTATAGCTGGAATGGGACAAGGGTTTTTTCTCCTTCTTCTTTCTTGCTATTCTATCAGTATGATATCTTCAAGTAGAAATCACTATGCTCCATTAAGAATGGACTGAATGAATCTAGTTCAAGAGCTGAGTTGAGTTGTGGAGAATAGCAGATAAAAGGAACCCATAGGGAGCTCCATTCTTGAAGAAGAAGAAGGAGAGGGAGAAGGAGAAGAAGGAAGAGAAAAAGAAACAGAACATGCTGACACTCTTCAATGGATTTCTCCATCACAAATAGCAAACACTTCTTTGTAACAAATATATTCAGTTAAGCAAAACAAATCAAGACATTGGTAATGTCTGATAGTACAATCATCATCTATTGTACCTACAAGCTGTCTGCCAAGGGGCATGCTTTGCCGATAGTCTTTGAAGTCATGGCTGGTCACAGCATTGATTGGAGTACTGAAGTCTTCAATTTGTTTTCCTTTACATTTTTGCAGTCATCACATAGCCTACTCTGGCTTTTCTTACTTTCCTCTGCATGAGTTCATAAGGTCTTTCCAAGTTTTTTTGAGTCCTTCCTATTAGCCATTTCTTACAGTACAATAATATTCCATTCCATTCATATACCACAATCTTTTCATCCATTCACTGATCAATGGGGTAGGGGTCCACTTTCTTCTAATTCTTTGCTAAACAAAAAGTGCTGCTTTCAAAAATTTCTGTACAGTGTTATCACTCCATCTTGAGAAACTGTGAAAAGGTGTTTAGGTCTCTGTTGGTAATCCTTTCCCAGGTGGTCTGCATTTTTTAAGCAACCAGGCAGAGTCTCAATACACACACGTAAATACATGTATATGTACACATGCATATACATGTGTAAAGAATTAATTGTTACTTGAGGTTTTTATGCCTTGGTGCACACTGGCCTGGGGCTCCACAAACCGTACAGTGCTCCACCCACTGGTTGTGGCCATTGCCAGGGCTCTGGCACCTCACGTCATCACCACCTGCCAACGCCTACATGGGCCTGGCAAAATTATAATGATCGGAAGCCTAGTGAGGGCAGTCATGTGACTGTCAGAGCAGCCATCCCATTGGCTGGGGCTGTGTGGGGTGTTTCTAGGTTTGGGGGAGGAGAATTGGGGATGCTAGGTGGAAGCTGGAAAGTGACAGGTGTTCTGCTGCGTATTTTCAGCTGATTCCTGGGCGGTGGTATTTTTCAGGTATTATAATTTCCCTTTCCCCATTTTATTTCCTTTCCCTTGATCCTACTGATCCTGTTTGTGTGGTGTTTTTTTTTTTTAAAGTTCATTCTTGTTAAAATAAATCTTGTTCTGTTTTGAGGGAGGCTGCCGGTCTCCTTCCTTGCCCCAATATTGCAGCGAGCCACTTAGCTAGCACTCCCCAATTAAAAATTGGTCACCATACATGCATACAGACACACATATACAAAGATACATGTATACATACACACACACACATATATATATATATATATATTTATATATACATATATATATTTATATGGAGAGAGAGAGGTTCTTTTTTTTTTTTTTGGTGCTCTTTTTAGAGAAGTAACTCAGAAAAGATTAATAATGGTGTTGATAACAATAGGCTCCAGTATATATACAAACCCTTTTAATTTTGATTGGCTGAGTGTCAACTTAGGGAATCTATATTAACAAAGAGTTATCAGAGAGCTTGCTTGGCATCGCTTTATCCTTTTCAGGCACTGACACTCATGATCCCGGGTTGCCAAAGTTCAGAAAGCTAGCACTGACAGGACATAAAACATATAATAGGAACTCATTTCTGCTGTGCCTAATTGCTGCCTTGAAGTGGCTATGATAATTCCCTGTTGATTGAGGATTAAAAAATACCTGAATGTAATTTTGTTTGGAGGGGTGTATGAATGGGCTAGCTTATGATTTGATTTTAGGTTTATATGGTGGGAAGACAGTTCTTGAGATCATTTAGTCAAGCCCTGTCTTTTTACAGATTAGAAAATTGAGGCCCAGAAGTTGTTCAAGGTCACAGATCTTACAAATAGCAGACTCTGAATTATATTCTCAATTTTCTGAGTCTCTAGTGTGTTTTTTTTTTTTGGGGGGGGTGTGATTTGGTTAGTATTTCTGGCCCAGTATCAGTACTTCAAAGAAGGTCAAAGGAAAGAAATGTGATTTTGACAAAGTATTATCAATACCTGGGCAAATGTGACTCTGGGCAAGTCACCTAACCTTCTAATGCCTGAGGCAACTAAGACTTGACATTTCAGAACTATGTAGGAGGAGGGAATTCTCTTCCTCCAATGCAGGGAGTTCTCTTTAAAGATAAAATCGTAGGTCTGAGATTTGGAGTCAAGACCTGAATTTAAACCTCGAATCCGAAAATTGCAGTCTATTCTGCTTTAATTCTTATTTTGGAAACCTGAATTTGTTCCAGTTGGATATATATGGGAACATTTGAACATAACATTAGTTTTGTGTTTCTTTGTTCCAAACTGCCCAGATCTCTTAGAATCAGAGGCAAAGTAGAAATAGAAAGAATCCACCATTATCTCCCAAAAGAAATCCCAAAATTAAAACTCCCAGGAACCTTATGACCAAAATCCAGAGCTTCCGGGTCAAAGGCAGAGAGAGACTTCAAGTACCAAGGACCCTTGGTACAAATCACAAAAAATTCAGCAACCACCAATATAAAGGGGGAAAAAAGACCTTGGATTATGATATTCCTGAAGGCAAAGGATATGGGTTAAAACTAAGAGTGACTTACCCAGAAAAACTGAATATAATTTTAGAGAGGAAAAATAGACTTTTAAATGACATAGAGGACTTCTAAGCTTTCCTGAAAAAAGACATGAAGTACATAGAAATTTTGGAGTTTCACAAAAGGATGAAGAGAAACTTTAAAAAGGTAAACATGAATGAATAAGGATAGACCAATTATATTCTAGTATGGGGAGATAATACATGTGTCTGCTCTGAAACTTATGATTGAAAGTCAAAGAGGGAGCGTAAGTAGGCCTGTTATGTCATGATGGTGTTAAAAGAAGAATGTAAAGGGAGAAAAAATTCTGGTCCCCACTTTTTTTAAAAACACAAATGGTTGTATTTTGTTTTTTAAAAAAATAATTTAGATTTTTCTATTGATATCATCCCAAGATGTTGATTATATTGTTATTTATTTTAATAATAGCCAATACTTTAAATCTCCCAGTTTTTTATTCCTTCCATTATCTCAAAATGCCCTTGTAAGACACTGTTCAGAAATTGTGGCAATATTTTTGTTGTTAGTATAATGATGATAATAACAGTAACGGCCAGCAACAATTTACATTTATATAGCATTTTAAGATGTGCAAAGTATTTTACATGCATGAATCTATTTGAGCCTTATGATAACACTGTGATTTATGCATTGAATGTGTTATCAGCCTTGTTATGCAAATGAAGGAACTGAATCTCAGGGAGGTTGAATAAAACACCAGAGGCAGAATTTGATCCCATATCTGGCCCACTATTGTTCCAACATTCCTTTTGTGATATCCTTCTGCCGAGCAGGAACTATGAAGAGTAATGCAAAGTTTGTTTTGGGGTTTGCCTATACTCTGAAGAGTAAGTTTTAGCAGGTCACTTCTAAGATGATAAAACAATAGGAAAGAGTGGCTTCAGAAATCAGAGACTAGTTATCTTGTATATTAAGCCAATTCAGACATTATCAGGGGTAGGGGAGAGGTTCAGGAGATAGGGTCAGGAAGACCAGAGTTCAAATCTGGCCTCAGATACTTACTAGCTGTGAGACCTTATAGAAGTTACTTAACCTGTTTGCCTCAGTTTCCTCAACTGTAAAATGAACTGGAGAGGTAATGACAAACCACTCCAGTATCTTTGCCAAGAAAACCCCAAAATGGGGTCATGAAGAGTTGAACACTTCCAAAATGACCAAATAACAACAGTCATTATTAATGCTCCATTGAAAAAGTTTAAAAAGGTTTTGTGGGGTAGCAAAAAATAAAAGGACAATTGTTCTCAGGCAAAATTGTGAAAAGTCAAATGCAACCTTGTTCATCCTCCTCCTCTTTATCCTTCTCCTCCTCCACCACCTCCTCCTTCTACTTCTACTACTTCTTCTCCTCCTCCTCCTCTTTCTCTTCTTCATCTGGAAAGAACTTAGTATAGGATGTCTATATAATGATGAAGTTTAATTATCTCTCTACTTTGCATTTGCTTTTGCTTGTATCATCTCATTTTACTTCTGCTAAAAACTCTTAGTTAAGATAATGCTTAAATGATTTGTGAATTCATCAAATGAAGGAAATCCCATCTAAGAAGACAGATCCAAAAACTTTGTGATATGGCAGGTAATGGGCAGGGTATAATAGGATCATGATTCTTTACCCCAAATTTTCCAGGGAGACAGAGATTAGTTTTTCCTAAAAGGCAACAAAAGTGTTCTGAGTAAATGTTGGTCATTCATTCATTCATTCATTCATCGATTTATTCATTCATTCACTTCGACATTGCTGACCAAGACAATGTAGACCCTTATGTTCTCCTACCATCAGAGGGCTTTATTTATCCTACTTTCTACTTAGGATTTGCCAGAAAGACCAGACATAGCAGGTGGGTAGCATCCTGACTTGTAATTGGATTGACAGTAAAGTCCCAGAAGAGGACACTACCTCTAACAATGCAACTCAGCACCTTCTCTATAATCTTAAGGAGTTGCACTGAGAAGTTAGTGGCTTGTTCAGGGTTACTAAATAGCCAAAATGTGTCAGGGGGCAGGATGCAGCTGGATAAGTGTTTCTCTGTCCCTGACCGATTGGCTCCTGGCTTCCTACCTGTCTGTAGTACATATGATAATCATAAGGGGCACCAAAGCCCTTTGCAAATAAGCTCTGGCTATCCCCTCCCCTCACGCTACTCTCATGTAGAATGTGTGTGTGTGTGTAAAATTATCTCAGGTTCAAAGTACTCTGCTGTGTTGTACTCCCAAATAGAAAAGCACATGATGACACCCCCCCCGCCATGTGTTTTCTTCTCAATAGTCAGATAGAGAATAAAATGAGTTCAAAGAAAAGTTACATTTTTGAAATGTAAAAGTAAGAAATATGAAATACCTTCCTAGAAATATGGTGTATATTTTTGTACAAACATATATAATTAGTGGGAAAAGGAAACACTCAAAGATGTCACAAGTAAAGTGGTGGCATATAGGGAAAATTTTATGTGGCCAGGGTGTATGAGAGGAGGGGTAACTCACATGTTGATCCATAAGCTTCTGATAAGTTCAGAATATCCTTCCTTCCTTCCTTCCTTCCTTCCTTCCTTCCTTCCTTCCTTCCTTCCTTCCTTCCTTCCTTCCTTCCTTCCTTCCTTCCTCCCTTCCTCCCTTCTTCCCTTCCTCCCTTCCTTCCTTCCTTCCTCCCTTCCTTCCTTCCTCCCTCCCTCCTTCCCTCCCTCCCTCCTTCCTTCCTCCCTCCCTTCCTTCCTCCCTTCCTTCCTCCCTTCCTTCTTCTCTCTCTCCCTCCCTCCCTCCTTCCTTCCCTCCTTCCTTCCTTCCTTCCTTCCTTCCTTCCTTCCTTCCTTCCTTCCTTCCTTCCTTCCTTCCTTCCTTCCTTCCTTCCTTCCTTCCTTCCTTCCTCCCTTCCTCCCTTCCTCCCTTCCTCCCTTCCTCCCTTCCTCCCTTCCTCCCTTCCTCCCTTCCTCCCTTCCTTCCTTCCTCCCTCCCTCCTTCCCTCCCTCCCTCCTTCCTTCCTCCCTCCCTTCCTTCCTCCCTTCCTTCCTCCCTTCCTTCTTCTCTCTCTCCCTCCCTCCCTCCTTCCTTCCCTCCTTCCCTCCTTCCTTCCTTCCTTCCTTCCTTCCTTCCTTCCTTCCTTCCTTCCTTCCTTCCTTCCTTCCTTCCTTCCTTCCTTCCTTCCTTCCTTCCTTCCTTCCTTCCTTCTTTCCTTCCTTCCTTCCTTCCTTCCTTCCCCCACTGTAAAATAGGAGGGGATGTTCTCAGCTGAAAGGTTGGGTGAAAGTGGGAGATTGAATGAAGAATGAATGAAAAAGTTTGGAAGAGATGCTATGGAGAGTGAAATATTGAGTTGATGAAGGGGGTATCATGGAATTAACTAGCTGTGTTGAGGGATTAGTTGAGGTTATGTAGCATAAATTTGTAGTAGACCCAAGGCCAAGCAATTATGTGATTTTTTCCACCTTCATTCAGCGTCATGTGTTTAGGAGTGGGGCAGCTAGATGAAGCAGTGGATAGAGCATTGGCCCTGAAGGTGGGAGAACTTCATTTCAAATCTCATCTCAGACACTTACTAGCTGGGCAAGTCATTTAACACCAATTGCCTTAAAAATCCAGGCGATCTCCAGGCATCCTGATGTATATGTTGCCCCTGGACCCAGATGACTCTGGAGGACAGAGCGAGGTTGATGACCTTACACAGCCCTCACTTAAATCGAATTCAGTGCAAGTCATGACATCACCTCCCTGATGTCATGGTCCTCTGTGAGAGAATAACAGCAATGTGTAGGAGCAAAGGTTGATGAAGTGATGAAAGGCTAAGGCTTGGCAGGGAAAAATTGGCAAAATGATAAGGGGGCTAGGGACTCAAGAGAAGAGGACAGGGTAGAGTTATACTATTTTACTGAAGGATCAAGATGGGAAAAAGAGAATAGAATAGTCAGGGTAGGGGATTATATATACTAGTACAGAACTTGATAAAATTGGTGATCTCAAGATCAGCTTCTAAATCAATTTGAACAGTGCCATTCAATTTGATGAGAGGATCTGAATAATGGATAGTGTGGGCATGATGGGTCAACAGGTGAAGAATGCCTTTTGTACCCACAAAGCATTTTTGCTATTTTCTTTCTACTTATCCTATATCTTTCCCTATATGGAATATTTATATATTTAAATATATATCATAGAAGTAATAACATATTCAAATAAAAATAGAACTTTTATTACTCTTGGCCAAAGTTGCAATGATAATAACCATAACTCAAAATTCCATATTACTTTAAAGTTTATAGAGTACTTTTCCCAGAATCATAATATTGATCCAAAAACATTATTATTATTATTGAACTTATTCTATTGATTGGATTTTCATCAAGTCCTTCAGTCCTTAAAGGAACAGAACAAAGCAGCATGATTTTCCAGACTAGAAATTCCTCCCAGTGATGAAATAACAGTTGTGAATTCTTCCTACTTCACCTCAAACCATAAGAACTACCACCACCACCTAAAAAAAAGTTTTAAGGTGGAAGAATATGCTTTTTTTTTTCCGGGACAATGAAGGTTAAGTGACTTGCCCAGGGTCACATAGCTAGTGAGTGTCAAGTGTCTGAGGTCAGATTTGAACTCAGATCCTCCTGAATCCAGGGCCAATGCTTTATCCACTGTATCACCTAGCTGCCCCAGAATATGCTTTTTATTTTGGTAATAAATGTAGTAATTACAGTGGAGATAGACTTTTGCCCCTTCTTTTAATGGTAAGGGCTGGACAACTAGAGGGAACAGTAGATAGAGCCCTGGATTCAGGAAGACTTATTTTCCTGAGTTCAAATCTGGCTTCAGACACTTATTAGGTATGTGACCCTGGGCAAGTCACTTAACCCCATTTGCTTTAGTTTCCTCATCTATTAAATGAGCTAGAGAAGGAAATGGCCAAAACTCTCCAGTGTCTTTACCAAGAAAACCTGAAAAATGGAGTCACGAAGATTTGGACATGACCAAAATGATTGAACAACAACCATGGTAAAGCTATGCTATAGAGCCTCCAGTGACAGAGTTCTTTACTTTGCTTCTGCTTCTCCATTTGCTCAGTTCACTGATTCAGGTTCAGAGATGACATTCAGTTCAGAGTAAGCTCTGTGTTTAAAAACTGGTCTTGGGGCCATGTTCTGTAGCTCCCTTTAGTTATGGTTCTCTGAATTTCCCCAAAGAAAAGAGATATTCCAAAATAAGAAATGAGTCTTTTCCTATGAGCTGAGTAAAGGACTGCTCTTGGACAATACCTTGGGAATGGGCAACTTCATTTCTAGGAAACAAGAAAAGAAGTTAGCATGTAAACAACTCCAGAACATGCCATTGGAGAAATTTGTTAATTCTAAGAAGATTCCTTTCCTACAGCAATTCCTTTTTTTCCCCCAACAATTGCTTTTTTTTTTTTGCATGGCAATGAGGTTTAAGTGACTTGTCCAGAGTCACACAGCTAGTAACTGTCAAGTGTCTGAGGCATAGATTTGAAGGCAGGTCCTCCCGAATCCAGGGCCAGTGCTTTATCCACTGTGCCCTCCAGCTGGCCCAAAAATTGCTTTTTAATTGTTTTTTCCTAGTGAGGGAAGTACAGTCATAACTCATTATTACTAAATTTTTCAAAACTTACACATTTTCAGAGTGAAATAGACATTTCCACATTGAAGCTAAAGCTTAATTCACTCCTGATATTTAGATCTCTTAGGGAGGTGATATATAATTCAGAAAGAAATACAAAGTTTTCCATATGAAACAAACATCTGTTTCTTCCCTATCAAATAGCATGGTTTTCTTAAATTTAGCACCAGAAGGTGGTTTAGTTCAACTCTCCCATTTTATTCATTATCACTGTTAATTATTTTAATTTAACAAAAACAATAAAATGAGCATTTCATATACAAAGTGGAACAGCAAAACAGGCTTGCTTGTGCATGAAATTGCAAATCTCTATTATATACAGCTTCCTTTTTCTTTTAAGAATAAAATAAATTCAGCCTGTAACATTCAAAACTTTTCTGTCTGTTCCTGTTTTCATCCAGCCTTTCTTTAGTTTTCTTCTGTTTTTTTAAAGACGTTTCATTGATCTCTCCTTCTCTCTCTCTCTCTCTCTCTCTCTCTCTCTCTCTCTCTCTCTCTCTCTCTCTCTCTCTCTTCTTCCTCCTCTTCCCCCTTCTCCTCCTTTTTCCCCCCAAGCCTATTGTTAACTCTGCCCTCTTTCCCAAAAAAGAAAAAGAAACAACTATTGTGTAGGAGGAGAAATATATTTACTCCATGAAGGTTAGATTAGGTTTTTCTTTGTTCTTCCCTAAAACATATATAAATCATCCTCAGGGATTAGTTGGCTCAGGGGATTTAAGATTCAGGGTATTGAAATTTTTTCTAGGTTGCTGAAGTAGGAGACAGCCTTGAGGACCTGCAGGTACATTCTGATGCTTGGTTACTGTCCCAAGATGGATGCTAAAAAGCTTCCCTTAGTTGAATCTGTAGTATATACTTCCCCTAGTATGGCTAAATAAATCTATTGTTAACTGTTGAGTGAGCTACAGTTGTCTTATTTCCATTATTGAACATAAACTACCATTATCTGAAATACCCTAATCTGATCATAATCTATTGGCTTTCCACCCCTCCTTCCATTTTCCCTCATAAAATCATATACTCCACCCATGATCTTACCTCCAGTCCCTTGACCTCTCAGTTTCCTCTCAGGCCATGACCCTTGCACAAGCTATTCTCTCTTCTTTTCCCCATTTTGACCTTTTTTTTTTTTTTGGCAGAGCAACGAGGGTTAATTGAGTCACACAGAGTCACACAGCTAGTAAGTGTCAAGTGTCTGAGGCCTGATTTGAACTCACGTCCTCCTGAATCCAGGGTTGGTGCTTTATCACCCATTTTTACCTTTTAATGAATCAGTTCTACCCTATAATATCTTCCTTCTCTTGAGTCCCTAACCCCTGTAACACCACCACCACCACCACCACCACCACCACCACCACCACCACCACCAACACCACCAACACCACCACCACCACCAACACCACCACCACCATCATCAACAACAACACTACTTCCAACTACCACCACTCACCACCACCATCATCCCACCACTACCACCACCATCATCATCAGTATATCATTCTCTTGAGTTCCTAGCCCCATTATCATGTCACTTTATGACATCTTCAGTTTTTCACCATCTACTGCCTCCTTACTTATTTTATTTTGCTAAGGCAATTGGGGTTAACTGATTTACATAGGGTCACACAGCTAGTAAGTGTTATATGTCTGAAGCCAGATTTGAACTCAGGTCCTCTGAATCCAGGACTGGTGCTTTATCCACTGTGTCACCTAGCTGCCTTGCCTCCTTCCTTATTGCCTACAAATATGTCTATGTCTCTCCCATCCTCAAAAAACCCTCATGTTGTCCTTTCATTACTGTTAATATGGTCCTGTGTCTCTTCTGCCCATTGTGGCTAAACTTCTTGATAAGGCAATCTATAATAGATGCTTTCATTTTCTTTTTTTCTCACTTTTTCTTAAACCCTTATAATCTGGCTTCTGACTTCATCACTGCACTGAAATTGCTCTCTCCCGAATTCCAGTGATCTTTGAATTGCCAAATTTAATGACCTTTTCTCAATCTTCATTCTTTTTCACCATTCTGCAACCTTTGCCAATATTGTTTGCTTTCTTTTTCTTGATACTCTCTTCTCTATAGGTTTTTGACACATCACTCTCTTGTAGTTCTCCTAACGATTTGACTATTCCTTCCCAGTCTACTTTGCTCCACATCATATCCTCCAACTATCTATATTCCACAGGGCTCTGTTCTGAGACCTCTTCTCTTCTCTTTCTTTACTGCTGCCATTTAGGATTTGATCAGCTCCCATGGAATAAATTGTCTTCTCCCTTCTGATGATTCTCAAATCTGCCTATACTGCCTTAATAACCTCTCTATTGACCTCCAACTTTAAGTCTCAAACTGTTATAGCTATTTCAAATTGGGTCTCCAGTAGACCTTCTTAACCAAACATGTTCAAAGCTAAACTCATCAGTTCCCCTCTAAATGCCACCCCAAGGCTCCTTATTACTGTCAAAGGCACCACTGTCCTCCCAGTCCCCCAACCCCCCCTCCCAGGCTCATACACTGCATGTGTTGCTCAACTCCTCACTATCTCTCATCTACCATATGTAATCTGTTACCAAGACTTGTCAATTTCACCTTTTCAACATCTCTCAAATATTCTCCTTTAACCCTTCTGATGTGGTCACCACCCTTATTCCCTTACAGTTGGAATATTGCAATAACTTTCTGGTGGGTCTGCCCATCTCTCCTCATTTTGACCCACCTTGTATTTAGTCATGAAAATAATTTTCCTAATTTAAATGATTTTTAACCATGTCATGCCCCTACTCAATAAACTCTAGTGGTTCAGTATTACCTCCACAATCAAATACTAAATTTTCTGGTATTCAAAGTCCATTATAGCCTATTGCTATCCTGCCTTTCCAGTTTTCTTATACCATATTCCCTGACAAGTACTCTTTGATCTAATGACACTCTACCCTTCACCATTCCATCAACAAGATACTCTACCTCTCAGCTCCAACCATTTTCTCTGGCTTTCTTCCATGCCTGGAACACTCCTCCTCATTCTCTGGCTTTCTTTAATTCCTAACTATAATTCTATCTTCTACAGGAATCCTTTCTCAACCCTTCTAAATTCTAGTACCTTCTACCTGTTAATTATTTTGTATTTATCCTGTATATCCTTAGTTGCAAATATTAGTCTGCTCTAGCCATTCTTCCCTCTTATCACAATGCCTGGCACTTAGTGGGTGCTTAATAAAAGTTTCCTGACTGATCTTGGTAAGAAGTGCTTTACCCTGAAGTATCCTTTGATTACTGTAACCTACTTGTGAATCTGCTTATATTTTAATCAGAAATGAGCTACATCATAGAGATCTTCAAAACAAATCTTAGTATAGTGTTTAGAATCATTTGAAGTTCTTTCTACATTAAAAATGAAAAAAAAGTAATATTTGTATATTTCAGAAACATTTGATTTTATAAGGTTTCTCCTGTATGAAGAAATTAATCAATAGTTTGATATGCAAGGTAACAAAAGTTCTACTTTCTTTACAGAATGAAACTAAAAGCATTTCATAAAATTAAAATCAATTAAAATGTTTATTGGTTTTCCATCTTGAAAGGTAACTAACTGATGTGATATATACTAAATTGATGTAATATATTACAATTGGAAATCCATTAGCTGCGTTGATTTGTTATTGGTTTATTGATTTTCCTGCTCCTTTAACTTTTCTTATTTAAAGGACCTTTTGTGAATGAAAGTGGATTTAATTATAGTGTTTCAAGGCACAGTTAAAGATTACGTGATGCATACTTCAAATCATGATGCTCTATACAAACTTCTCTACCACCTATTAATTGTACAAAGAGACTTCACCTTACACTCTGAGAAGACATGTGCTTTATATAGCTCATTGGACTGGGGTGGGGAGGGAGGGGGGAGAAGGAAAAAAAAAGAAATTCACATCATTATTTTATCATATATTTAAAAGGAATAGCAAGTTGTGCATAATAGCTTTGTAGTTTCATGTACAATCATCTTTTTATTATTACTGTTATAGAAATGGTTGTTTTATTCCATAAATTAAAAACAAAATAAATTTTAAAAAGAACAAAAAGTAAAGAAAATAGTTGTTGATCCTTTGTTCTTGAAGAAGAATGACACTGGGGTGATGTCATGACTTGTACTGAATTAATTTAAATGAGGGAGGGCTGTGTAGGGTCACCAACTTTTCACTCTCTCCTCCAGCATCATTTGATTCCAGTGGCAAGATATACATCAGGATGACTGGAACTGGCCTTAGATGTTTAAGGCAATTGAGGTTAAGTGACTTTCCCAGGGTCACATAGCTAGTTAGTGTTTGAGGTGAGATTTGAACTCATTTCCTTCCAATTTCAGGGCCAGCACTCTATCTACTGTACCATCTAGCTGCCCCATAAAGAAAATAGTTGTATGCTTAAAAAAATATTTTTTTAATAAAAAAGCTGGAATAATTCTGAAAATAGGACACATAATTTATAATGAGATTTTCAAAGTAACTTGAAACTCAGAGAGCTTAATCAACTTATTACCCATGATCAAATAGTAAGTAATTGTCAGATGGGTGATTTGAATCCAGATTAGTAGATGAGAATTACTAATGTATAACTGAGTCTAGTCCAGGAGATGGTTGATACAGGGGAAAGATCATTGACCCTGGAGTGACAGGACAAGAGTTCAAATCTGTTTTACTGGGCAGCTAGGTGGCTCACTGGATAAAAGCACTGACCCTGGATTCAGGAGGACCTGAGTTCAAATCCAGCCTCGGGAACTTGACACTTACTAGCTGTGTAACTCTGGGCAAGTCGCTTAATCCTCATTGCCCCACTTAAAAAAAAAAAAAAGAGTGTTAGTCAAATCTGTTTTAATTCCTAGGTGATATTAGCAAGTTACTCGACTGTTAAGAAAAAGAAAAAGAAGGAAGTGTTGGGCTACATGGCGTCTGTGGTCCCTCTTAGATCTAAATCTTTGGTTCTATTCTAGTCTCTTAGCTCTGTGCTCTATCCACCACATCACATTGACTCACCATAGATCCCTAAAAAGGCTGGTGTCAGCAAGATTCCCCTACCCATGATTTTCAAAGTCAAGGACTTTGCCTCAGAGTCAGCAGCTCTTAGAGCAGGAATCAGAAGCTAGATATAATGACAGCATTTATGTGCTTGCCAGATTATGGATTCCACAACTTTATGCAATGTGTCACACAGTCTCTGATGATTAAACTTTATAATCCTGGCTGTTTACACCAATCTCTGCTATTATGAGCTTAGGGTACTTCCTCAGGGCTAATATGGAAAGAAATCCTGCCTTGCTCAGCTGTGTTGTTTAACATCTTGGCTCCTGAGTGAAAGTGAGGATTTTGTTTATACAGGCTTGGTTTTGGCACTTAGTGAAGGGAAATAGGCAGGTAGGTGGTTCAGTGGATAAGCTATGGAGACTGGAGTCAGGGAGACCTGAGTTCAAATCCAGCATCAGACACTTGCTCTCCATGTGACCTTGGGCAAGTCAGTTAACCCTGTTTGCCTCAGTTTCTTCATCTATAAAATGAGCTAGATAAAGGATTGTCAAGCCACTCCACTATTTTTGCCAAGAAAACCCCAAATGGGGTCACAAAGAATCAGACATGACTGAAATGAATGAACAACAACAAAAACCAGGGGAAGTAGACAGAGTGAAGGTTTTCACAATCTCTTGGTTCACCAGATAGAAAGGTGTCTATCCTCTTCAAGTAACTTTTAAGCAGTTATCTGCTATTGGGGATATCATTATCCATAAGCATGTATTCAGTGCCTACTATGACATATCAGGTATTGTGCCAAGTGCTGCAGATATAGAGAAAAGCAAAAACACATTCTCTGCCTTCAAATAGCTCAGATCCTAATGCTCTAAGGATGCCACAGGCAGGGAGAAACATGTTATTTATTATACAGTCGTATAGTAGAACTTCTGTGGTACCAGAAACCAAAGCAACAAATAAAAGAAAACTTTAAAAACATGAGCTTATCAATTAGGAAATGACTGAATGAACTGTAGTATGTAAAAGAAATTGAATATGATTTTGTGATAAGAAATGATGTGTGAGGAATTCAGATAAATTTAAAAAGACTTCTATGAACTAACTCAGTTTGAAGTTAACAGAAATGAGAGACTATCCATGATGACTTAAATAATACAGAGGAAAACAACCCTGAAAGACATCAAGTTTCACATCAATGGACTCCAGATTATTAGGGATAAAACATACTTCCCTCTTCTCTAGAGAAAGACAGGAAGAAGGGAACAAACAAACTATATATGCCAAGCGCTCTGTTAAATGCTTCACAAATATTTTCTCATTTGATCTTCACAATAATGCTGGAAGTAAGTACTTTTATTATCCCCATTTTCCAATTGAGGAAATTGAAGCAAACAGAAGTCAAATGACTTATCCAGGATCACACAGCTCCTAAATGTGTGCAGTCAAGATCCGAACTCAGGTCTTCTTGACTCCAGGTTCAGTGCTCTATACACTGTGCCACCTAGCTGTTTCCCTGTGCAGAGTGGGCTATGGCTGTAGAATCAGGCATAGATTGTCAGATGTTGTCAGAGTCTCTTTTAGTTAATTATTTTTTTTAAATTAGGAGTGAGGGTTATGATGGCAATATGAGGATGAGGGTAGGAGGGGAAAAATTTGGCAAGTGAACAAACTCTGTAAAAAAGCAGTAACAAAAAATGATTATTCTTGCAATTGCTGTAGTTGTTTTGTTCTACCTCTTAGCTTTTTCATGGAATTCAGAAAGATATAGTTAATGGACAAATTAAATCCTGCTATTAATCTTTTATGTTGAATGTATGGCAGGTTATTGCCCAGGCAGATAAAATGATTATTTTTTAATAAACTCTCTGGATTTCAGCTCATCTTATGTAGACTCAATGAAAGTATCTCTGGTAAAACTGTAGTAGCAAATAGGATGATTAGGGTAATATGTATTTCATCCCAATGCCAATATAGTTTTGATTCTATTCCCATTTCTATTATGCCTATGATTGTTTTAAAGACCTTTGTTCAAATCATGTCTCTAAATCCAAAGGTGTGCTGGAGTCAGCTCCTTCAATTTTTCAGGTGAGCATTTACACCTCAGAAATCAGCAGATGCTATCAATTAGGACTTGATTTGGTTTGTTGTTGACTTTCTAGTTTTAATCAGTTGATTTAGAAAAAGAAATGTTAATAATGCAGATTAAATTTCAAAGTGCACCCTTGTGTCTGACCTTTAATAGCTTTGTGATAATGGTCTTCTCACTTTGCCTCTGCACCTCAGTTCCCTCATCTGCAAAATTAGGAGTTTAAATGATTTCTGAGATCCTTTCTACCTCTGATTCTTTATGATCTTTTATCCCATAAAGATTGGACACTGAAAGATTTGGTGAACAGATTCAGATTTCCAGAACTATTTTGCTGTTGTTACGCTGATCCTGGGTCACTACTTACCAGTTGCTTCTCCCCTCTTTTATATTTCTTTTTATTATTTATCTAATTGTCACCCACCATGGCTCATCCTAGTTCATCTAGGTACCTAATTGTTAATTACCACTGAATCAGAGACAATTGCTGTGGGACAGCTACAAACTGAGTTCAGTTAAAAGGCTTTTACTGAAATCTCTAAGCTGTAATAAACATTACATGCTTACTGGTATACTAATAAAGGTCTAGTTTTACTAAAATAATTTAATTTTCTTTCCCCCAGAAAGAGTTTACTAAACATTCGGATTAAATCGGGAGCTGGAAATGCTTTGCCTAATCAGGATGGCTGTGCGTAATGTAATTGTGAATCTCAGGAGGAAAAGTGAGTAGTGATTAATGATCAGGAAGAAAAAACACATTAATATAGAGAGCCCCAAAGTGGAAGCCAATGGTCCCCAGTAGGCCTAGAGGCAGTGGGTTAGATCCAAGGGCAAATCAGCCAGTACGTAATTTTCTCATCTTACTTTTCCCCAAACACCACGGTGAGGTGGCCTGAAAGAGATCAGAATTATGGATGTTTTTTCTTTCTTTTATCTTTGTGGGAAGCAGGGGTCATCTTGTTTGATGGTTTCAAAATGGTTTCACGCTAGAGGCCTGTGATCTTGTCTTCTGGAAAAGAGATGCTTGTGGACTTTTGCCCTGCTTACTTAGTAAGGAGAGTCATGTCCTGTGAGTGATAGGAAAATGAGGACAGAAGCCTTGACCTGGATTCGGTGAGGAAACTCTGGAAAGCAAAGCTGTTCAAAGAAATGTGCCAAGCAACGTAGTTGGACCTCCATAGTACAAAGGTTTGCAGATGTAGAGAGCTGAGTTGAACTGCCTGCTTCTCTTCCAACATGCAGGGGTACCAACATTTATTATGCATATCTTTGCTTCTGACACCTTTTTAAGATTACGTGTACATTCATGTGTGTGTATGTGTGTGTATGTTTTGAGGGAGTTCCTGTTAATTGAAGGACCATGGATTTTTTTTCCCTTTCTTCTTTGGAATCCTTCTCTCCACTTTCAACCTTACCCCCTACTTGTCAACAACAATTACAATAAAAAACAATGGCGACAATCCATATTTATACAGAACTTTAGGTTTTACAAAGTATTTTATTTGTACAATATACCACGGGATCATTTGGGGTTTTGTGACCAGAGTTTTGACCCTGTCTCTGCACTTGCTAGTTTCGTCTCTGTTCCTCTTCCAGTTCTATTCTGACTCTTCAGTCTTTCTACAATATATCATAGCAGCCTTCCCACTCTGTGATGTCACTCTGCAATGTCTTCTGATTGGTTGGTTCCTTTCCAGACTCTGCATTTTAAGGAAAGAGGCAAGGCCAACCATGTCTTCAGGCTCTTCTCCTGACTCTCAAGATGTTCTATACCATGTGTGTCCTGGAGGGTGTACCTTCTGCTCCACCCCCTATCCTCTACCCCCTTTTCAGCTTCCTTTTAAAAGTTCTGAGTTCTTTCCGCCCCCCCCCCATTGGAATGCCAGCTCCCTGAGAACAGGTTATATTTTTCTTTTTACTGATATTTCTAATTTCAGTGTTTGTCAAGTTTAGTATAGGTATAGGTATGTATAAATTTTTATATGTTTAAATGTGTATATACACACATGTATCCACATATATATGCACATACATTTCAACATATAGGTATATATGTGTATATCCATGTATAAATGCATATACACACATGCATGCATTATATGTTATATATACACACATACATACACACATATAATTTTATTTTACCCCAATTACATGTAAAAACAATTTTAAACTTTTTGTTAAGTTTTGAGTTTTAAATCCCTTCCCTCCCATCTTCCCCTCTCCCCTGCCTGAGATGATTAGCAATTTGATATAGGTTATACATGTTCAATCATGTAAAATATTTGCATGTTGGCTTAATAAAGACGTCTTGATTTAACTTTTGATTCAGAATAAATACTCCAGATAATAGAATTTAGGGCTGGAAGAGATAAGATAATCTAATCTAGAATGTTTTGGGGAAGCACATCAAATGAATGACTTTTTTATATCACGGTCATTTCAAGACATTCACTGTGCTGAATTCTACCTTATAAGAGAGAAACATGGTTAAGAAAAAACAGTCTGATATAACGACTAGAGATTATCGTGCCTTCTGGTTTATAGTCAATAACTATTTTTGAGATGAGGAAACTGAGATCCTAAAGAAATTAAACAACTTGCCCATGGTTCTCTCTTTCTCCAGCAGGAGTGGACAAAAGGTAGTTGTGCTACGTCGCAGAACCTGAAATGCCCAACTTGATAGCTACAGTACTAGCTTAAGGAGCATGTTAAGGTGTTAGTCCAGCAAATCAAAACGTGCCAAAAGCTAATGAACTCATCTCTGTGCCCTTCAATATCCTGCCTCTCCCAACATTCACATAGCTACAAAGCAGGGGATACTGAGAAAGGAATGGGTTTTCTTTTACTGAACAAAGGAAGGACTGTAGATAATGACATCCCAGGAGAAATGATGAGAGAGTCGACAAGTTTTCTCAATTCTTCATTCATCACAAAATCAATTGGAGGTCAGGGAAGGGAATGCTACTGCTGTCCTATTACCCTAGGAACAGGGGGATGGAAAAGATGGCCCCTAAAAGCACCAGCTCCTCAACATATTAAAGATAAAAACTCTACTTTTTAGAATCTCTAGTTTCCTTAAGTCTTAGTATAGGTCCCACCACAAATGGCTGCTCACAGTTGCCTTCCTGAATTGTTAATATTTTCCAACCCTACTATTACCTTTTATCTTCTTTGTATTTATCTTGTAATTATTTCACTTGCAGGCCCAGTTCTTCATCCTCTTCTCCAGTAGAATGTCAATTCTTCATGGGCAGAGATTTCATCCCCCTAACCTCCTTTTTTCTGTGTATCCCTTGTGCTTAGCATAGGGCCTACCAGTTTATGATGTTTGTTGAATTGAATTATTCTTGCATTCCTATTACATTTAAACTTCAATTTCACTCAGGATTTGGAATGACAACAAAGATAGTTCAATCCAATATCTTCAATATGAATCAAAAATACCTTAAAGGCAATTAAAGTAATATTTATATATGGAAGAAAATGAATATGGTTGGAGAGAAAAAATGAGGAATAAAGATGATTTCCCCACAAACCCTGTTTTAAAAAAAATAAAAAACTTATATTCTTCTTTGGATTTTAAGGAATCATAAATGGGTCTTCTAGTTCCATTGACCAAGAAGGACTTCTTCATTCCTATGGAGAGGATAGAAGTTGGTGTCAGCTCTTTTGGTAAGGGAGTTGAAAGTAAGGATATGAAGGCATTTCTAAAAGAGTCTGTGAATAAGCTATGTCAGAAGTATGAAGAAATCTGTGTTAATTAAAAGAATGTATCCAATTGAAAAGCTGTTAAAATTCTTCTTGACAACTTGAATATTTATTTCAAGGAGTTTGAAAAGCCTGGGGGGGGGGTGACGAAGAGGGAGAGGAAACAGTTATAGGTTTAACCAGGACATAGTTTTGCCTGAGTGAACAAGAACAAGTGTCTCCCTTTGATAACTGTGCTGAGATCAGACTTTGAATATTAAGAAGGGTTGGCATTAAGAGGAAAAACAAGGGAATCTGCAATTTCAGGACAAACAACAGTGGATCATCAGTAAAAAATCCAATAATTTCTACCAATATTTATGTCTTAAATATGTTTATTGCAAAGACTATTCTTTAAACAACTCAACTAATCCACCCTGAGTGAATTTGCCATTTAGCTGTAAATAAATGGGATGCCAAGAAGGGGCTGTTCTGTTGGAAGCTTGCTTTAAGCACAATGAGATTAGACTAGAATGAGAAATTATAAAGTCCACTTAATGTAGAAAATGGAAATTCTTTATTTAATATTTTTCAATTAAAAATACTTTTTTTTCTTCCTCACACCACCCCACCCATTTGAAGAAAAAAAAAGAAAACCCTTTTTACAGAAATAAATGCTTGAAGGCAAATAGAATTGAAACAAAAAGAAATATAATTAGAGTGAAAGATCATTTCTAGAGCTGCTCTCCCAGCCCCCATTTGCAATGAGTAGTTGGATCCAAGGAATAAGGAAGTATCCGTTCTTTCTTAAATTCCATCTAGAGAAAGCCCTGAGGGAGTGGTGGGTAGTTTTCTATTGCTAAAGCTATGGTAAGTCCCCTCCAGTGTACTTCACCCCTTTGATTATCATTTGGTATCCATTAGCTAGATTTGTTTATTTCTCCCTCATTAGATTGTTAGCTCCTTAGGGGCAGGGCCTTTTTTTTTTTATATCCCCAATGCTTTATCGTAGTGTGTTTACAAAGTAGGAATATAATAAATGTTTACTGATTGACTTTTAGAAAGGCATATTTACTAACATGGGACAGATAGGTGGTTCAGTGCTCACCTGGAGTCAGGAAGTTCTCCTCTTCATGAGTTCAAATCTGACCTTTGACACTTACTAGCTGTGTGACCTTGGGTAAATCATTTAACCCTGTTTGCCTCATTTTTCTCATCTGTAAAAATGAGCTGGAGAAGGAAATGGCAAAACACTCCTGTATCTTTGCCAAGAAAAATCCAAATAGGACCACAAGGAGTTAGACATGACCGAAAAATGACTGAACAATGACAATTTACTAAATCAATATAGTTAGAACAATTGGCATGAAACATTTCTCACCTAGTGTGTGTGATGTCCTCTTCCACCAGTACATCGAGAGTTCAAGGGAAAGCAAAGGGGTAACAGTTCTTGGAAGTCCTTCTGTTGGAGTGCTCAAAATATGTGTCATTTTCAGTTGAATTCCATATATTATATATCTCTGATTCTGTCCTTCTTCATTACATCTGGTCTGAGCATTGATGCTGGCTGCTACTGCCCTGGAAGCAAAGAAAAGTTCAGTTCCTCTTTTCTTCTTAAATTGACGAGATCCTTCCAGAGCAGCTCAACAGACAGTAGTCTGATAGATTTACCGGAAGATGGCATGAAAATGGAAATTTCTAAGGAGAGATCACTTTAGAGTTTATCTTCAGGTTATGTCTTCCTCTAGGAAGTTATAATACTGAGCATGGAGATGTCTATGTGCCAAAGTCTTCTTTGGAAAAGGATATGCAGTCTTTGTTTACTTGCTTAAATGTTACATGGGACCTGTGGAAAGTTATCAGATGCAGAATGGCTGATTGGCCTTCTCTATAAGTTCTGGAGGTACATTCCCAACCTCATTTGTGATGGGAGGTCGAGTCCCTAAATAAAGCACCATCTATGTCCGTTCCCAACCTCCAACCCCCCACTCCAAAATCAGGATCTCCTGAATGGCCCAACATTAGGTGGGAAGGGGGAGCTTGTGGTGACTTCATTTTCAAGGAAAAAAAGGACTCTGTTGTGAGGCTTGAGAATGCTAGGGAGAACAAAGAAACGAGATGTGGGTACAAGAGGTCAGGGATCGCAGCATGAGTTTAGAGCAAAGATGGAGGTGGTAGAAAAGGTAAGTATGACAGTAGGGACCCCTGGGACAGGCCCCTTGACATACAATCTCAGACTGAATTGAGAGGTATGACTTCCAGGAATAAAGAGATGAGAATCCCTTGTCATTGACTCTTGAATGATCATGTTTGAAACAGGTTTCACATTCTAAGAAGGAACTTGCTAAGTTTAAAAAAAAATGTCCAGGGGAGGAAAGTAA
This sequence comes from Dromiciops gliroides, assembly GCF_019393635.1. Lineage (NCBI taxonomy): Eukaryota > Metazoa > Chordata > Mammalia > Microbiotheria > Microbiotheriidae > Dromiciops > Dromiciops gliroides. The sequence goes on from NC_057866.1 coordinate 30,847,114, forward strand.
TAATGGCAGGAGGCCTTATATTCATATCATATAAAGTAAATTGAAGCAACTGGGATTATTAAGCGTGGAAAAGATGAAACTCGATGGGTGGGTCAGATTATCTGTCTAATCTACATCTATGTCTATATAGATTAGATGATATAGATGGATGATAGATGATAGATGGATAGACAGACAGACAGAACCAGCATTAATGGGTGGGAATGGGCTCTACTAGAATTATTCAAAGGTGGAATGGACAGTCTAGAGAGGTAGTTGCTTTTCCCTCATTTGAGGTATCTGAGAAGAGGCCACATGAGCACTTGAGGAGTCTGTCATAATGAGGATTCTTTTCCGGGGAGACTCCTGGGTTGGATCAAATTGCCACTGACACTTCTTTCGACTCTAAAATTCCATGATTCGGAATTGTGAGAAATTTGGAAAGACTTGTGTGAACTGATAAAAATGAAATGAGCTTAATGAAAGGAAACATAATATATGATGAATATAAAAGGTAAAAAGCAATAATAAGAGACACCAGGAATAAGATGAATGAAATGATCAGTCTTGGCTCCAACTATGATAGAATATTCTTCTCTTGTTAAATGTGTGGTGGATTAAGGGATTAAATAAAGCATATGATATCCAATATAATTAATAACAGTAACTATTATTTATTTAGCACTTTAAGGTTTGCAAGCATTTTACAAATATTGTCACATTTGATCCTTACAACAACCTTGTGAGTTATAATCACCATTTTGCAGATGAAGCAACTGAGGTAAACAGAAGACTCCCACGTTTTCACAACCAGTTAAGGGTCTAAGGCTGTATTTGAACTGAAGTCTTCCTGACTCCAGTGAACTATTCATTACCATGTACCTTCTTTCTCTACCTACCCCCAAGTAATTTTTTTTCTTTACTTTTGCTTTATTATACTTCTTTGTTATGAGACAGGGATCTGTGGAATAACCAATGTGAAGTCTTTTGAAAAACTTAAAATGCTACATGCATTTTAGGACTAAGACTTTTTTTTTTTTGGGTGAGGCAATTGGGGTTAAGTGACTTGCTCAGAGTCACACAGCTAGTAAGTGTTAAGTGTCTGAAGTCGGATTTGAACTCAGGTCCTTCTGATTCCAGGGCTGATGCTCTATCCACTGTGCCAACTAGCTGCCCCTACATGCATTTTAGTAATGATGATGATGATTGTTGTTATTGTTATGGGTGAATAATTAGGAAGAGAAATAAAACTTTGTATCCAACTTAAGGTCTGACGGTATTTGAAAAAAAAATAAACCATTTACATAAATGAAGTACTAATCTACATAACTATTTTAAGTATATGATGGGTTAAGAGTATTACCTTATATTATGAAGGGATTAGTTCTCTGATGACCCCTGGCTCACCAAGTGATGTTTTAAAAACTTTTTTTATTTTATACCTTTTCTTCCACCTTCAACTTTGATGGTCAGCCTTGGTACATACAACTTGACATTGTTTTCTTATCAATACCATTTAAAACTACATTTCCACCCTACTCTGCACAGATAGACCTATTGGTGTCTTCTCTGAAAGGTATCTTTGTGTGGCTGTTATTAGGAGAAACACTTTTCTGGAGCACAGAAGCAAAGATTCCAGTTTTTTTCTTGTTTTTTTGTTCCTCTGCTCAATTTATTGCTGGTCCCCAGAGCATTCTTTACTTCCATTCAATTCCTCTACTATTTAACTGTTACTCCATACTTAAGCCAAACTTTGCCTGCTAATTCCTTAACCAAATCCTTTTCATCCATGACTCCAGCTGTATGATAATTTCCCTAAAATCCTTGATGTCTCTCTATCTTTCTACATTTTTAACACTTTTTTTTTTGAAATTTTAACTTTTCCATGTTCAGTTTTAACCTCTAAGGATCATAGGAGAGTTATGCATCAAGACAAAATAATCCCATTTGCCCCAATTAAGTGCAAATAATCTACTGGTTACCCAAAACCAGCACATTGGCCACCTTCAGATCTCAACACTCATTCTAAAGAAAGTAACCGAGAGAAGTAAAAAACTTCTCTTGAGGGGAGATGGAACAGAGACTTGATTCTCTGAGATACCTATCTCCTCAAACAGAAGACCACCACCTGACAATGGAAAGTTCTCTTTGAGGGTGGGGAAAGCTTGAATGGGGTGGTGGTCCTGACTTTTGGAGTTATCTCTGTCCCTTGGCTGGATCAGGCAGCAGCCATGCCTGATGGGCTTATCTCCTTTACTTGTCAAGATGTGTCTGTCCTTTAGGCCAGTTTAAACTTTAATAGTCCCAAATTCCTTTATATATTCCCAACCCTATATCAGAAGGGATTACTCTTTTATTTATCCTAAATGTTGACTAGAGCTATTCAAACTAATATACTTAAGAGCACTTAATTAATATCATTATCAACCATTATAGATAATAAGTTCAAATGATATGTACTGAGATGAATAGATATCCAGAAGCAAATGTTAACAGTAAACACATTTCTTTAAAAAATTGAACTCCAGGTGGTAGCTAGGTGGTGCAGTAGATAAAGCAAAGGCCCTGGATTCAGAAGCACCTGAGTTCAAATCCTGCCTCAGACACTTGACCCTGGGCAAGTCACTTAACCCTCATTGACCTGCAAAAAAATTAAAAAGAAAAGAAAAAAATGAATTCCAGATTTTTTCAAAGTATGTAATGACATGGGGCTTAGGATAAATCAGAAGTGGTTTCTCCTGTGAGAAGCAAAACCAAAGAACATCAGATAACAGGACAGACGTATCAAAGAATCACGGAACTATTAAAGTTTAGATTAACCAACTAGATATCAGGACGGACACACCTAAGAAGTAAGGGGAGATGAAATTCTATAGCAGGAAAGTCAATTAGGCATGGCTACTACCCGACCAGAGCTAGGAGACAGAGGTAACTCCAAAGGTTAGGACCATCATTTCAAAAACAATAAATAAATCCCCCTCGACAATCATGAATATGACAGGCATCCAGGCTTTCCCTTTGCACCCCATAAAGGAACTTTTCATTTTCAGGTGGTCATCCCATGCATAAAATCATCGTCCTTCATCTCGTTAAGAGAGGTTGAAATTCTAGACTTTCCTTTGGACCATATCCCCTTGTGCTGAATAAAAACGTCACTTTTATCTTTAATCAGGATGAGTATGAGTTTTGATTCTTTAGTAGAGGAAATCTAAGGACCAGTTTTCCCCCCCCACATGTATGTGCTTCCTTTCTTTTCTTTCTTTCCCTTGCTTCCCCTCTTCCTCTCTTGTCCATTCCTTCCACCTCCAAAATGACTAACATGAAAATGTTTCATGTGATTGCACAGTTACAACCTATATCAGATTGCTTACCATCTCAGGTTGGGGGGAGGGGAGGGAGGGAAGGATTTAATTTGAACTCAAAACTTAAAAAAAATAGAATAAATGTTAAAAGCGTTTTTTACATTTGAAGAAAAATAAAATATATTCAATTTAAAACAAATGTATATGTTTTTTTTCTCCCATCTAAATCTATAACTTGGGTTACATCCTAAGCCTAAATTTTCCCTGATTCTTGGTTAGCTGTCACGATTTTGATTTAATAATTATTTACATTTGAACACACTGTAATAGTGCAATTTTGCACATGCTGTGCCGATAGTTTAAATTTCAAGTAATATTTACATCAGCTGGCATGTCTTTAAAATTTTTCATTGATCTTTTTCTTTCGATATCACTGTTATTTCTCAATATATGCTTCTCTTCTTCCTACTCAGCAAGGTATTCTTTATATCCAAAAATAGAAACAAAAGAAAGGGGAAAAATAAGCAGTTCAGCAAAACTAATACATCATCTTTTTCTGATAAAAGTTTTAGTCTTGTAGCCTTTTTAGTCTTGACCCCTGGAAAAAAAAAAGGAGAGGTAATTTTTTTTCAACTCTCTTTACAGTTGTTATATGCATTTTAATTACACAACGTTGGTTTCTTCTGTTGTTATTCTATTTACGTTGTGGTAGTCAATGTGTATATTATTTATCTTCTGTTTACTTCAAGCTGCAAGAGGTTATATGTATATTTTTCCATGCTACTCAGAATTCTTCACATTCATTGGTTCTTACCACACAGTAATATTCCATTGCATTCATATACCACAATTTCTTTAGCTATTCTCTATTTAATGAATTTGATTCCAGTGCCTTGTTATCACAAAAATTGTTGCTATTCATATTTTGGTGTAGAGGGTAAATTTCTTCTTGTCTTTACCCTCACTGGTGTAAATAGCTAGCTGGAGGATAGCTGGGTCAAAGAGTATGGGCATTTTCATCATTTCTTAGCATAATTCCAAATGGCTCTACAGAAAATTTGAAACAAGTCACAGCTCAGCCAACATGGTATAAAATTGTTCTTATATTCTTGCAGTCACTCCAGAATTGATAATTTCTTTTGTCATCTTTGCTAATTTGTTGGGTATATGGAAAAACCTTAAAGTTATTTTGATTGGCATATTAAGTCTACTATTTTTCATTTAAGAACTTAAGAATCTTCTTTTAAGGGATTTGTTTCACTTCTGTTTTTATACCTATGTGCCTACCATAATGGCTTCCACTTAGCAGGGATTCAATAAATACTTATTATTTAATTGATTGAATAACTATTCATATATTCTTGACCAATTATCCTTTGGGTAAATTTCATGTTCACATTATTTTCTGTATGTCTTGTATATCACACACTTGCTTGAAACATTTTTTTTTAAATTAGTACTGACTCTTTAATCTTAGCTGTATAATTTTAAATTTCTTACATTTAATTAAAAAAATTATCTTCTGTCATTGTTTTTATTTCTTATTTAATTATAAAATCCCCCCCAAACATAGAAAGTGTTACATAACTGATTTTTCCCTCCTCCTTCTCCTCTTCCTCCTCCTCCTTTTCCTCCTCCACATTCTCTTTCTTTCTCCTCCTTCTCCTCTTCCTCCTCCCCCTCCTCCTTCTCCTTCTCCTTCTCCTTCTCCTTCTCCTTCTCCTTCTCCTTCTCCTTCTCCTTCTCCTTCTCCTTCTCCTTCTCCTTCTCCTTCTCCTTCTCCTTCTCCTTCTCCTTCTCCTTCTCCTTCTCCTTCTCCTTCTCCTTCTCCTTCCTTTCCTCTCCTTTCTTCTCCTTCTCTTTGTTACCTGTTCATTTGGAGCTTGTGGTAAATGATAGAAGATGTTGTCCTAACCCTAATTTCTCCCAGATTGCTTTCTAGTTTTCCTAGTAATTCTTTTCTTATAGGGCTTTCTCCCCAAAGTAATTGATGTTCTTGGGTTTATAAAGACTGAGGTTATTTGAGTCTGATTTCTGGTGATCTCCCTTACTTAGTATATCCAATTAATCTACTCTTCAATGTTTTTTAAACCTTTGCCACATAGTTTTGATGATTCTTGTTTTATACTTTGAGTTCTGGAAATGGTATTTGCCCTTCATTCTTAGAGCATTGACCTTGGAGTCAAGAGCACCTGAGTTCAAATCTCAGGTCAGACACTTATTAGATGTGTGACCCTGGGCAAGTCATTTAGCCCTAATTGCCTCAGATATCCGGGCCTATCTCTAGTCATCCTGATATATATTTTGCTACCGGACCCAGATGGCCTTGGTGGAGAGATTGAGGTTGGTGACCTTGCACAGTTCTCCCTCACTTAAATCCAATTCAGCGTAAGTCAGGGCATCACCCCAATGTCATGGTCCTCTTCAAGAACAAAGGACAAACAACAACAACAACTTCATTATTTCCTCTGAAATACTGGATCTTTTGTTCCTCCAAACACAGTTTGTTATTATTTTACCGAGGGTATATATATATGTGTGTGTGTGTGTATGTATATATGTATATATATGTATATGTATCTTATGCCAAAGGGTATACATGTTATATAAAATTTTCATACAGTATTCCTAAATTATCACCAGGTTTTTTTGTTGTTTTTTTGGTCTGAGTAGATTTCTATACAGGCAGTTAATGAACAGATTATCTGTTTGTTTGTTTTGTAAGATTTAGCATTAGCAAGACATTTCTGGGTAAAGTGAAGATTATTTGAATAACATTAACAGACAGAATTTGGATTTAAAATGAATATTTATATGTTATGGTTTGCATAGGAGTCTATGTTGGAATAAAAACATGTTGGCATAACTCTAATCTGGTTAGCATGGCTGTTTAAATGCATACAGAAACCAAGTTCCAAAGTTCTGTAGACAAGATGAATATTGATTGGAGTTGTTTTGACTGGAACACACGCTAATCCCCTCTTACCTTTTGTCTCAGGGTGTTAGACATGACCTGTCTGCCACCTGTATTTTTCTCTATGTTACATTTCTTGAAATATCATTGAATACTCAAGAATGTTAAGAGGTAACTGAAGGATAATATAGCATTTGAAGATAATTGAGAGAAAAGCCAGATCTCAGGAAGGACGTTTTAAAAGAGGGAGATAAATTCTAAGTTCAGCATCTCAATGTTATTAAATGTCTTGTTATCTCTGGCTCTGTTACACTAAATGTGAGATTATAGACCCCTGGCCAAGAAGTAGACATACTACTGGTGGAAATGAATCATATCATTCTTGACATTCTCACTATACCAAGAATTAGAAGGGAAAAAATGAAGGAATTTCAGGTTTTCTTTTGGAGGAGAAGGGATTTTTTTTTTTATGAATCCAAAAGTAAAAAGAAAAAACCTTTCTGGAGAGCTTGATCATGTCATGATGCAATTCTCATGACAAGCATTTGTAAAAACACTACCATGAAAATAATGGTAGTTTTTATGCCAAAATTTGTTGCAGAAAACTGGAGATAAAGGGTACCTATGAAGAAATAAATGAACCTTTCAAATTATTTCAATATATTAAACTTCAGTGAGCACTGATAAGGATAGTGAAAAAATATGCCAGAAGGTGAGGTTCAAAGAGTCATTCCTTAGTAAATGTTTCTTCTTCTACTTCTCCTCCTTCTCCTCCTTTTTCTCCTCCTCCTCCTCTTCCATAGTAGTAGTAATAGTAGTAGTAGTAGTAGTAGTAGTAGTAGTAGTAGTAGTAGTAGTAGTAGTAGTAGTAGTAGTAGTAGTAGTAGTAACAATAAAAACAACTAGCATTTATATAGCATCTTAATGTTTGGAAAACCCATTAGAAACATATTATTTTATCCTCATAACAATCATTTGTAAAGTGAGGATAATAATAGTACCTACATTTGTAGGTGCTATTTTTATCCTCATTTTATAGATGAGGACTTGGAAAGAGGTAAGTGGCCAGTGGATAGGAAAAGATAGCATAAAGAAACAAGAAATATAGGTAATCATGTGAAAAACGTATTCAGTAACTAATATTATAAATATAAAATGCAAACGTGTGCTTCATTCCACAAAGGAGAACTTAGGCTTCCCCAAAATGACCAATTTTTAAAAAATGTAATGTTATAGAGACTTGGGAAGAAAAGCATACATTGATGTACTTTAGGTGAAACAGTTGATTGTCTGATCATTCTGGAAAAAATTGGCAATTATACCAGAAAAATCATCAAATAATATATGCCCTTTGATCCACCACTAAGGTTATACCCCAAGGATGGCAAAGAGGGGGAAAGGCACTGTAGATACCAAATTATTTCTACCTGCACATTTGTATTATCAACAAACTGGAAAGAAATTAGGTGCCTAACATTCAAGGAATATTTTAACAAAGATGTGTATAAATGCAATGGAATATTCTTGTACTGCAAGAAATAAGGAATATGAAGAATACAAACTGGAGATTTATGCATTGATGCTAAGTGACAGACCCAAGAAAACAATTTGCATGGTAACCACAGTAGTGTAAAAAAAATATTATGGAGTCTTCAGAACTCTGATCAACCAGTGACCAGTTATGACTTTAAAATGCTAACAATGAAACATTCTTCCTTCTCATAGCAGAAAGGTGAATGGATATAGATGTGGAATGAGGCATGCATTTTTGAATATCACCAATTTTATTGATTTATCTTACTTAAACATACTTTATTGGAAAGGAAGGTTGTTCATCGGATCTAATAGCAAAGGACTGAGGATCCTGCTTCCCTCAAGTATGGAAAGTTGTAAGAATTTTTTGGTGACTTTCAATAATGGCTCCAAGGTTCAACTTTCTGTTGTGCCTAAGTAATTGTGATCTTGGCTTGAAGTATATATAAGCTCGCTTCTCTCTCAGAATAGAAGTAAAAGGTACTCAAGAACTACCTCTACCTTCCCTAGGCAGTAAGTGAATGAAGTATTTCTTTAAAAAGAATTTAAAAAAATGTAAACTATCAGTGCAAAAGAAAACAAAAAGAGCTCCATTGTGAAAGCAAGGAAGAAAAAGCATCTGAATAAGCAAAGGACAATACTGATCAGTTTCAGGAGATTGGAGCTTGACAGACTGATACAGATGGAAGAAGGAACAATGAACACTTGAAGCTAAGTAATAGGCATGAAGTTCTCCTCAAATAGACATTGGGAGGGGCAACTAGATGGCGCAGTGGATAGAACACTGGCCCTGGAGTCAGGAGGACCTGAATTCAAATCCGGCCTCAGTCACTTAAACACTTACTGGCTGTGTGACCCTGGGCAAGTCACTTAACCCCAATTGCCTCACCAAAAAACCAAACCAAACCAAAACAAAACAAATAGACATTGGGAGACAAAGCAGATCCTCATCATCCAAGGAAGGATAAAGTTAGTCAATAGGTAAAAGGCACTTTACTGTTGGTGATTATACAGTTGAGTATAAATTCCTGAAGCTGTGAGTTTCATTGCTGAAACCGTTATGTTATTTCCTGAGAATATCTGGGCATAAAATAAGTGTTTGGACCAGATTATTTCTTAATTATCTCCCCCGTTTCAAGTTCTATATCTCTTATGACTTCAATTTAACATAAATTTTGTGCCTATTCTGTGCAAATCACCATACCTGACTCCTTCTACATACAATAGTTGGTGTTTGCAAAAGAGAGTTTCTAATTGAAGAAATATTTCCTGCCCAGAATGGGGTTACTCTGTAGGTGGGCAGATCCTTATAAAACGTTCAACCAAGTTAAACAACAATGTACTCAATCAACAAGTATTTATTGAGCAACTATTATGGGCCAGGTACTAGGCTAGGTGCTAGGGATAATATCTGGCCTCGAGGATCCTATATTCAAAGAACCATAATAGGGAAGGCAAAAATGAGTTGTCAGATGAGATATATAAACAATATATACTAAAAACAGGGAGATTTCTGGAGAGTATAGGGACAAGGATAATTGTTCTATTCTTCATTGAGAATGTAATCTTCCAAAAAAAAAAAGTCTACATGTATGAGATTTGTTCATTTTAAAATATCCGGGTCAAGGGGAGTTGATAGGTAGAAAAGGCAGAAAATATCACACACCTGCAAAGTTAAACCTCAGTGGTGGAAAAAGAAGCTTGGTTGTCAGGCAGCCAGATTTAGCTCTCTCCCTCCTCTCCCTCCTCTCCCTCCTCTCCCTCCTCTCCCTCCTCTCCCTCCTCTCCCTCCTCTCCCTCCTCTCCCTCCTAGTTGCTGTTGATCAGACATAGATGAGTACCTCAGATTTCTCTTAGCCAGATGTTGGCTGTCTCCATGTAGCTCTAGCCAACTTTTCACATTTTTGGGCACGGAAATGTGGCAACTTGTATTATTTTGACAATTAATATGTTTTTTTTTCTTTCCCACCCTATGAAGGTAGGGAGAAGGGAGAGGTAGGAGGGACAAAAATGGTTATTAATGTAAATAAATAAATGTGTGTAGATAAATATAGATGAAGTCTTTTTCTCTCCTCTCAGATGTAGAAGTAAAACAACCACTCACTTGCCTGACCCCACTTCTGATTAGTATGGGAGCTTTAAACCTACTCAGTATTTCTGACCTGGGTGAGTTTGCCCCTCCTTACTTAGCCTGGTAGCCCTAAGCTTCAGATTTGAGTCAGGCTCAGTAGGAACAATACTTTAGCTTTAGCGCTACTGTACCTCAGAACTCTTGAGCTCCCAGCATCCTTCAGACTCAGCCTCCTCCATGAGAAGCGATTATAGGGATAGGTCACCATGCTCTGCCAATTTAATTTTTTAAAAGTACAATATACCATTCTCACTCTGACCAGAAAAAAGTGCTATAGAAAACTAGGGGGGCAGCTAGGTGGCACAGTGGATAGAGTACCGGCCCTGGATTCAGGAGGACCTGAGTTCAAATTCGGCCTTAGACACTTAACACTTACTAGCTGTGTGACCCTGGGCAAGTCACTTAACCCCAATTGCTCTGTAAAAAAAAAGAAGAAAAAAAAAGAAAACTAGGCAGCCCGGTGGCTGGAGGGCTGTTCTTGGAGTCCTCAAGTCTTGCTTCAGATAATTACTACCACTGTAACTCCAGACAAGTCATAACCTCTCTCAGCTCAGTTTCCTTGTCTGTAAAATGGAAATTATAATAACACCTATATTTCAGAGTTGTGAGGGTCAAATGATGTGAGAAATGCTTTGCAAAAAATAAAGCACTATGTAAATGTTAGCTGTTATTTTAAAGAAGTAAAACTTTGGAAAGATCCATGACATATTTAATTATTTGACAACAATAGTTTGAACGACAAGAACTTTTTACCCTCAAGATATATGTAACTGATGGAAATGGAGTAGTAATGTTTTTTTAAAATGTCCTTTTACTTGTTTCTTGAGTCATTCAGCATCCTGATGCTAACACAGTTTTGTGAGAATCTTTGTGTATTTTAAATATATCACTTCCCTTGCACTAGTGTTTTCAATGCTTCAACAGAACATGGTGAAGTGGAGAGGAAAATGGATTAAGAGTCAAAGGACCTGGGTTCAAATCCCAGTTCTGCCATTTACGACCTCTCTGTAATTAGGCAATTTTCTCAACCTCTTTCAGCTCTACTTTCCTCATTTCTAAAGTGAGCCAATTGTCCTAGGTTCTATGATCTCATAGCTCTATCCCTCTCTTTGCAATCAAAACAAAACAAAATATGAACAAAGATTTGGAAACAGACAGGAAACCACCTTCTCCTACATCTCCCAGAATCAAAGTTCAGCACTCTACCCACTGAACTTCCCAGCTGCCACACTGAAGTCATCAGATTCTTCTTTTTTTTTTTTTTTTTTTTTTTTTTGCGGGGCAATTGGGGTTAAGTGACTTGCCCAGGGCCACACAGCCAGTAAGTGTTAAGTGTCTGAGGCCGGATCCGAACCCAGGTACTCCTGAATCCAGGGCCGGCGCTCCATCCACTGCGCCATCTAGCTGCCCCAAAGTCATCAGATTCTAAATCCATGCTGAGTGAAAGATTTGGTTCAAATATCAGGTCAGACTCTACCAGTCTGATCTTTGACAGGCCACTTCACCTCTGTAGATATCATTTTCTTTCTCTCTCTGGTGAGGGAATTGGGATAGATAGTTTCTAAGATGTCTTCCCAATTTAAATCTATCATGGACCCTTTCTAGTTCAAGAGTCTCTTACCCAATACCTATCTTTTAGTCTTGGTTTACACCTTTACTAGTCACATGGCCATTGGCACTCACTTAAATTCTTTAGCTTCAGTTCTTTCATATTTGAACTGGTGGTCTTGATCATTTTCCCACCTACCATATACTTTAGAAATTTGAGTCATTGATATTATAGTTCTTTTCTTTTCTTTTTCTTTTTCTTTGTGGGGTAATGAGGGTTAAGTGACTTGCCCAGGGTCACACAGCTAGTAAGTGTCAAGTATCTGAGGTCGGATTTTAACTCAGATCCTCCTGAATCCAGGGCCAGTGTTTTATCCACTGTGCCACATATGGTAGTTATTTTTAATCCTCCTATCCCTCTTCTACCACTTTGCTTTCTGGCACATTCTTCTGTAATTTCCCCATCCTGGCAATGACATCCATGCTCCCTTCGTCATGGAAACAGCTGCAACACAATCGAAGCCTTCCTCAAATATCACATCAGTAAACCTTAGCACTTCCATTTTTCTCCAGACACTGTTGATGCAGAGTTTGGTTGGTGTTGCTGATTGTTCTGCAGCAAAAACAAAAACAAAACAAAACAAAAACCCATAACTGCAACCAAGTGAACAATACTTTCCATTCTTAGTACATTTAGAAATTATGTAAATATAATGAGGAGACGAGAATATTCATTCTCATGCACTGGAGTATATTTTACTGTAATGACCACAGTCATCCTATTTATCTCTACAAGCTGTCAGTATCTAACATATCTCTTGGAGAGACTAGATTAAAAACGGAAATGAATTCTAAATAAAGTTGGCCAAGCTCTCTGCAGAGTACTGTCTAACTTTTTTCACTTCCAGGATGATTTGAAATTCACTCTCTTGCATAGCACTAATAATGTAAATTGGATGGAAATCAGGATAGATACTGACTCTTTTAATGATGATAAGACATTTCCTGTAAAGAGATACACAAGTGCTGGGCACTTTTGTTGCATTTGAGGATCTTTCCTTTGTTTGGATTGAGAAATCATTTAACTTCCATGAATATTAACTGATATTTATGTAGCACTTGAAGGTTGGCAAGTGACCTCATTAATATTTACTTATTTAATTGTACTTCTAAAGTGCTTAGCATAGTGCCTGGCACATAGTAGACAAGCTTAATAAGTGCTTGGTCCTTCCATCTTCCTGATCATGTCAATAGCTCTATGAAATAGATTATTATTCAGTTGCCTCTATTTTATAGTGAAAAAAAAAAGCCAAGGATGAGAGGTCATTTAGTGTCAGAGGCAGGACTAGATACTGGGTCTTCTTTACCCCAGGTCCAACTCAGTATCCATCATACCACTGCCTCTAAAGCTTGCAAATCATTCAATATACCTCACATGCCATTAGCAAAATGATGTAACAAAAAACAGTGGCTTGTTTGTTGCGAATAGATCCTGTGAACTGAGAAGTCTGCACTGCTCAATCAAATGGTCACTTGGTCCCTTATCGGAGAACTTACAGTGTCATGGGTTTGAGACCTATAGGTCATGGTGATGTCCTCAGGGTCACCGGGTGGTAACTGAGGCAGGATTTGAACCCAGAACCCCTGTCACTATACTGCAGTCTGTTGCTAGCTTAAATTTGCTAGTATTGTTTCACATTGGATGTTCAAACATAATGCCTCTTGTATAGAAAATTCTCATGTAGAGAAAAATGTCTTCCTGACACAGCTGCAACAGGTGAAGCAGAGAATGAGTCCTTCTCTGCCCACTGCTTACTTAGCCCCTTACACAGTGCCTTTCTTAGAGCTAGGTGCCTCATCATACTTGTTGCATTGACTTGGTGGCAAAAAGGAAGGAAGTCCTTAGCCTGGTACCACCTCACTGGAGCTAGGACTTTGTCTTCTGATCAAACAAAGCAAAATCCTTCTTGATCAAAGGCTCTTTTTTTTTTTTTAATTTTGTTTGTTTTTTGGTGAGGCAATTGGGGTTAATTGAGTTGCCCAAGGTCACACAGCTAGTTAAGTGTCAAGTGTCTGAGGTCAGATTTGAACTCAGGTCCTCCTGAATCCAGGGCCAGTGCTCTATACACTGCACCACCTAGCTGCCGAGATCAAAGGTTCTTAACGTGTGCTGTGTGTCTATCTATCTGTGTGAAGGACTACTTGGACATATCTTTGGCAGCAGTCTAGTGAAGCCTTGGATCTCTTCTCAGAATAATGTTTTTACATGTTTAAAACCAAATACATAGGATTACCAAGGAAACAAATTATACCAAAATACATTTAGATATATCGACATATATGCATATCTACATAATCTATCCATAAGTAGATAAAGAAAGATAGATACAGACTCTTCCATATAGATTTTTCTATCTAATTATATATAATCTGTTTATCATCTATTTAATTACCCATGGGTATGTCACCTTTCTATGTCTATGTCTACACATATGCATGGACCTATGTATTTATCTAAACACATCTTGTTGTGTCACTGGGAACTGCTTATGTTATCACAGAAGGGAGTTTTTCTAATTTTTCTCTCTAAGAGAAAATACAGTTCTCATTCCCAATTGTAGTGATGTGGTCCTACACCAAAGACTTCTCAATTTACTACCAATCCAATCCAAGGAAAATGTATTAAGCACCTACAAAATGGATATACAAAGATAAAATGTAAAGCAGTCTCTGTCATCAGAAAGACATTTGACCAAGAGGGAGAAAGAATGCACTCAAGAAAGATATTTGATGGGGATGGAGAAAGAACATGTAAAATCAATACATGTATACAGGATAATATAAGGAAGAATAAGGGACCAGTAACAAGGTAGAGAAGGTTCCTCAGTGTAAATGGGACCTGGCTAGAAATTCTCACAGAAGCTTGTCCCTGTCACTTCACAACTCCAAGAGAGTAGCTGACACCAATTCTAGGTTTTGATATTGTGAATATAAACCATAACGACCTTTCTCCCTATATACTTGGGAAAGAAAAAATCTTTTTGCAGAAGGAACATTCTCTCTGAAAAGAGCCGGTAAAGCACCCTATTTCTCCCTAAGAATATTTATAAAATATTGTGACATATCTCTTAGGGCACTATTCAGGAGACTTGTCATTTTATGATGCTACTTACCCCTTAGCCTCCATAAGTTGGAGGGGTGGGGTGTAAAGCATTACTTCTCTGGGTCCTCTAGATGACATGCTTGCTCCGCCCCCCCAGCCCAGGCTCCAATATCATTCCTTTTGAGAGTGGGGGAAGAGACAAAGGTGTTGCCATGGGCTACACAGATAGGGTGTATTTCTGCAAAATGCATCTTTCTCCTACAACGAGCAAGCTGGGTTTTTTTCTCTAATGTCTGCTTAGATTGATAGATATATTTGAGCTAGTTCAAAATGAAATATGCATTAAGTTCAATCTTGGTTCTGTCAGGGCTTTGATTTGACACTGATCTGATTTGTTTATATTTAGATAGATGATATCAGCCTGAATATGGAGGAAGTAGACAATGCATAGTCATTAGTCACAAGGCCATTTTGCAAGCCTCCAATATAATGAACCTTGTGCAGATTGGCCCGTAAGCATAATAGCTCCAGTTTTAATTGGATTTCTGAGCTCCAGAATTAGGAAGGCCATTCAGTAAGTTCCGCTGTTGTTGGGCTCAATATAATTAGAAGGTCAGCAATTTGATCTTGCCTTGAAGACAAACCAGTAATCTGTGGCATCCCCTTTCCCATTCAGCAGACAAAGGCTTTGCTTAGTGAGTTCTCTATGACAATTAAACACACAGATTTTATGGATTGGCTCTAGATTCATGTATATTCTGTGTGTGTGTGTGTGTGTGTGTGTGTGTGTGTGTGTATCTGTTCAATGTGTGAGGTAACACTGTGTATGTTTATGTGTGTATTTGTTTGCCACATCATGAAATTTTCAATCTGCAAGAATCCACATTTTTACTGAAGATAAGGATTTCCAAATGGACATAAAATTAAAAAAAAAATAGTACTGTAAGGATTTAAGATCTGGCCATTCTTCCACGTAGCATTCATTTCCTTTTCTCTTATCTTCATTAGAAACTGCCTTGATTATCCAATGATCCTACTCATAAAGTTTACTTTCTGTCGATCCTTGTTTAAATGACTAAAAGAGGAATCTTAGTTTTGCTCTTCCATTGATAACCTCCCTCCCCCAGTATTTGCTGGGTACCAACTATGTTTCTTATACATTCCTCTCCTCTGTCAGATTGTCATTAAGTGGAAAAAATGTTAGAGCCTCAGAATCATAGAATTCATGTACCAGTATAAAAACTGTAGGGGCATCTGGGTGGTGCTGGGCCTGGAGTCAGGAAGACTCATCTTTGTGAGTTCAAATTTGGCCTCTGACACTTAACTAGGTGTGTGACCCTGGGAAAGTCACTTAACTCAGTTTCCCTCAGTCTCCTCATCTGTAAAATTCAAGAGAAGGAAATGGAAAGCCACTCTAGTATCTTTGTCAAGAAAACTCCAAATCTTGTCACAGAGAGTCAGACATGACTGAAAAGTGACTTAACAACAATAAAGACTATATGTACACTTAAATGACATCCTCAGCTCCTCTCTCTTACCAAGTTCATTGGCTATTTTTTTTTTTGTGGGGCAGTGAGGGTTAAGTGACTTGCCCAGGATCACACAGCTAATAAGTGTCAAGTGTCTGAGGCCGGTCTTGAACTCAGGTCTTCCTGAATCCAGGACAATCACACTTCTTCAGAGGAAATCCCTTCTTCTGTTAGGGAATACATAGACATACACCCACACAGAGTAAGATGATGAACAATTGACTTTGAAGCAAGTATGTTATAGTGGAAAGATGATTGATCTTGGTATCAAAAAACTTGGTATTAAATTCTGGATTTGTTCCTCCCTGGACATAGGCTCTTGAACATGTTATGTCAATTTTTAGGGCCTCATCTGCCACATCTGTAAAACTAGTGGTTATACTAAAGGATCCCTAAGGTTTTGTGCAATCTTAACACTCTCTGAGGATTTGTACAGTCAGAAAATAAAATTTTTGTCCACACGGTGTTTTCCACTGTCAAAGGTTCAACATCAGAAACTAGTATAAATTTATCAGTCGAAAAGACATTAAGGAAGGAGCATTACCATATATTTTGCCATTGTGCTCTAAGGAACATGGGAGATTTCCATCTGACTTGGAGCTGAACACATATATGTATTATCTCTTCCATTAGGATATATGCTTCTTAAGAAACTGTCCTACTTTCCTATTTATATCCCTAGTGCTCAGCATGGTGCTTTGTATATACTAAGTGTTTAATAAATGCTTCATTGATTCATTGAATCATTCATTCATTCAGTAGTATAGTGTTGAAACATAGAAGGAGGGTGCAGCTAGGTGGCACAGGCCCTTGATTCAGGAGGACCTGAGTTCAAATCCAGCCTCAGATATTTGACACTTACTAGCTGTGTGACCCTGGGCAAGTCACTTAACCCTCATGGCCTTGAAAAAAAAGAGAGGAAACATAGAAAGAATTTAATAAATACTTGATTAAATGTTGCTTTTGTTTTCTAGCCTGGTTCCCAAAACAAATTGTGCAGAAGCTTAGCTGCACATGTAGCCTATTTGTAGTATACCAGCCTAGTAACTGTCTGATGAATATTACTACAGAAGATGCTTGGTCCCAAAGTAATAAGCAAGAATCGAAGCTCTTCACTGGAGATGGATAGCTATCATTATACTGATTGTTGTCAGAAGGGTAGAGTTCCGTTTCATACAAATATCCCATATGACTGACCTGCAAAGCTCCTAGTTTACATGAAATATTCAGTACTTCAAGTCTTAGACATCACCATTATAATTATGCTGGTTCAGCAACACAGAGAGAATCTGTTTTCCTCATTAGGTCATGTACCGTTTTTACTTTGATCCATTAATGATCTGATGAGTTGTATTATTCTCATACCTTCTTTAGGTCATATTCTCTCCATTTCTCAGCCTATATATTTTACAGCTTCAAACCTCCATGAATCTTTCACCAAGATCTGTCGAGTGCACTGAATAGATAACCTTTTGATACTTTTACTGTTTTATAAATACTGCATCAATATGGTGGTTATTTATCCATTAGCTTGCTATAAGATTGGTTTACTTCATTTTTGGGGTCGTGTGCGTACTCTATGTTATCTTTTAGGCCATTTCCATCGTAGAAATTACCATTGATACTGTATTTCAGTGTCTCTGTATTTTAGTGCATTTGTGGATCTTATTTTAATGGATCTGTGATAGCATATTGACAGGGTCTCCTAATGAAACAGGATTACCTATTTATATCTGTTCATCCTATGCAACTCTTGTGCTTGTCCATCTGTAAATCCTTCATAGATTTCCTTTCCCCTCACCCAACTCACATTCTGAAGGACTTTCTTTGGCTCTCTTGACATTTCATGGTTACCACTGGAGTGCATAGGCTTTTCAATGATTATTTTTTCATTCTTACTACATGACCGATCCATTTCTTTTTCCATCACCAATCTCATTGACAGCCAGTATGGTACAGTGGAGAAAATACTGGCTTTGAAATCAGAGGACCCAGGTTCAGAATTATCTTTTACACTTCCATGTTAACTTTGGGAAGTCACTTTGACCTCAGTTTCCTTATGTATAAATGAGGAATTTAGACAAATTGGACACTAAGGTCTTTTTCAGTTCTGGCTCTGTGAGCATACACCGTTTTTCCCGGAAACTTTATTATTGGTAATATGCTGCAGTCTACTTAAACTCGCCATATAGTTTCCATTGCCCTTGAGGTAACTAACAGCCTTAATTTTTTGAAATATTGGTATTCTATTAATTTTAGCCTTACACAATCATAGAATAAGTACTAATGTTAAAAAGATGGAACTTTGTTACAGGGAGATACTTGGGCTCATTAAAAGCACTATGATTTTTCTGAAATCATCTAAAGCAGTTCTATTATTCCATTCCAGGTACAGTCGTCCAAGACATGAACTGATGGGCAAGTTCTGTGGGTTGTTCTTTCTAATTGTGCATCATTGTCTGGAAAATAGGCATTTTTCATCCACTTGTTTTATGTTGTAGAGATAAGTAGGTTAAACTCTCTTGAGTGATTATGGATTACATTAAGGATGCTCTGTAGTATTCTGGCATTGATATAATCAGCATAATATCATCCACAAACAGGAATACCTGGAGGACCTTACCATCATTTTGGGAATCCATTCTCAAGTTGGACTAAATGTTAGACAGTCTGTGCAAATGGCATGCATTTTTAGAAAGGATAATCAGCATATTCTATGCATCGTTTTTATGAATGTTAAAAAAGCCACGGAATCAAATTGTTATTTATTATCTATCAAAAACTTAAATAGGGTCTTAACATATGTATAAGAGATGCATTTAATGGAATAAATGTGACATAGTAATTTATTGGATATGGGGCATGAAGAGTAGTGACAAATTTAGGCTGATCCTAATGTAGGGAAATGGTCATTTGAAGGATAGTAATGGCTTCAAAAGAAATAGGGAAGTTTAGAGGAATGTCAGGTTTAGTCAGGGTAGTGATAGATAATGAGTTATGCTTTAGATATGTTGAGTTTGAGATATTAACAAGACATTTATTTATTTTTTAATTTAAAAAAATTTTTTGCGGGGCAGTGAGAGTTAAATGAATTGCCTGAGGTCACATAGCTATTAAGTGTCAAATGTCTGAGGTTGGATTTTAACTCAGGTCCTCCTGAATCCGGGGTGGTACTCTATCCAGTGTGCCACCTAGCTGCCCCCTAGGACATTTATTTTTGACATAAATGCCAAACTGGCTGTTA
The DNA here is from genome assembly GCF_019393635.1 of Dromiciops gliroides. Lineage (NCBI taxonomy): Eukaryota > Metazoa > Chordata > Mammalia > Microbiotheria > Microbiotheriidae > Dromiciops > Dromiciops gliroides. The sequence goes on from NC_057866.1 coordinate 30,866,397, forward strand.
GATGTGATGACAGGTCTCAGAAGAGAGATAAGGGTAGATATATAGATTTGGAAATCATTTACCCATACGTAACTGAAATAATGAGAGCAGATAGATCACTAAAATGATATGTAGAGAAAGGAGAAGAGTGTGTAGGAGAGAACATTACATGCCCCATGGTTAGAACGTGGTGAATGGATAGTAATCCAGCAAAAGTAACTGAAGAGTGTTCAGAAAATTAGTAAGAGTTGGGGGCAGCTAGGTGGCGCAGTGAATAAAGCACCGGTCCTGAATTCAGGAAGACTTGATTTCAAATCCAGCCTCAGACACTTGGCACTTATTATCTGTGTGACCCTGGGCAAGTCACTTAACCCTCATTGTCCTGCAAAACAAAACAAAACAAAACAAAACAAAACAAAACAAAACAAAACAAAACAAAACAAAAAAACAACCAAAAAAAAAAAAAGGAAAAGAAAATTAGTAGGAGTGAAGGATGAGAGATTATCCAAGAAGTAGAAATTGTCAAGAATGTTAAAAGACACATTGAGTTCAAGAAGGATAACTGAGAAAAGGCCATGATACTCAACAATTAGGAGATCACTGAAAACCTTGGAGAGAGCAGTGTCAGTTAAATGCAAGGGTCAGAAGCCAATTTACAAGGATTATAAAACTGAATGAGGATGGAAGACATGGAAGAAAGGAGTGAAGGTAGATTTTTCAAAGAATTTTACTATGGATGACAAGATATAGATACCCAAATCTCTCTTCCTTCCTTCCTTCCTTCCTTCCTTCCTTCCTTCCTTCCTTCCTTCCTTCCTTCCTTCCTTCCTTCCTTCCTTCCTTCCTTCCTTCCTTCCTTCCTTCCTTCCTTCCTTCCTTCCTTCCTTTCTTTCTTCCTTCCTTTCTTTCTTTCTTTCTTTCTTTCTTTCTTTCTTTCTTTCTTTCTTTCTTTCTTTCTTTCTTTCTTTCTTTCTTTCTTTCTTTCTTTCTTTCTTTCTTTCTTTCTTTCTTTCTTTCTTTCTTTCTTTCTTTCATCTATCTGTCAATCTATCTATCTATCATCTATATATCTACCTACCTATGTACCATATATAATAATATATAGTATATATAATATGTATGACATCTATAATACTCTGGATTATAGTGTGTATATATGCATGTATACACACATATGTCATGTATATGTATATTATATGTATGTATGAATACATATGTATATGCAAATCTAATGATGAGAGCATAGAATACCTTCTTATAAAACTTGAGAATGTTGTGAAATTGGGATTGACAAACTGTATCCCAAAAGATTCTGATAGGATAGAAGAATAGGATAAATCTTAGAAGATTGAATTGAAATGTACAGTCCTTTATTTAGTTGTTAGTATTTAAAATCAAGTAAAATCTAGGTATGCATTACCTGGATAATTGTTCATTTGGAAATTATTGGCTTTTGTGTTGGAAGGGTTATTTTGTTTTTACTGTCAACAAAACCAGTATGAGTCAACAGTGAAACAGGGCAGCCCTCCTCCTGTCCCCAACAACAACAACAATAACAAACAATTTCCATTCTATGATTCATTAAGAACAACATTGCTCTGGAAAGAGTGAGGTGATAATTCTGCTATATTCTGTCTTTGTCAGGCCATATTTCATGTATCATAAATTATAGAATCAAAAATTTAGAGAGGGAAGAGAACTTAGAGACCATTGAATACAACTACTCATTTCACAGATAGGAAAACCAAAGCCCAGAGAGGTAAATGAACATTTTCACGACCACACAGCTAATGTGTGTCCAAAGCTGGATTCAGCGTAATGTCTCCTGATCTCTGAATCCAACACTCTGTCTGTTGCACCACTTTTCTGCAGTAATACTAAATTCTAAGATCCCCATTTTTCAGAAGTAAATTGACTGGTAGTAGCATGTACAGTGTGTGGAGGCCAAATGGGGAGGAAACAGGAAATGATGTCATAAGAGAATCAGTTGATATAACTGGGTAAGTTTAGGATGTAATAAAGAATACTTTGGGGGTGGGTTATGTGAAACACTGTCATAATATGTATCTACATAAACACAAGAGAGAAACATACAAACACACCTCCCCTTACACCTACAAAAACATAAAAATATACATACATTCATCTAGACAAATGCATATAATACATGCATATATACATACAAACATATAGAAATGATGAACACACCTATACCTGTACATTCATATGCATACACACACACATATATATATAATCTACATGTATTAATATAGACACACACATATTGGTGTTTTTGTTTAGTCATTCAGTCACGTCTGACTCTTTGTGACCCCATGAACCATTACACTCCAGGCACTTCTGTCCTCCACTAACATGTTGGGCACCTTCCGACCTGAAGGGCTCATCTTCCAATGTCACATCTTTTAGCATTTTAATATTGTCCATGGGATTTTCCTGGCAAAGAGCCATAACAAGTCCATAGCCCAAGCAGGGATATACACATACAGGAACACATAAACATGTCTATACCCACATATATTCATATAATATACATGTATATATATATGCACATACATATGCACATGTATATATGTGTATAAAGCTTTAAGATTTGCAAAGAGCTTTTACATGTTAAATCATTTGATCAGATTTGATCCTCACAATAACCCTGTGCTATTATTAGGCTTACTTCACAGATGAAGAAACTGAGGTACAGAGAATTTAAGTGACTTGAGTATTTAGAGGGTGTCATTTGAAAGAAGGTTTAGATTTTCTCTCTTTGACCCAAAAGGTCATTTCTAGGTGTATTTGATGAAAGATGGTCAGAGGCAGATTTTGGCTTGCTGTAAGAAAATGTTTTCCTAATAATTAGGGCTATTCCAAGATAAAGGGGGCTTTCCTGGAAGGTCATAGGCATCCCCTCATTGGAGGGCATCAGCCAGAAGCTGATTTCACACTATTCCAGGAAATGACAGAAGACATTGTGGTTTCAGGTATTCATTGAACTCAATGGCCCTTGAGATCCCTTTCAGCATGGAGACTTTCTGACAGTACGGTATTTCTCAGAGTCCTAGATTTGTATCTGGGTATCTCAGAAATAGTCACGACTGTCCCTCTAGTCCTATAAGGAAAGATGAATGATAGAAGAAGTCTTCCTTCTCCTGGCTCTGGCTCAATTTCTGAGCCTTACCACCTCTCACCTAGCCAATCGAAATGGCCTCCTAATTTGTCTCCCTGCCTCAAGTCTCTCCACCCCTATCCATCTGTCACAGAACCACTAAAGTCATTTTCCCAAAGTACAGGTTTGATCATGTCACTTCCCTACGCAATAAACTCTAGTGGCTCCCTATTGCATCTAGGATAAAATATAAACAGTTCTGTTTGGCTTTAAAAGCCAAACGAGCTGGCCCTAACCTATCTCTCCAACCTCATCGCACATTACTTATATATGACTCCCCTTCCTGTACACTACAGTCCAGCCAAATGTGCCTTCTTTCTGTTCCTTACACACAACACTCCATCTTTCAAATCTCTATGCTTTTTGCACAGCCCTTATCCCAAGCCTGGAGTGTACTTCCTCCTCAACTTCACCTTAAGCTGAAGGTCAAGCACAACCTTTACTTTGTGATCCACCTCCAACTGCTGATGCCCTCCTTCATCCACTACTTTCTACTTAAGTTTCACATGTTAATTATTTATTCGGTATATACTTCTATAGGTTATCTTTCTCAATTGATTATTAGCTCCTTGAGAGTACAATTCATTCCAGTTTTTGTGTTCTCAAGGTCTGCAGCATAGTAGGCACTAATGCCTGTTGAATTAAGTTTATTTTTTTTAAGGTTAAAAATGGAGAGAACAATTATCAGTAACTCAGTCAAAAGCAATTGACATAGTCAATATCCTTGGATAGCAAAATCACAGAAAATTGAATGGCTTTTCATATACTCCTTCTATTTTTTAATTTATTTTTTAAAGCTGTAAGATTTCTTAATTTGGATTTTGGAGGCTATAAACCACAATGACATAATTTTTTTTTTTTTTAGTGAGGCAATTGGGGTTAAGTGACTTGCCCAGGGTCACACAGCTAATAAGTGTTAAGTGTCTGAGGCCAGATTTGAACTCAGGTACTCCTGGCTCCAGGGCCAGTGCTCTATCCACTGCGCCACCTAGCTGCCCCTGACATAAAAATATTTTAAAGAATATGAATCTTTCTTAGTTCTAAGGAGTATAATAACTTGTATTATAGTGGATAATGGAGCTCTTCTTTCTTTCTTTCTTTCTTTCTTTCTTTCTTTCTTTCTTTCTTTCTTTCTTTCTTTCTTTCTTTCTTTCTTTCTTTCTTTCTTTCTTTCTTTCTTTCTTTCTTTCTTTCTTTCTTTCTTTCTTTCTGTTTTTTGGTGAGGCAATTGGGGTTAAGTGACTTGCCTAGGGTCACACAGCTAGTAAGTGATAAGTGTCTGAGGCCAGATTTGAACTCAGGTCCTCCTGAATCCAGGGCTGGTGCGCTATCCACTGTGCCACCTAGCTGCCCCTGGAGCTCTTATTTTAATGAAAAAAAATAACAATATCATTAATTTTATAAAAGGAAATTATATTTTCCTGACCAATAATTTGAAATTAGAAGTCATTGAGAATTGGTGCATCTCATAGCTTTTGAGATGAGAGGGACTTTAGTAATCATCTCATTCAACGTGTTCAGAGAAGTTAAAAGACTTGCCCAAGGTCACAGAGCTAATAAGAAGTGGGAACTGGTATTCAGACTAGTTTTCTGATTTCAAATCCAGCCATTTTTGTACTATAACATGATAGCAAAATGTCATTAGGGCAGTGACTGGAGTTTCTAAATCTTGAAGAAAGGGGGGGGAAACTACAAAAAGCAAAAATTAGAGACTGGAGGGAAGAAAATGAGGGAGTCACGTAAATGGTTGGGATCTTCTTTCTAGCCATTGGACATGTGTGTGGGTGTGCAAAGGAGGAGGAGATATGTGATCAGACCTAAGCTTTGGCAGCAGTGTGGAGGATGAATTGGAGGTAGGAGAGCAGTTAGCAGGATATTGCAATCGTCCGAGATGAAGAAGAGCCAAATTGAGTGGTGGTTGTACTAGGGAGAAGGGAATGTCTCTGAGAAATATTATAAAAATAAAAATGACATGGCTTGGCAGCCAAATAGATAAGAGCAGTGAAATGCTCATTGATGCATCATCCAAATATAATTGTATTGATCTTAGAAATACTTAGAATACTTGGGTTACAATCCTGACTCTGTTGCAGAGTAGTTGTATTGTCCTGGACAAGTTGATAAAAGTGTTTGAACACTAGTTTCCTTCTTTACAAAATGAGAATTAAAAACAAAAATTCCTACCCTTATTACCTGTTATGTGATCATTCTCCAGTTTCCTAAAATGTAGATCCTAGTCTTATTCTGAAGATGAAATAGTTAGTCCTTGATACAAAAGTGAGTTAATTAAAAACAATGAAAGAAAAGTGAACGCCTCCCTTCCATGTCTCAAAGACAAAGGGGCCAAACATTTCAAACCTTCCTTTAAGGGTTTCAGACTAGATGTCACCATCTGCTCATAGAAAATTTAAAATTTATGAATCTTTTTTTTTCTTTCTGAATTTCTTAGTGCATTGTATTTGTTGCAGAGTGAGTTTGTAAGCACACCTGCAGTTTGATGTTTGCGGAATTGGCAATTATGATGATGTACCATTGAAATAAAACTTTGCTGGAGAGAAATTAACTAGTGAAAACAATGATGTGCTAAAAACTATTATTTTGTCAGGCTTTTCATTCATCAAAATTGCAATTAATCCCTTCCTCTCCTTCCCCATTGTGGTGAAAACAAAGCATGATAATCTAGCATCTGGTTATAAATTTAAAGAGGGAAGACTGCCACCCTTTCATAAAACTTTCTAAGCACTATGTTTACATTATAAGATGAGGTAGTTAATTATTTTTTTTTTCCTGGTGCTTAGTGTTTTATATTTATTGTGATTTAGACTGGAGAGAATGCTCACCCTGAGTATGGTAGTGGCGTTTGATTAAAAATAAAGCACTTAAGACATTTTTTTTCTTGCTCTCCAGTTGCCTGGGAATGCTTGTGATATTTTTATGACTTTTAAAAGAATAATACTGTGTCATTAGCATTCATTTACACTTGAAGATGAAGCTATGAATATTATTTTGTCTGAAGGCAAAAATCAGTAGTACCCAAAAAAATATGGAGACATTATGTAGTTTTGCTTCTAAACCTTAAGAAATTTTATGTGAAATTAAGATGTTATAAACAGAACATTTAAGTGGGAGTCAGGAGCCCTGAGTCGGAGACACAACTAAGGTGGGGTTGGCTAGACCTTTGCCTTAGGGTAAAGAAACTTGGAAGTCACTGTTATCATTTACATTCCTTGGGCAACATAGGAAAAAAATGAGTTCTTATTCTTTCCCTTATTGTCAACCAGTCCCTTTTAACTGGATCATTTTCTATTGTCTACAAACATGCCCATATCTCTCCTACCCTGAAAACAACAACAACAATAAAACTCACTTGACCCTTCTATCCCTGCTAAATATCATCCTTGTGCCCTTTATCATGTGAGAAAATAATGGCATTTGGCAGTCACCCAAAGGCCCCACCTGGAGATTGATTTAGAATTGATTGAATTAAGTGAGACTGACTGAGAACCTACTCAAAGTTAATTAAATTAAAACCACACCTGGCTAGCCCTAAATAGGGTGTTCTTCTAAGAAGCTAAGGACTTTGAACTCAACAACAAGACCACCCTAAAGTCCAATGAACCAATCTAACCAATCAGCTTGAAAGATGGCCCCTGGGGGGTGGGGAGGGAGACAGGAAGTAGGAAGGGAGGCTGGCTTCCTGGCTCTGTCTTTCATTCCAGAACCTCGTGTTCATGGTGGAAGAGAAGGAAAAGAAGGAGGCCAGCGTGAACCCCAGGGTAGATAGGTTTCTTTTTTAAATTTACTGAACTCCACATGTTCTCTCTTTACTAACCTCTAATATACTTTAATAAATGCTTAATGCCTAAACTGTTGCTGAAGCTTCTAATTTATAAGTAAATCCTAGCTAGTTTCCCCCCACACTGGGGGCAGAAAAAGGTGAACACACATTAGATTTTAAACATCACGGTTGATGACTCTGTTCTTCAGTTCTCCAGCCTGGCACCAGCAGTTCATAGATTTGTGACCCTTGTGCTACTGGCTTGATTTCTGTAGTCTGGTTTTCTGGGGCTCTGAGAGGAAAGGTGAATGAGCTTTCTTTCAAGCCCAGAAAACCATCCTGTCCTGTTCTCTATGTTCTTCTGTTCTGTAAAAATCTCTTTTAGCACAGACTGCTGTCTGCCAATGTTGAGGGTGTGTTGCAGTCCCAGTGAGCTTCTGCTCTTGAAGGGTGACCAAAAAGCTGACTGTTGTAGTCAAAGAAAATTTCCATAGACTGGAGTTAGGGTTACCATGTCACTGGAAAGGGAGAAAGGGAACTGCAGTTAGGGTTGGGTTTTATTGTAAATCTCTGTATCTGTTCCTTGGGTCAACCAGTGTTGTCTCACAACATGGGAGGTAGGGGAGGTGTGTTGAGTGAGCTCAGGGTCAGTGGGCATCAAATTCCTGGGTTTTGGATTTTTGTTGTTTTTGCACTCTGGGTTTCCCAGACCATGGAGACATTTGAGAGTGCCTTATCTTTGATGCATCATTTCTGTCATCGAGGTATTTGAGAGGTCCCAGGGATCAGAGAAAATGTTTAGTCTTCTGTCATCTTGCCAACATGACCAACTTGGGTTTTTGTATTTCCTAGTTTGCACAATGGATAGAGTTCTGGACTTGGAATGAGGAAGGCCAAGATATACACAAGTGGTATGACCCTAAGGAAGTTATTTTACTTTGATCTGCTTTAGATTACTCATCTGTAAAATGGAGATAGGGATATCATCTACCTCAGTCACCATGAAGATCAAATGAGATGATATTTATAAAGTACTTTGCAAGCTTTACAGCACTATATAAAAGTGAACTATTATTATTATTATTATTAATTGATTGACAAATTATGACTCAATTCCACGAAGATGCCTTGAAGGAAAATTTTAAAAAGGGATTTCTAACAACATTATAGAAAAATAATTTTTTAAAAAAAAATGGGACTTGATAAAGTCACATGTGGGAAGAGGGCAGCTTAATTTTCCTTGCTGTATGCCCTTTGAACCCTAACCCCCCCATCCCACTCCCCTTTACTCTCTTCCTTTTTTTCTTGCTTTCATCCTCCTCTTATCTATCTAATAGAATATTGTGTTACCAAGACTATTTTCACAGAACATATTGAATTGTAAAGGGAATCCATTAAATATTCCTGTAGCACCCATTATGCCATCAGCTCTGACACAGTAGGACACCTCATTGTGACTCTCATATGTTGACACAAGCTCAATATAATTGTCTCTTGGCAGATCTGGCATAGTTGGTAGGCCCCCATTCATGATCTTTTAGCAGGTGCTGTGAAGGCTTCTTTGACACTACCAAATTATAGGCCTTCCAGGACCTAGGAAATGACATAGAAGTATTATAACCAGTTCCAAAGCTAAACTACATAATTCCCCATGGGCTTGGGATCTCTACTTAGCATGTAGGACATGATGTTCACTGGGACCTCCTGTGGACAAAAGGACTTAAAAACATTTAAATGACAACAAGAAGACTTTTGAAGTTATAGATTATTCAACTTGATGAATTTCTGTTTTGTCAGGTGATGTGAGTTGAGGAAAAGGCATTAGGGTTATAGCTAGCTGGGCAACCCTGATAAAAGTGACATCAGCAGAGACCACAGAAATTTAGTAGAAGGGTCAGAGGGGAGAAAAGGACATTGCTACCTGGAGCGAGGTGAGGAAGAAGGTTAGACTTCAGGGAAGCAGTATCTGGAACTGTGACCCCATCTTTCATCTCCTCTCTCATCAGATTCATATTCAGGTTCATTGCTCCAAGTCGTTCTGTGTTTACCTTCCCAAAAAAGGCTCTGACCCCCTGCCACTGTTCTCTCAATCTGAAGTCTACAATGCACCTTTTCTTTGCAAAGACCTAAGAGTCCTTTTTTCAGGAAGTTTTCCCTGGTGGGTAATATGACCATCAGCACTTAAGGTCCTTTAAACAGGGCAAGTGAGAACATTTTGCATCATGAAGCCCAGATGTGAATAACATTTATTTTTTGAAAGTTCTATTTCATTGTCCTCTCTGCTTGGGCTATATTAGCCTTTTAAATTGGGTCATCAATCTCTGAAATCCAAATCTCCAAAACACATTTTCACCTGAGGCAAAGGGGAGTCACTTAACATTTTCTGCTGAATTAGATAGGTCATTCTCTCTAGCCAGTGTGGGAGCCTTTTGCCATCTCTTTATTTTGATTTTTATGAGGAGTGAGCCTTCCTAAAGAAGAAGCAATTTATAAATCAATGGGAGCATTTTGAACCATCATTTTTCCCCGTTAGGAGATAGTCTGCCGGTGTGTGTACATACATGAGCCGACCATTCTTAGTGACACATTATTCCTTTTCCCGATGCCTGGGAATGACACATCTTTATGATTCTTAATGGCTTTCATGTTGGCCATAATGATTTCTTTTTCAGTTTGTACCTATTTCAGTTCTTTCATTTGAGAGAGAGAGAAAGACAGACAGACAGACAGACAGAAGAGGGCATCTAGGCGGCACAGTCTATAAAGCACTGGCCCTGCATTCAGGAGGAACTGAGTTCAAATCCAGCATCAGGCACTTGTCATTACTTGTGTGACCCTGGGCAAGTCACTTAACCCTCATCCCCCCTCCAGTGAGAGAGAGAGAGAGAGAGAGAGAGAGAGAGAGAAACAGAGACAGAGACAGAGAGACAGAGAGACAGAGAGAGACAGAGGGAGACAGAGAGAGAGGGAGAGAAAGATTGAGATTCCAGGAAATCTATGGCTATATATTGAATTTTTCTCAATTACCTCATATTAGTAACACAAAGTACTCTCATTTAAGAAGGTTATACCTAATAGCCAAAGGTCAACATTCAAACTGATGAATTCTTCTGATCCTATAATCACCATCCTACCCTCTGCATAAAAGCGAAGGACAGAGCATAGAAAAATACCCAAAGGAGAAAATATGGCAATAATTGAGATAAAATGTAATCAGAATATTGTCTATGAAGATTTTAGGAAAGTAGGAGATTCAGTTTTACCAAAGCCGATGTATTATCTAAACATTAAAATGTGGTATTAGCGTCAATTCAGTTTAATAATTCAACAAACATTTATTAAGTGCTTGCTGTGTGTAAAGATAAAGTTAAGAAAATTATCTGCATCAAAGAGCTTATGCTCTCCTGGGACAAGGGGGAAGATGATTTGAGGAAGAAGAGTACTAACAACTTGTAGAATCAAGAAAGGCTTCATGAAAGAGGTGTCATCTTGGGGGCAGCTAGGTGGAGCAATGGATAAAACACCGGCCTTGGATTCAGGAGGATCTGAGTTCAAATTCGACCTCAGAACTTGAAATTTACTAGCTGTGTGACTCTGGGCAAGTCACTTAACCCTCATTGTCCTGAAAAAAAAAAAGAGGTGTCATGAGAGTTAAATCTTGAAGGCAATTATAAGAATACTAAAAAGAGGAAGTTGTGGGAAATACATTCCAAAAGGATATGCCATTGACTTTTCAGAGATACATGATGCAGTGGAAAGAACATTGACTTTCAAGTCAGCACATCTGGGTTCATATCCTGTCTTTTCCAGCTCCTATCTGGGTGACATTAGATAAGTCACTTGCTACTTCTGGGCTTCTGTTTCCTCATTAGGAAAATGAGGAATTTGGGCCTCTAAGGTAACATTCCAGTTCTACTTTTATGATCCCATTCACATGTCTCCTGTCATATTTTAATAATGCTCTTCCTTTGTAGACCACACATATCACTTTAGCTTGCTATGATGTGTTTATGTATTTTACCCCCTTGCCAAATTATACGCTCCAGGGACATAAGGCCCATGCCTCATCTGACCTTGATATATTCCTTAATACCAAAACTAAGCTCTTGATACATGCTAGAAAATTAGCAAATATTGGTCATTGAATTGGCCAAAGAGTTACTGGTTCCCAGAAATTTTTTTTTAATCTTTCATTTGTAAACTGAAAATATCAGACTTCAAAGTACTGTGAAAGTAAATTTAGGGAAGAAAAGGTAACTTTTTTTGAGATCAGCTATGTTAATGATCATAAAAATGCCAATTACGCAATCAAGTACATTTGGGGTAGGAAGTAGGTAATAACAACAGTTCAATAGAATAATATCCAATGTCAAACATGTAGCTTGTAGTTTAAATTATCCTTTTCATGATTAAGGCACACCTAGATGGTGCAGTGAATAGAGTGCCAGACCTAGAACCAGGAAGACTCATTTTTCTATATGCAAAGCTATCCTCAAACACTTACTACTTGTGTGATTCCGGGGAAGTGACTTAACCATGTTTGCCTTGGTTTTCTTAACTGTAAAATGATTTGGAGAATGAAATGGCAAACCACTCCTGTATCTTTGCCAAGAAATCCTCAAATAGTGTTATGGAGAGTCAGACATGACTTAAACATGACTGAACAACAAAAACAAATCCCATGGTTAGTCTTGGGAATCAAGTGCCTTGTCCTTGATAAGAAATGCTTTAGGACTGAGCATCCAGTCCCAAAGAGACTTCAAAGCTCTATGTTCCTGGCCAAGTGACTTTACTTCTTTGATGCTAAGCTTTCTCATCTGCAAAATGGGAATAATTATATTGGCATTATTTTCCTCCCAGAACAAGAAAGGACTTTTGAAAACTTACTGCTCAACAGAAATATATATGGTGGCAACAGGATTTAATAGTGGTGGTTTTATAGGGAACAGAGCACTGCCTAGTCTTGGATTGAGATTAATTGGGTTCAAATTTTTACCTTGACTTTTTTTTTGCTATTTTACTTAATAAATAGAAATTAACATGAGCATTTTTGTGAGCAAAGAAGAAAAGGAGGGGAAAAAAGGTAGAGGTTTGCATATGAGGCTTCAAATCTGTACTATAAACAGCTTGTTTCTTTTTAATCAAGCATATAATAAATTCAGGATGCTAGTTTCAAAGCTGTTCTGTTTACTTGTGTGTCTTCCCCCTCCTCCTTCCATGGATCTTTTTATGTTTTCTTCTACACTTAAAAAATGTTTCACCACAATCACTCTCTCTGTCTCTACCCCTCTTAGAGAAACCCTCACCTAAATTGTAAGCACAAAAACCCTTCCTTATGTCAAATGAGCCCTGCTGATAAATCCACATACATGCCATTGCTGAAAGCTTATGTGCCACATTTGCCTCTCATGACAGTTACCTTTCTGCTGAGATGTGGGAAGCAAGCCTCATCATCGTTCCACTAGAATCACAACTGATCAGTGCATTTATCCAAGTTCTTAAGACTTTCACAGTTGTTCTCTTTACATTCACTGTATAAATTTTTCTAATTCTACTCATTTTACTCTGCCTCAGTTCACACCAAGCTTTCCATATTTCGCTAAAACTGTCTTTTGTTGTTACTTATATTGTTTTCCTTTTATTTTATTTTTTAAATTATAAAAGTATTTTATTATTTTCCAGTTACATGTAGAGATAGTTTTCAACATTTGTTTTTATAAGATTTCTAGTTTCAAATTTTTTTCCCTCCCCCCCCCAAGACAGCAAATAATCTGATATAGGTTATACATGTACAATATGCTGTTACTTATATTGCAAAAGATATTCCATTCTTTCCTATTCCCCCACTGATGAGCACCCCTTTTTACTAATTGTTTGCTACCAGAAAGAAAAAGGCCTGTTGTAAATATTATTGTATGTAGAGGTCCTTTCCCTTTTCTTTGATCTCTTTGTTGTATAAAGCTAGTAGTGGTATCACTGAATCAAAAAGTGTGCACAGTTTAGGGATTTGTGGTGGTATCGTTCTGATTTGCTTTCCAAAATGGCTCCACTTTGGTCACATATTGGTTATGTGACCAGGGACATGGCCCTTTCTTCTTGGTGTCACTTCTTGAAGTCTATTAACTGTAGAAGAGTTGGCAGCTTATGTTGCCAGAATCTTCAGATCAAAAAGGTCAGCCTGGAATAATTCCACAACTCCTTCTTCCCTCCAGCAAATATTAAAAACATACAGTATTATAGTATGTGTGTTTCTATACACACATATACATATACACAAAGAAATGAACACGTATATTTTATTTATTTGTTTGTTTGTTTGTTCGTCTGTCCATCCGTCCATCCATCCATCCATCCATCCATCCATCCATCCATCCATCCATCCATCCATCCATCCATCCATCTATCTATCTATCTATCTATCTATCTATCTATCTATCTATCTATCTATCTTGGTGAGGCAATGAGGGTTAAGTGACTTGCCCAGGGTCACACAGCTAGTAAGTGTCAAGTGTCTGAGGCTGGATTTGAACTCAGGTCCTCCTGAATCCAGGGACAGTGCTTTATCTACTGCACCACCTACCTGCCCCAAACATGTACATTTTAAAGAAATATCTCATGAAAACAGTTTTTAAAATGAGGCTGATCATTTGAATTGCAGGAAAGAGATCCAATTCTGCTTTTGAAATATCTTGTGGGAAGAGAAATATTTTTTCCCTATTAGTAACATAGATTCCTAAGTTTTTTTAAGCTAGAAAGGACCTTAATGAATACATAATTCAGTCCTCTCATTTTCAGAGGAAGAAATGAGATCTATAGAAATAGGAAGTGACTTATTAAGGGTCATAAAACTAGGTAGTGGCAGAAGAGGCATAAACACAGATCTCCTGACCCCAGTCTACTGTTGTTCCTATTATACTTCTTTATCTTCCTTCTTTAAGGGTGGATTTGAAGGTTGTCTGTTTTTTCTTAGAAAACAGAACAAAAAAATCAAACAAAACTAATTTTACTATTGTATTATATGAATGTGTTTACACTCTTGGTGTCAAGATGCCCTATTTTAGCTTTCTCTTCTTCCTGCTACATGGAAAGGAGAAAAGGGAGGTTGTAATGGACTTGAGACCTATGAGAAATAATCTGAACAGAGTATGAAAGGATAGTTACATTAGTGATGACTTAAGCTGAAGCTTCCCCCTAGTCAGAAATTGAAAAGTAATGTTCATATTAATGCAGTCACAAACATATGAGGTGACTTTGGACAAATCATTTCCTCACTCCAGATCTGTCTCCCGATTAGTTAAATGGCTGGATTGGATCGAATGTTCTCTAATGTCTCTTTAAGTCCTTACAAATAATGATTTACTGAATAAGTGTCAGGCAGGGCTGTGATGCTATCCATACTGACTAAAGGTGCCAACCAATATGAAAGGTTCAGGAATGGTGCATCTTCAAGATACAATTGAGGGTGAATTAGAAAGAAAAATGGATTCCTGATGTGATCTATATTTGTAATACTCACAGTTTTCTGGTAATATCATGTAGCTACAAATCATGAAATAGTACAACCACTAAAGAATTAAAATTGTGGGTGATGTAAAGAGTGACATTGAGGTATATAGTGGGCCTAAGTAGGTTGTAGTGTAATATCAATAATGACAATATTTATGAATGGAAGAGGTAATGGTATGGTGATGTAATGTGTCTGAGATGTAACAGATGCACTGGTGCCTGTAGAATATTATAACAAAACTAAATGAAACACAGAAGGCCTGTAGAGTATTGGCTAATTCCTCTGTGGTTAATTCATGGGGTGGAAGTGATCTAGAGTCACACAGGATTTAAAAACATGAATAGAATGCTATCTGTCCTATTGGCAAGAATTCATTAGATCATGGATTCATAGAAGTATAAAAATACATATTTTTTTAAAGTTTAGGAGCAGCTGGGTGGCACAGTGGATAAAGCACTGGCCCTGGATTTAGGAGGACCTGAGTTTAAATCCAGCCTCAAACACTTGACACTAGCTGTGTGACCCTGGGCAAGTCATTTAACCCTCATTGCCTCACAAAAAGAAAGAAAGAAAGAAAGAAAGAAAGAAAGAAAGAAAGAAAGAAAGAAAGAAAGAAAGAAAGAAAGAAAAAAGTTTAGGAATAACATCTGGGTTTGAGTAATAGTTAATGATTAGTGAACAGATAGTATTTTTAGGTCTCAGTAATTTTTTAGGGCCTTGTTCTATTGAAGCCATCTTTATGGATAGTTTGATCTCTCTCTCTCTCTCCCCCCCTCTCTGATTTTCCTCAACTAGTACAATTCAACACTTTATCTTTACCAAAAAATATTACAGAACTACCTAGAATATTGAGAGGTTAAATAATTTGCCTAGATCCATGTATCCTCCCTGAATCAGAGGTGAGAGTTGAATCTATGGCTTCATGGCTCTAAGACCGGTGATCTAAATACCACACCCCATGACCTCTTATAATTGTTCATTTTTTTCAAAAATAAGCAGTATGGAAAATCTGCAGCTCTTACCTGGAGGTCAGCTAAATGATGAATGTGAGACATCAAACAACACAGCACAGGATGAAGGGATTCATTGGGATTGAGGGATAATATACTTTAGTGCCAGAAAAAGTAACAAAAGGAGAAAAATAACCTCCTGGGTATCCAGTATGTCTACAAGGATAAAAACTTGGCAGGAACCATAGGTAGATATGGGATAAGTGGGACTTCTTTGCATAAACAGGGTACAAATTTGTAATACTCACAATAAATTCAAATATAACTAATCAATCCATAAATAGTTGTTGAGCACCTACTTTGGACTAAGCATTGGTGTTAATATCTTGTAGGTTGGTTTGAATTGCACATGCTCCTGGCTATCCCCACTTGATCATCTGAAAGGGTATTGTTTCTCTTCTCAAATTTAATTTTGAAAAGAAAAATTAAATCAAAGATGATTCTGTTTCTTCCCTTGCACTGGGGTGGTTAGGGGCAAGGAAGGAGGTCGATATTAAGACACTCACATTGTGGAAATTGAAATAAACCATGAGATCTCAGTAACTATACTCTTCTTTGTGGTGTGAGATAGAAGGTTAGGGGCCTTTGAAGGGCACTTCTTTATTCTGAAAAATCATTCAGTCTTTCTGGAGAGACAAAAAATCCTTTTACTTTTGTCTTGGAAATATTTCATGCAAGGAATCTCAGCATCCAGTGCTTGCTTTTTAACCTCAGGCTTCCATCTCTGCCCTCTCCCATGATCTCCTGCCAAGTAATCAATGGGATGCTTGTTTCCATCTACAATGCAAAATTGAGTAGAGCAAGAATTCACTATTAATCTGTATTTTCAGTCTAAGTTTGCCAATCATGATTCTGTGTGAGTTTATGCCAAATATTAAGCTCAGTGTGCCACTGCCTATCTGACCTTTATGCCCAGCCTCTCTAGGGGCAAGGGAAGGAGAAGATCAAAGCCTCTTTGGTAAAAGTGTCCCTGGAGTGAGACTCTGGGGCACTTCCCCTAGTTCTGTATGATGTGATCAGAGTTGGAGTTGGTAGGGAAAATGGCATCATTTACACTTTTTATCAGCTATCATTCATTTGGTTTAACTAGCCTTTGTTCACTGGGAATGACTTCATGCAAAATCCTAATTCCAGGCCTCTGTGCTTCAAGAAGTCATGATTTCATTAATGTTTGAGTAGTTTCTCTACTAGCTTTCAAGAACACCCTTCCTCCCCCATCCCCCCTATCATGAGGCATAAGATGTGGGTTTTAGCAGAGAATGCTGTATATCTTTTTTTTTCTTCCAAATCTGGTGACTCAACTGAAGTCACACTACTGGAGAGAAAGTATGAATAACAAAGCCCCTTACATTCTAAAAAAACCATGAAATTAATTTCAGATCCCATTAGGCTTGTCTTCCCAGTTTTTAGAGGCCATCGCTTAGCAAGTCTGAATTCAGAAGAACCTGCTCCACTTTTCTCTCATTAGCCTTAAGGTCTCTAATGCTATTGTAGCAGTATTTTCCTTTCTGAATTTCCAGACCGTAGAAGACCCACATTCTTTATTTTATGAAGAATAAAAAGATTCTCTTCCCACCCCAGCCATTCAATTCTAACAGTTTTTCATGGAAATGATGTATGAGCATGTAGCAACTTCATCAAATTGCTTTGAATTGGAGAGGGGGAAAAAATCTGCTTCACATTTTGATCTTCCCTGAATAACAGTTGACAAGTGGAAATAGTATATGAATAATAGTTAATGGAGAATACACAGCTTTCACATTTCATCTTCCTTCTGGGGATATAAATCCTCATGGGAAGGAACAACATATTTTATTTTATTTTATTTTTATGCCACAGGGAAGAGGAAAATAAATAAAAAAATTGTATTTGAGGTGGGGAAAAGATCAATATGAAATTTTTCTGAAGTGTTAAATATTTGGATTATGATGGATAACCCCTTTGTTTTCTCTATTTGCTCAAGTTGATAATGTCAAGAGGACTTTTTAGATAAAAAACAGTGGCTCTGGAATCAGATGGCTTATGTTCAATTGCCTTCTACTTTTACAGTGCATGTGAACATGAACAAGTCATTTAATTTCTTAGGAACAAAGTCTACTTAACCATAAAATGAGACAGTTGATTGAAAGACTTAAGAACTCTGATCAATATAATGCTCAACTATAATTCCAGGGTGTTGATAATGAAATGTGTTGCCATCTCTATAGAATGAGACACACACATATGATATACAAATATAGACAAAGAGATGGATTTATACATAGATGGATATGATGGATGGATAGATAGAGACAGAGATAGATAGTAGGACCAATGTGGGAATTTGCTTTATTCTTGATATTATTCATATTTATTACAAGTTGATTTATTTTTCTTTTTTCAGTGGGATAGGGAGAGATGGAAGATAGAGAATAGGTATTTGTTAACTGAAGAAAATATAATTTGTATTTAAAAAAAGAAAGGAAAAACATAAAATAAAAGGAGGCAGTTCGATTCGATGTCCTCTGAGTTCCTTCTCAGTTCTAGAGCTGTTCTAGACCTACATTATAAGATAACACTGCAAAGATTAGGAACTCATCCTTTCCAAAGCAAAACTGGAATAGAAATTACATAACTTGAAGAGATCTTATAGGTCAAATCTCTTCTCGAATCATGAATGCTTACTGTGCAGCATCACTAGTCAGTGGTCTGACCTCTCCCCCACTATGTCCAGCAATGATAGAATTTATCACATACCTCCACTCTCCTATTCCCCCTCAAGATAATCCATGTTCTTTTTGGATTTAATCATTGTAAGAATCTTCCTTATGTAGGACATGAATCTTTTCTCCTGTTAATTCTAATCATGGGTAGGAGTTCTTTACAGGACAAAACAGAATTAATCAATCAATAAGCATTTATTGAATACCTATTACGTTAGAGAATCTACTAGATTTGAAGTCAGTGGTTGGGTGCTCCCTACATACCTTCTCTATCCTCGATATCTCTCATACCTTCAAATTATTATAATCTGGCATTGTTGGAGGTTCTCTTGTTGTCATCATAGTCACCTTCTTCTAGAGGAAGTAAAGTTTTCCAAAGCCCCTCCGAGAATATGATGCCCGTGACTGGACACAGTATTTCAGCTATTTATCTTAGAACCATTCACCATCTGACTCCCAGTGATTTTTCAAGACTGATTACAAGGGATACCTGTATTCCTACTACAGCCCCCATCCCCACACTAAGTTCCTGAAAAGCCAGCCTTCTTCCATCTCCTTTTTCTATGCCCTTGTTCAGGCTGGTGCCCCAGGACTGAAAGGTATTCCCACCTCACGTCTCCTTTTGGGTACTTCTGTTTTTTTTTCAAGTCTGCTCAGGTATCACCTATAGAAAGGTCCCTTTCTTGATTAGTGGTTTCCTTTTCATTCATTCCTTCACCCCTGAAATCACTTAAAAAAACCCAAACATTTTACATTTACTTATCTGTCTGCATGTTGTTTTATGTAGTAAAATGTAAACTCCTTGAGGTCAGGGATTCTCTCTCTCTCTCTCTCTCTCTCTCTCTCTCTCTCTCTCTCTCTCTCTCTCTCTCTCTCTTCCCTCCTCCCCCCATCTCAGTCTCCTTCTGTCTCTTTCTCTCCTCTGTCTCTTTCACACACACACACACACACACACACACACACACACACAAACACACACACACACACACACACACACATCTAGCACAATGCCTGATACCTAATAGGCCTTGAATTGGTTATTGAATTGGACAGGATACAGCTTGGTCAATATCAGCATGAGGGGCAGAAGAGTGTAAACTCTTGTGAAAAGACAGAACTTTTTATATATTGTGTATATTTTTCTTTCTTTTCAGAAGCAAGGGATGATTTTCAAAGATATGGAAAATGATTGCACAGAACCTGAAGTCTGGGGAGGGGGTGTCAAACTGGCTTTCTCTATTGCCCTTTTAGTAGCTTAGACCACAACCTTCAAAACCCATCAAAAGAAAGCCAATCTTTTTGAAATAAAAAAGTAGCATCACATGAAGAAAATTCCATTTTTTTGATCTTTATTTTTTTTCCAATTTGAAAATGTTCTACTCTTTCAATGAAATTAATGATAGGGAAATGGAGAATCAATGAGAGGAAAAACTTCTTTGGGAGCGTGCAAAATAAGTCATTAGAATTATTTGATGCCAATGAGGTCCAGTCACATAATGGGGCTATCTCTGAAAGTCCACTGGGCCACTTTATCTTCATTCTTTGTGGTTATGGTTATTACTCCATTGACCAGATAAAAGTGAGTCACATCCTTTTCTTATAGGTTTATTGACATGTTGATCATCTGTGAGATGAATTGGAGCGTCTTGCTTTTCCATGGTATTTGAGCTTTGCTATAGTGTCAGAGGGAGGAGAGGTGAATGGGGAGTGACCCCTGATAATTTCATTGAAGGCAAGAAGCAAATCCATCACTGTCACTCAGTAGAGCCAACTGAATCTTCTTCATTTTTATGAAGCAGATATACTGCCACACTTAGAAGTCTGTAGTCTGGAAGCCAATGTTCAAATCCTACCCATTAACAATTTGTGTGATCCTAGGGAAATAGCTCAATTTCCGTGAACCTCAGTTGTGTTTTTTTTTTAATCTAGAAAATAATACCTTTAGTACCCACCATTGAGGTGTGTAATGAAGCTCAAATGAGGTAATGAATGTGAAGCACTTTGCAGATCTTAAAGCACTTAGTTAATGTTAGCTATTATTATTATTGTGATTATAGGGTATTGGGAAAGAAAAGGCCAGGAGCAAGGAAAGCAGAGTGGAGGAGGAAAAGCGAATTTTCCTGTAAAAAAACCGACCTTCTTCCAGAGTAAAAGATCATGTACGATGTGGGCCAAAAGTCACACAGGGGTCTGATTTTAAAAATTAAAAAAAATTTTTTTTTGGGCAATGAGGGTTAAGTGATTTACCCAGGGTCACACAGCTAGTAAGTGTCAAGTGTCTGAGGCTGGATTTGAACTCAGGTTCTTCTGAATCCAGGGCCAGTGCTTTATCTACTGGGCCACCTAGTTGCCCCTAGGGGGTCTGATGTTTTAATAACTTTTTGAAAATTAAATTTTCTTTATATTCTCTCTATATATGTTTATATGTACTTATATATATATATACTCTGTTGATGCTATGGCATTATAAATTTAAAAAAGATAAAGGAGTTATTAAATATTGAGATCCCTTTGTGGCTTCATGACTTTTGGCCCATGCTGTATATAGAGGGTCTTGAAAGTCAGTGCAATTTTAGGTTTTTCTTTTTAAACTAAAGCTTAAAAATACACTAAGACCTTTGGGAACCTCTTTAGAATACGTCAAGTATCTTTTTCACAATGACCTTGTAAAATAAGCATGATAATTGTTATTATTGCCTTTTTGGTTTGTCCAGGGCCACAAAGCATGTTAAATACCTGCATCAGGTCTTTCCTATTTCAGAATCAGGTCTTTTTTTTCACTATACCAAAGCTGCCCCTCCTGACAGCCTAGGTAGATAAAATAACTACAAATACCAAATTTTGAGAATTAATGGCTTAAGGAAAGGGCCAATATCTGGTCAGATTCGGTGGATTGAGTGCATGTTCATTTGGTGTAGGGCTCCATGAGAAGCAGAAATAAATCAAATTAATGGATAAATGATCCGAGATCATGGCACAGACATACTTCATGTGAAGTTCCAAAATTGATGGATATTTCCTGATTGAACTGATTATTTTAATTCAACAAATATTTATTAAGCCACTACCATGGAGCATTTGGGAACTCTTCCAGTGCTTGGCAAAGATTACATAAAACAGGGGCAGCCAGGTGGCGCAGTGGATAAAGTACCAGCCTTGCATTCAAGAGGACCTGATTTCAAATCTGGCCTCAGACACTTAACACTTACTAGCTTTGTGACCCTGGGCAAGTCACTTAACCCCATTTGCCTCACCAAAAAAGAAAAAAAAAAGAAAAAAAATATTACATAAAACAGAGTCTCTGTCCTTATAGTTTAATAGGGAGATGAGAGAGGAAAGCGCATGATTATTACATTTAAGACATTTAAGAGAAGACAATGGGAAACTCTCTTATCTGGGAACTTCCCAAGCATCAGAGTATGCATATTTTGACTTCATGGGGAGGGTCCCATGTGCAGCAGGTTAGGAGGTTACCTATATCACCCAATTTGTCTTCCTAGTAAATTCATTAGAAAAGTACACTAATAAGTCCTGAGATCTCAAGGGAGAAGGGCCTTAGTGATCATGGGTAAGGGGGCAAGGAAATATCAGGGAAGGATCTCTGGAAGAGGAAACATTAGAATTTATATTTCAAGGATGGATATGTCTTCAAATGACTAAGAAAACTGATGTGAGAGAAGGAGTTAGCTGATTTGATGGCTAGAACACTAGAATTGGAGTCAGAAAGGCCTGAAATCATATTCTTCCTGACACTAGCTGTGTGGCCCTGGGGAATTCACTAGACTTTAGTTATCATACGTGTCAGCACCTGCCTCACAGGGTTGTTGTGGGGGTAGTGATATGGAATAGACCTATGATTTCATCAGTATAGGGAAGTTCCAAGTGAAAACATTCCCAAAACAAAGACATAAAGATACTTTGTCTGTAACTTATGGGCTTAGAGAGCTGCCAACAGCAACTGGCCCAAGAGTGTATAACCAGGAAGGGTCCGAACTAGGAATTGGGGGCAGCTAGGTGGCGCAGTGGATAGAGCACCAGCCCTGGAGTCAGAAGTACCTGAGTTCAAATCCAGCCTCAGACACTTAACACTTACTAGCTTTCTGACCCTGGGCAAGTCACTTAACCCCAATTGCCTCACTAAAAAACAAAAACAAAAACAAAAACAAAAACAAAAAACTAGGAACTGAACCCAGGACATTTTGGCTTCAAGGTTGGCTCTTTATCCATAAGGCCATGTTGACACAGGGCTGTTGTGAGGATCAAATCAAATGTTTGTACAGCAAGTAACTATATTAATACTATTATTATTATTTTTTATATTATATTGCATCAAAAACCTTAAAGTGTAAACATTTAGATAGCTTGTGGTATCTAGGTGCCACAAGCAATCTGAATGTTACCAATTATTATTCGTGAGGCAGTTAGGTGGCTCAATGGTTAGAGTTCTGGGCCTGGAGTAAGGAAAAACCGAGTTGAAATTCAGCCTTAGATACTCACTAGCTATGTAACCCTGGGCAAGTCACTTAATCACTGTTTGCCTTAACCCGCTGGAGAAGGAAACGTCAAACCACTCCAGAATTTTGGCCAATAAAACCCCATGGACTCTATGCTCCATTAGGTAATGAAGAATTGGACATGGCCAAACAACAATATTTATATATTTGTAAACTTAATATTAAAATTTGAGAAGGAACATGTGCACAGTTTACCGTCTTGCATATCTGCCTTAATAAAGTTCCTGCTTTTGTTGATTGAAATACCATAAAAGCTCAGTTATGGCCAACTGTTAACCAGTTCTTCTCTTGACTAAGGTTCATCCATTCATTCATTCATTTATTTATTCATTCATTCCTTTATTATTCATTCATTCATTTATTCATTCATTCATTCATTCATCCATTTATTTATTTATTCATTCATTCATTCACTTATTTATTTATTTAATTTTAATTAATGAATTCATTCATTCACTTATTTATTTATTTATCTGCTTATTTATTTAATTTGTTATTTATTCATTTATTTATTTAAGTATATGTTTATTCATTTATTTAATCTATTAATTCATTCATTCATTCATTTACTTATTTATTTATTTAATTTTTATTTATTTATTTAAGTATACATTTATTCATTTATTTAATCTATTATTTATTTGTTTATTCATTCATTTATTTATTTAGCAGGGCAATGAGGCTTAAGTGACTTGCCCAGGGTCACACAGCTAGGAAGTGTCAAGGGTCTGAGACTGGATTTGAACTCAGGTCCTCCTGAATCCAAGTGAGGTATTTTATCCACTGATAACTAAGGGTTTTTTTGTTTTGTTTTGTTTTGCTTTTTTACGGGGCAATGAGGATTAAGTGACCTGGGAAGGTCACACAGCTAGTAAGAAGATGACTAAGTTTAAAGATCAAAATCACCCTGTTCCCAATGCTTTGACTTTCATATCACCTTATATTAAAATTTATTGAAAACATCTTATAAAGTCTGTGTCTAGTCCTTTTCACAGATGGATTAGCTATGGCATACCTTTAGTGTGGTTTTATCAGAACACACCTTGGAGAGATGTCTTTTTTCTTGCAGGCAGAGGGCGTTATTTATAAACTCTCCTATTTTTATACCACCAAACTTAATAGTGGTCAGTTTTGTACAATACACACTGATGGGGCCTAAGACAAATGTTAATAATTTATTAAAGACTTTTTTGTCTCAACTCCAGATTAATTACTATCAGGCAGTTTGGTATGGCAGAAAGAAGTCTCACTGTGGTATCAGAGGACTTGGGTAAAAATTCCACCTCTTGTACTACCTGTGTAAGATTAGAGAAGCCACATAACCCCTGTGGGTCTTAGTTTCCTCATCTGTAAAACTGAAGAGGGTTGGACTAGATAGATTCTGAGTTCCTTTTTATCTCCAAATCTATGATCCCATCACCACAACGTCTAGAGTAGGAGGGAAACTGGGAGATTATCTAATCTTCTATGGTCATTTCACTTAGGATTACATAAATTCATAACAAATTTTTTTCGTTGCTGTTGGTTGTTCATTGTGTTTTTGTCATCATATTGCTTAAAATAATATAATAATTTAATTAATTTACAATATTAATACAAAAAGATTTAGTGCTCATTCTGGGAGTGTATTTTATTGTTCAGTTGTTTTGGTTGTGTTTGACTCTTTGTGATCACATTTGTGATCACATTTTCTTGGCAAAGATACTAGACTGGTTTGCCATCTCCTTCAGCTCATTTTATAGATGAGGAAACTGAGGCAAACAGGGTTAAGTGACATGCCCAGGGTCACACACTAAGTATCTCAGGTCAGATTTGAACTCAAGGCCCAGAACTCTATCCAATGCACCCATCTAGCCAACCCCCTGGGAGTGTAACCAGAAGACTCTTAAATTTGCTCATTGTTTCTTATGATGCACATTCTCTGGTGTCTAGTCTTTCCTTGTGAGACCTCTCTCAAATATCTAAGATTGAATGGCAGAAATATTAGGAGAAGGAATGGTAGCCAATATTTTAATGCTAGGAAGAAACCCTTAAGAGGATTTTAGGTGTAAGGATGGTGAAGGTGTTGCATCATTATCAACACTATACAACAGGATGCCTTCTTTAATTCCTGTCCATATTGAATGCAAGATGAAGGTTGCATTCATTAGCCAGACATTCCTCCCAGATTCTACTTGGCCTCCATGAAATGAAGTATAAAATGAGAAGTTTGTGCTCTCAAATCACTCTGCTCAAAATGACAGGGGAGAGGTGGGGTGTTCTGTGGCTCACCCCCAAGTGGTCAGCATGGGAGACGTGAAGGGCTTCTCTAAGGGATCTATGGAAGAACACTCAGCTCAGCCCTCAGAATCAGGAGATCTGCATTCACATCTCGCCTCAGACACTAGCTGGAAGACAAAGGACAAGGTCTTCAACTTTTCCAATCTAGGTTTCCTCATCTGTTAACTAGGAATTAATTATATTTGCACTACCCTCCTCCATATGGTTATAGCAAAGGAAAGCTATTTGTAAAATTGTGAAGAGTTATAGAAATAGCTATTTTTCTTATCATATTCTCATCCTTTTCTATGATGATGAAAATGAATTTCATAATTGATTCAGTGAAACCATGTGCCCTAGGTTAACAACGCTAGGTCTTGCCACATCTGGGCATGAATCTGCCCCCTAATAAAATTAGACCACCTGGATTTTATGGTCATTGAGCTACAGGCTGCCCTAGTGTGAAGATCTATTTCATTCACTACTTCCCTTTTCAAATTTATAGCACACTATTTCGAGCGAGAGCCATGTCGGCCTTGGAACCCCCTAAGCGTTTCAAATGTATTTTCTGTTGCCAATTTGCCTAGAGTGGTTTAGAAGACCATAGATTGTCTATGGTGGATTAACCAGTTTGAAACCTCAGCCACAGTAGAAGGAAATACTCTGCACATTTCAACTGCTTTTTCTGGAAGCTAGAGCACAGGTTCTATCAGGCATCTTTTTTTTTTTTCAGGGTAATGAGGGTTAAGTGACTTGCCCAGGGTCACACAGGCACTCAGGCCTTTTAAGTGATGACCTCAGGACATCTATGAAGCCAATAAGCTTTCCCTTAAAAATCTGTCTGTTTCTCTGTCTCTGCTACTGTTTCTGTCTCTCTCTCATCTATCTAACTTTCATTATTTATATACTTTTTTTTGTGTGTGTGAGGCAAATGGGGTTAAGTGACTTGCCCAGGGTCTCACAGCTAGTAAGTGTTAAGTGTCTGAGGTCATATTTGAACTCAGGTCCTCCCAACTCCAGGGCTGGTGCTCTATCCACTGCGCCACCTAGCTGCCCCGTTTATATAGTTTTACATATATATACATATATATACACACACTTATACACATACATACAATATACATATATACTTATACATATTCATACTCAGTATAAATGTATATATAATTATATATTATAGTTTTCAAAAATATATATGAATATAGTTTTATATAATTCAATTTGAAATACCTCTTTATGTTTATAGTTTTATATATTAGTATAATCAATATATGTGTAGTATAATACATATATATCACATATATGTATTATAAAAGTAGGCAGCTAGGTGGTACAGAGTGGATATCTTGCTGGATAGAGTGCTGAGCCTGGAGTCAGGAAGATCTGAGTTCAAATCCAGCCTCATACAAGTATATGTGTGTGTGACCCCAGGCAAGTTTTACCCTGTTTGTCTCAGTTTCCTCATACGTAAAATGAGCTTGTGAAGGAAATGATTCCCATGCCCTTCCAGCCCTACATAAAACTGGGCCTTCTTCCTCCTCAAATGTTCTTAAGTGCACAATTCCAGAACATTCTCTTTGTATCTCTATGTTATTCTCTATCTTATTTCATGGCCATTTGTGTATACAGACTACCTCTTTTTGGACAAAGTTTCTTTGTTTTGTTTTCCCTTGGCTCCTAGCAAAGTGCCTCATACACAGTAAGAACTTAATAAATGTTAGTTAAGTGTGTTTGTTAAATGATGCTTGGTATAAGAGGAAGTAAAAAAAAAGTCATTTCTGGGAAAGGAGGCAGAATGCAGGTGGATAGAGTGTAGTTAAAAATTTCTGTAATTATGCCTCCCTGTGTTTTAAACTAATTGGATAAATATGCCAATATAATTTTGTAAGTAAAGCACTGCATTAAGTCTTTAAAAATATTTTATTGATGCCTTTTATTTTTACATCAGAGTAATTTCTGGAAATGTACCCAACCCCCACTCAGAAAAATAAAATAAAAGCTACCTTGTAAAGAGAAAAGAGAACTGTCCCTTAAAGTGATTATGTGAATAACCCAATGCCCCATCTCACCTTGGTTGTACCCTACTTGTCTGATGAACAAAAGAGGGTTTATTTTATTATCTGTTCTCTGGAAACAGTATTTGTTTTTCCTTGCTCAGAGTTTAACTTTTCAAATGTTCTCTCTATTTATACTATTGTAGTCATTGTACATATTTCCCCTTTGTTTCCATTTATTTTATTCCACATCAATTCACACATTCCTGCATTATAGGTCAAAAGGATCGCATGGAGGCCAACAAATGTAGAGTAGAAATGACAATTGTATTATAATCAGCTCTCTGGGTTCCATTTTCTGTAGGGTTACTTACAAGTTATGTGGTTTTAAGGAAGTAATTTACCCTCAGGTGCCTCTGTGAAAAATGGGCATGATAGTACTTGAATCTTCTGTCTCACCCACATGAGGATCAAATGTTATAAAATATGTTAAATGAATAATGTTGCAAAACCTAAATAGAGTGTGTTAGAGGCAACTTCACCAGTACACTGGCCTGAGTGGGAGGAGGCATATACTGTGGACCAGAATCCCACCCAACTCCTCCACCTTTTTATTTCCTCTCTTTCTTTCCAATCCATTCTCCACATAGCTGCAGGTTAGATACAGGTTGGGGACAGCTCCAAAAGTATCATTGGCTCTCTCTTGCCTCTAGGACAGAATACAAAATTTTCAGTCTGGTCTTTAAAGGCCCCTTGCTCCTGGCTCCTGGTTGCTTTATGATGTATTCCTACTATCCATCTATTCTTTGTTCCAACCATACTGACCTTAGAGCTGGTCTCCAATGGCTGCATGCCTGGAATACCCTCCCCAGCTTCTTCTCTTGTAAATTTCTACTCATCTCCACCATCTATTAAGTGCTTTCTGCTTTCTCTATGTATTTATTTAGCTGAGTATATGTTTTATCCCTGCAGTAGAATTCAGGGTTCTTAATTACAGAGACTATTTCTCATTTCTGTCCTTCTGTCCTTAATGCCTTCACAGTGTGTTGTACATGTCTTTGTTGAATTGAATTGTTAGACTGAATGAGCTTAGCTGGGTTAACTCCAGAAAACCACTTCTCTTAATTGCTTGGTATGTGTGCAGGCATTGAGCTTAAACCTGAGAAACAAAGAAAGGCAAACTCATGATTACTGCCCTCAAGTAGCTCATATTCTGCTGGAAAGGAGAAACCATAGGAATAATTATATACATACAAGATGTATATGGGGTAAATAGGAAGTAATCTCAGAAGGAAGATGTATCACTGTGACATGGCAGAAGTAGCTGATTCATACATTGTCCCCTTTGCCTGGAATGCATTTTCTCTGTATCTCTGCCTCATATTACACTCCAGGATTTAGATCGGGGACCATCTTCTGAAGGTTGTTCTGATCCTGTTAGATATCTGTCATATCACCATGATCCCCAAATTAAGACTTACCTATGTCTCTATTTACAAGTTGCTTCTACCAGGTCAACATAAGGTCCTTGAGCCCAGGGACTTTTCTTCATTTTTCCTTTGTATTACCAGTGTTCATCAAAGTTCTTTGCATGTAGTGGGTAGTTTAACTGTTTTTGAAAGATTATTATTAGACAGACTATTATTGGTTAATGTTGAATGTCTTGAGATTAAGTTGCACATCATTACAATATTTTTCACATTTCCTTTATTTTTCCTTTTTCTTTTTTTTTTTTGATGCAACTGGGGTTAAGTGATTTGCCCAAGGTCACACAGCTAGTAACTGCTAAGTGTCTGAGGCCAGATTTGAAATCAGGTCCTCCTGAACCCAGGGTTTGTGCTTTATCCACTATGCCACCTAGCTGGCCCTATATTTTTCATATATATAGCACACATTTTGGAGACCACTACTTGATTCTCCCAGGATTGTTGTGAGAATAAGTTATTTATAAAATGTTCTACAAACTTTAAAGTGCTAAATGTTATTATTATTAATTGTTGTTGTTCAGTCATTTTAGTCATGTCTGATTCTTCATTACATTTGGGTTTGCCATTTCTTTCTCCAGCTCATTTTACAGATGAGGGAACTGAGGCAAATAGGATTAAGCAACTTGCTTGGGATCACACAGCTAATAAGTGTCTGAGGTGGGATTTGAACTCAGGAGGAGGAGTTTTCCTGATTTGGGAACTGGCATTCTGTGCACTATGGTGCCACCTAGCTGCCCTACGGTGATCATCATTATTATTCATTAAACTAAATATGTGTCTTCCTGGGGGGGCAGAAGCATCACTCTCACTCATAATCAGCAGAGCAAGTACCTTGATTAGGGCCCTTTTTCTGTAGTAAAGCTAAAATGTTTAAGTTGTTCTCAGTTGAATCCTCCAGTGGCCTGAATTCACAGGTTTGGCTGGTATTTAATGTGACTCATTGTTTTCCCACCGGTTTCCTGTATGCCAGCAATACTCAGACTAGGTTCCTAGGAGGTTACACAATGACTCTAGCTAGCTTTTCTTTTGTTCAATTTTTCAATGGTTCTGTAAGAACATTGATGTTGATCCTCTCACCAACAGTGAGGTCATAACCCATCCATTCTTTATTAACGTTTGCTACTGTTGCCCATGTTAAATGAGAGGGATGGGTGGCCTTAATAATTGATTCCTACAATCCCATCCATTTCATGATCCTATAACTCTATAGTTATTTCCCTGAAAGTCACATCAACACACTGGAGGCCTTCCTCTGAATCCTTTATCATTCTGTGGAGAGCAGTGCTAAACTGAGGCTGTCCATCTGTTAGCCATCACTCATGCTTCCTCATGGTCTTGTTTCCTTTTCCAATCCGGCATCTCCTGCATTATATAAAATAATCTCTATGTGGAAGAGTGCCAGAGGTGGACTTAAAGGACCTGGGTTTAAATCCTACCTGTTCCCCTTACTGGGAGAACGAGTAGATAATTTCATAGTTCACCTACCTGTCAGTTTCTTCACCTACAAAGTGAAGGAGTTGGACAAGATAATCTTTAAACATTTACACATCATCATCAATATCAGAATGATTATAATGATCATTATCATAGCGATAAAAACAAAAATAATCCCAATAAATATGTCATTGTTCACTATTTTCAGGCATGCCTGACTATTCATGACCCCTTTTTGGGAGTGGTTTGCCATTTCCTTCTCTAGCTCATTTTACAGATGAGGAAACTGAGGCAAATGGGGCAAGGTGACTTGCCCAGGGTCACACAGCTAGTAAGTGTCTGCGATCAGATTTGAACTCATGAAGATGGGTCTTCATGATTTCAGGCCTGCCACTCTATCCAACAGCTGCTCCAATACTGACAAATAGCTAGCATTTAAGGATTGTAAAGTACTTTACATATCATCTCATCTGAATCTCATATTAATCCTTTGGAAGACAGATGCCATCCCAGTTTTATAGATGATGAAACTGAGTCACAGAGGGGAGAACTGACTTTCTCCCAGTCCCATAGTTAGTATCTGAGGATGAATTCAGACTCACATCTTCCTGATTCCAAATCAAGCAGCTCCACAATCATGAGTTCTTCTATTTACATATAAACATTTATTAAATAAAATATAGGGTGAGGAGGGGCAGTATTACATTCTAGGCAGCATTGAGCAGTGAGTATCATTTCGAATCTTGACAAAACACTAAAAGTAATCAGGGGGTGTAATTAAAAAGAAGTGATAAGAACACATACCAAAATATCAGACTTTATTTAGTGTTTCCATGGGAGAAGTATGTTGAACAAACAGGTATTTGTATAAAAACAAAGGACCTAAAAAAAGGAATGTAACAATTCCTTAATAAGATGCAGACAGTATGCAGAGCTCCACTAAAATGAGTCAGATTTGCCCTTTCAAGTCCTGCTTCCAGATGGTTTCATTGTAATGACACTGAAAGATCACTGGGCACGTCTATCGGTCTAGAGCTATGACCTCACAGTCAGGAATATGTAAGTTTGAATCCCTCCTCAAACACTTACTCTCCGTGTGACCCCCCCAAAAGAATATGAGCTCTACCAAGGCAGAGGATGTTTCACTTTTGTCTTTGGATCCCCAGGGATTACCAGAGTGCCTGGCAAATAGTTGCACTTAATCAATCCCTGTTGAATCGATGATTGATTGATCCTGTTGAGTCATTTAATTTCTCAGAGTCCCAGTTTCACAAAAAGGAATAAATCATCACCTGCCTCTTAAGGCTGTTGTGAGGATCAAATGAGATAATACAGAAAAAGTGCTTTATAAAACTTAAATCAGGGGGCAGCTAGGTGGCGCAGTGGATAGAGCACCGGCCCTGGAGTCAGGAGGACCTGAGTTCAAATCCGGCCTCAGACACTTAACACTTACTAGCTGTGTGACCCTGGGCAAGTCACTTAACCCCGATTGCCTCACTAAAAAAAAAATTAAATTAAATTAAAAAAACTTAAATCAGTGTAGAAATGCTAGTTTATTGTTATCATCATCATTATTATTAGAAGTAGTAATAATAGTAATCATAGAAATAGAGATGATATTAGTGCTTCTGCTTAAAACCATACAATCTTTTAGAAGTCATCTGATCTCTCTGAACCTCAGCTTCCTCATCTGTTAAAAGGAGAGTCACTATAGAGCAAACAATTTGGGAACAGTCCATCAGTATGTAAATATGAGTCTTTAGGATGAAAGTTATTTCTGCTGCAACAAGGACTGTTTCATTAATCTGGTACTAGAGTGAACCAAGTCCCAGGTTCAATCTTTGTCTTGGATGGTTTCAATGAGCCATTTTCCTTTGTGCCCATGATTCTCTATTCACGTATTTCAAATCTTTGGACCTTAGATTGGTCATATTTTCCTTTGACTTGGGTCTACATTCCCACTTTAAATTGTTGAGGTTTCCTTTCTCAAACAAATAAAGAACTGAGTCAAATTTTAAAATAAGAACCATTCTCCAATTGATAAATGATCAAAAGATAGAAGAGTTTTCAAATGAAATGATCAAAGCTTTCTATAGCCATATTAAAAAAAATGCTCTAACTCACTATTGATTGGAGAGATGCAGGTCAAAACAATTCTGGGGTACTGCCTCATACCTATTGGAATTGATAATAGGAATTCAGAGGAAAATGACAAATGTTGTAGGAGATAAGGGGAAAATGAGGTATTAATGTACTGTTGGTGGATTTGTAAACTGATTTAAGCATTCTGTAGAGCAATTTGGAACTATGACCAAAGGTCTATGGAACCATATATACTCTTTGATCTAGTAATACCACTACTGGGTTGATATCCAAAACAAGATAAAAACCAAAAATTTAGGGGACCTACATGTAAAAAAATATTTGTGGCAGCCCCTTTCTGGTGTAAAGAATTTGAAATTGAGGAGATGCCCATCGGTTGGGGAATGGCTGAACAAACTGTGGGATGAGATTATGATGGAACACTGTTGTGCTATAAGAAATGATGAGCAGGATGCTTTCAGAAAAACCTGAAGATATTTACATTAGCTGATGAAAATGAAATGTATGGTATACAAAGTAACAGCAAGTTGTAAGATGAGCAGCTGTGAATGACTTAGTTATTCTCAGCAATACAGTGATCAAAGACAACTCTAAGGGACTTATGAAAAATGTGATCCATATCCAGAGAAAAAAATTGATGGTGTCTGAATACAAATTGAAACATTTTTTTTTTAGTTTCTTTTTCTTGGTTTTTTTTTTGACTGTTCTCTTTCACATCCTGACTCATATGGAAATATTTTGCATGACTACACATGTATAACATATTGAAATGCTTGTGTTTTTAAAGTGGCGAGGGAGGGAGGAAGAGAATTTGGAACACAGTTTTAAAAATGAATGTTAAAAATCGTCTTTACATTGTAATTGGAGAAAAATAAAACTCTAAATAAAAGAAAAAAAATGCTGAGTCCTAGTCCCAGTTCAGTAAACAAATGGTGATCTCTAGGTTACTTGGTAGTTATGGAAACAAATCGGAGCTTTCTTTAACCCCATCTGGTCCCTCTCCTCCTTCAGTAATCCAAGAATTGTTTGCTGGACTTCAGGCAGCAAAATGCTTCCCCAAACCAAAGCCACTTGTAAACCACAAACCATTATAAACTTTGTTCTGCTATAGACTGCACTGCCTACTTTCTCCACCATGCCAAATGTAAGGAATTGGTTGTGATTTGGGGTTTCTGTGACCCCATCTTTGTCTGGGATTGGAGACCCCGGCATACGCTCCTGTGCATGCTGGCCTCGCACCAGACACCCGCACGCCTGCATAGGCTTGGCCAAATTATAATGAGGGAAGCCACGCCATGATTAGAAGTCTTTTGAGGACAGGTCAGGTGATCTTCAGTGTTTGGAAGCTGTGGGGCTGGCAGTTGTAGAGCCGCTTGTTAGTTCTGTCAATCAGGGCTGCCAGCCAATTAGCTTGGGGCTGTGTGTGTGGTCGGCCCTGTTTCCTGTGGGAGAGGGGGCTTCTGGGAGAGAGAAGGGAAAAGAGAGCACTCTGGCATTAGTGGTGGAAGGATCGAGACACTGGAATGTTGTGCAGTTAGTTCTCTTTGAAATTCCTAATTTCTGGGTGGTGGTGAGTTGTGGATAGTATCTTTTTCCTTTCCCTATTCCTTTTTTCTTTGTCCCTAGTTCTATTAATCTTACTTGTGTTTTAAATTTGTTCCCATTAATAAACTCTGTTTTGTTCTTTTTTTAAAAAAGGCTTTTAATCTCCTTTCTTACCCCAGTATTATGGTGACCTGCCCAATTAACACTCCCCATATTAAATTTGGCCCTTACAGCTAGGTGGCACAGTAGATAGAGCACTGGCCCTAGATTAAGGAGGACCTGAGTTCAAATCCAGCTTCAGACACTTGACTCTTAACTAGCTGTGTGACTTTGGGCAAGTCACTTAACCCCAATTACCACCCTGCTCCCCCCAAAAAAATTGGCCCTCACACAAAGAAACCTCTTCATTCTGGAAATTCATTCCAACCTTGGAATTCTCAAGCTGGAAGCATCCTCTGCTCCTGTGGAACCTCCTATTGACTGACTAGTTCCTTCTAAAACCTTCATGTTTAGGAAGATGCCCAGGGCAACCATGTTTTCATTCCTCTCCAGGCTGCACAATGGACTTTCTTTGCCATCTCCCTTCATAGGTACCCTCACTCTCCCATTCTGTTCCTCTACCACATCCATTTTCAGTTTCCTTTAATGTATTATGCTTTACCATTAGAATATAAATTCCTTGAGGGAAGAGACCTTCTTTCTTCCTGCTTGTATTTGTATTCCCAGGGATTTTCAGTGCCTGGCAATACTAAATGTTTAATCAATGCTTGCCAATTTGACATCATCATCTCTTGGTCAGATCTGATTACCATGCTTCTAAATTTTATTCTTCTACTATTGACTATATAAATGAAGACCTATGTACAAATATGGGAAGAATCTGGAGTTGGAGAACTTTTGGTTCAATTTCTGCCTTTGTGTTTTACTATTTATGGGATCTTGGGTGAATCAATTTCCTTGTATCTCATTTTACTCCTCTGAGAAATGATGGGGCTGAAACTAGGTGGCATTTGACTTCCACCAAAGCTTTGCGTCTAACATAAACTTATGGAACATCTGAAGCTTTATAAGTGTAGACAACTCGAACTATGTGGGCAGTTGGTGATGCATCAATGGCGAATAGGGTACTGACCACGTAGAGATGAAGTGACTTAATCACAGTCATGTAGAGATGAGATTTGAACTGAGATCTTCCCATTGCCGTGATCATCACTCTATCAAGACCCATCTGTGGAAACATATCACTTTGTAATTCAGTGAGCCTAGCTATAGGGAAAATATTGATTTATGGCTCAATCTAGTTTGACAAATTCATGTGCTCCTATTTTTGGTGCTCCCTCCAACAACAACAGGTGGCTACTTATCTACACTTTCTCATCCTGGCTAACACTTGGCCCTATCCCCCCCATGAATTCTGTATAGGAGGCCCACCTAATACTTAGGGACTCTCTCTTCTAGTTCTCTTGTAAATAGGTGAATGCCAACAGGGTACATGGGGTTTAAATCATGAAATTAACATGAATTAGGTTGTTTTATTGTACAAGAATTGATAATACAGTAAAGTCCAAGACCAGTCCACTTAAAAATTTCCCCTTTATTGAATAATCAGAGGTTGAGTTTAAAAGGAATTACATTACTGAAAGGAAACATTCATAGTATTAAGGAACAAAAGTGAGATGACTTTACTGACTTAATAGTTTAAAAAAACCTCAGATTTTGAACTCAAAGAAGATATTTTAAAATTAATTTGCTTTTAAATTTGTTAGGTACTTGAAATGAACTGTTCTCTGTACAGTTCCTGTCTGTTAATTTGCAAATGGACAAAATTACTTATATTTAGATAATTTTTATATAGGTCCTAATACAATACATAATACTATTTGAATTGAATTTCCCTCTGGAGATGCAAAATTTGCTAGAGTTTTTGGACAAGCAAGATCATTAGATATTATCTTGTCCAACCTCCTCATTTTCTCAATGGGGAAATGAAATTCACACAGCTAGTATGTAATATAGCTTAGAATAGAACATGGCATGAGAGAGAATAAGTAGAACTCTGAATTTGGAGTCAGAATTTTAAAATTTGAACATTAGACTTGTCAGTTAATATTTGATCTTTGGTAAATCATTTCTCCTCTCTCAGTCCCTCCACAACTTTAAAATGGAATGGTTGGAGTAGATTTCTACTTTCAAATCCATTCAATTTAATAAAAATCTATGAAGTGTCTACTATATGAAAGACCCAGGTCTGTGTGCTATGAATATTAAGACAAAAAGAAAAGTCCTTGTTCTTTTTGTTGTTGTTCAGTATTTTATTATTTTCCAGTTATATATATGGATAGTTTTCAACATTTGTTTTCATAGGATTTTCAGTTGCAAATTTTTCTCCATGACAGAAAGCAATCTAATATAGATTATGTATGTGCAATCACATTAAACATATTTCTGCATCAGTCATATTGTGACAGAAGAGTCAGAGCACAAGGGAAATACCTCACAAAAAGAATAAAAAATAAACAGCCCCAAAGTAGAAACAATATGGTTCAGTCTGCATTCCTAAACTACAGTTCTTTTTTCTGGATGTTGAGAATATTTTCTATTATGAAGTTATTTGAAATTGTTTTGGACCATTGCATTGCTAACAAAGAGCCAAGTCTGTCACCATTGCTCATCGCACAATGCTGCAGTTACTGTATACAATGTTCTCCTGGTTCTGCTCCTTTCAGTCAGCATCAGTTCAGGTAAGTCCTTCCAGGTCTTTCTGAACTCCCCTTGCTCATCA
The DNA here is from genome assembly GCF_019393635.1 of Dromiciops gliroides. Taxonomy (NCBI): domain Eukaryota; kingdom Metazoa; phylum Chordata; class Mammalia; order Microbiotheria; family Microbiotheriidae; genus Dromiciops; species Dromiciops gliroides. Next base: position 30,902,669 of record NC_057866.1, read on the forward strand.
TTACTTTTCACATTGATTTAAAAAAAATAAAATTATTTTGTTGATTTTTAAAGCTCTGTGTTCTAAATTTTCTTCTTCCCTCCTTCCTCATCCCTCTCTATGAAATCCAGCAATTCAATAAAAATCATACATGTGCAGTTATGCAAAACATCTTCTCATTAGGTTGTGAAAAAAAATAGACAAAATACCTTTAGAAAAGAGGAGCTAACAAAATTATACTTCAATTTGTATTCAGATACGATCAGTTCTATCTCTGTTGATGGTTTGCATTTTTCATACGTCCTTCTGATAGCATCCTGCTCATCATTTTCCACAGTTACTAATGTTAACTGTACTACCTCCATCTTAATCCCCCCTTGATATTTATACTCTATTATCTATCTTCCTTCACCCTATCCCTTCTTGAGAGTGTTTTGCTTCTTATCGCCCCCTCCTCCAATCTTCTCTTTCTTCCATTGCCTCTCCCCCCACCTTATCCCCTTCCCCTCCCACTTTCCCACAGGGCAAGATATAATACTATCCCCTCTTGAGTGTGTAAATTTTTCCCTTTTTGAGCCAATTCTGATGAGAGTTAGGCTCACTCACTCCCCTGCTCCTTCCCTATCTTCCCCTCTACTCCATAAGCTTTTTCTTATATCTTTCATGTGAACTACTTCTCCCCAATCTGCCTCTCCCTTTCCCTTTCTTCCAGTGCATTCCTCTTACTCCTTAACTTTATTTTGAAGATGTCGTCATGGGTCAGCTAGGTGACACAGTGGACAAAGCACCAGAACTGGACCCAGGAGGCCCTGAGCCCACATCCATCCTCAGACATAAGCCACCCCATCCTGCCTGCTCCACAAAAAACAAAAAACAACAACAACAACAAAAACAAGGATAAACAAAAAAATAAGTGCTTTACAGATATCATCCACTCATATTCAATTCACATCTGTTCCCTCTAAGTATTTTCCTTTCAGCTGCTTTAATACTGAGAAAGATCTTATGACTTAGGAGTATTGTCTTTCAGTGTAGGAATGTAAACAGTTTAATCTTTTAATATCCCTCATGATTTCTTTTTCCTGTTTATGCTTTTCTAGGGTCTGGTATTTGAAAGTCAAATTTTCTATTCAGTTCAGGTCTTTTCATCACAAATGCCTGAAAGTCCTCTTTTTCATTGAAGTCCCATTTTCCCCCCTGAAAGATTACACAAAATTTTTCTGGGTGCATGATTCTTGGCTGTAGTCCCAGTTCCTTTGCCCTCTGGAATATCATATTCTTTGTCATCCAGTCTTTTAATGTAGATGCTGCTAGATCTTGTTTTATCCTTATTGTACCTCCACAGTATTTGAATTCCTTTTTTCTAGCTGCTTGCAATATTTTCTTCTTGACCTGGGAGCTCTGGAACTTGGCTATAATATTCCTGGAGGTTTTCCTTTTGTGATCTCTTTCAGGAGGTAATTGGTGGATTCTTTCAATTTCTATTTTAGCTTCTGCTTCTTGAATATCAGGGCAATTTTCCCTGACAATCTCTTGGAGGATGGTGTCTAAGCTCTTATTTTGCTCATGGTTTTCAGGTAGTCCAATGATTTTCAAATGATCTCTCCTGGACCTATTTTCCAGGTCAGCTGTTTTTCCAAGGAGATATTTCATATTGCCCTCTACTTTTTTATTCAGTTGGATTTGCTTTACTCTGTCTTGGTTTCTCATAAATTCACTAGCTTCCATTTGTTTAGTCCTATTTATTAGGCAATTATTTTCTTGAGAGAGCTTTTCTATTTCCTTTCCAATTTTGTCTTTTCAAACTATTGACTTTTTTCTCATGACTTTCCTGCATTGCTCTCACTTCTCTTTCCATTCTTTCCTCCATTTCTCTAAATCTTCCTTCTATCTCTCCTACTTTCTCTTCAAAGTCCGTTTTGAGTACTTTGATGGCCTGAGACCAATTCATGTTTTTCCTGGAAGCTTTGAATGCTGGAGATTTGACTTTGTTATTATTTTCTTCTTCTGAGAGTGTATTCTGGTCTAACTTTCTCCCAAAGAAGTTTTTGATGTTCTGCTGCTTTCTCTGCCTGCTCATCTTGGCCACCTATTTCTTGGCATTTTTAGTCCTTCTTAAAGTGTATTGCTGCTTCCAGGACACACTGTTCCAAGCTACAGCCTGCTCCAGGGAGTGACTGAGCTTCTTCTCAGCCTGCCTGGCCTGCAAGTAACCACGGCTGCTTTCTATTTCACCCAGAAACAGAAGTGTGATTGAACTCTGATTCTCTACGGTCAGAAGCTTTGCATGCCTGTGCCCCTCCCCCACTGGGTCACCACCACTTGATTCAGCCCACTGGTTCAGAACCAGGGTGCTTCACCTGAATTCTAGCAGAGACTGCCTCCACTTTACCCCGGCCTACCACCAAACCCCCTCACCAGTCTGCAATCGGAGCCTCATAAGAAGCTGCTGGCACAGAAGACTCTGAGGTGTGCTAGAAGCACTGTCTGTTCCTGGTTGGTCCAGACCACATGCTGAGCTGTTCAGTCTGATCAGCAGGTGACCACAACTGCCCTCTTTTGTTGAAAAAATGTCTCACTCTGTTCTTGTGTGCACTAGGCTGTTCTGGGTTTGTTTGTTTGTTTGTTTGTTTGTTTTATGGCATTATTTGGGAATGAGTGGACAGGTTTATCTGGAGTTTGTGGGAATCACAGCCTCTCCTCTGCCCAAAAAGTCCCTGTTCTTAAGGGAGTTACTAGGTTGAGATGGAGTGGGAATGGGGGGCCAGGGCAGGTGGTTTATAACATATATACCATTAATAAATCCAATGCATATTCAAAGAGCTACAAAGTAATTTGAAGAGTGATAGCAATAACAACCAGGGTGGGAGAGAAAGAAGAAGGGTATGGTATGGAAAGAGATGTCTGATCTGTGCTTTGAAGGAAGCTGGGGATTCTCTTCATGCCCTCTGATTCCTAGTCCATGCTTTTGATTTTTCTGAGTAGTAGAGGGACCCCCAAATCATTAGGAAATAACCTGTTCTGGTTCTATAGCTGAGAGTCTAAAAATATACTGGTAGATTATATCATTGACTTGGAGTTGATCTAAGGTGAATGTTTTCTAACTGTTCTGTGGTATTTGTGCCCATTAATTTTCCCTGCCCTTTGTGTGTCTTCACAGAGATGGAGAAAATAGCAAAACCAACTCATGGGCTTTTGATTTCTTTACTCTGTGGTAAGAGCCATTAAGGAAGCTTCTGTCTGAATTAGTATTGGCAAATAATTATTTTGAAATAAAGTCAATGCCATAGACCTAACTGTTACATGGCCAATCTGCTGGGATCCCCATTCAACCTAACCCAGTTAGTAATTAGTAATTAGTAAGGTAGATCTGGAGATACAAAGTAAAGACAAAAAGAGTCCTTGTCTTCCAAGTGCTTATAGTCTACTGATATGGGGAAGAATTAAAAGATTCATACATTTAATTATAGATGTGGAAATTTGAGGAGGGAAAAATACTAACCACTGGGGAGGGGTGAGGGAGGGTATTTCATAATATAGGGATCCTTGAGCTTAGCCTTGAAAGACATTAAAGATTTGAAGAGGTAAGGAGGGAATGTGCATTTCATATATGGAGGATAACCTATAAAAGGGCATGGTGGTGAAACCAAGAAGGCTACATTTGAGAAACAAACACATCATCCGGTTGGACTTGACCATAGAGTGAGGGAAAGGGCTCTGGGTTAAATAAGGAGAAGGAGTCCAAGAGCCAAACTCCGAAGGTCTTTACATGCCAATCTGAGACATTTTTTATCTTAGGCACGGTATAAAACCAGTGAAGATTCTTAAACATTGGAATGACATCACACTTGTGCTTTAGGAAGATTATTTTGGCAATTGTGTGGATAATTGGATTCTAAAGGGGAGAGAATGGAAGCTAGGAGATGAATTGGGAAGCTTTTATAATAGTTCTTCAGTTGGGGTTTGAAAACTTTTGAAAAGAAAGCTTTGGTAACTGTATTTTAATATAATTGGTTTCCATTATAAGCCTATGTGCTTTATTTTATGCACTTAAAAACATGATTCTAAGAAGAGGCCCATCCATTGGCTTATCCAGACTGCCAAAGGGGTCTGTGAAAAGAGTCTCTTTCAAGAAGAAACCAGAATGAGAATGACAAGTACAGAGAAGGGGACTGTCTTAAAGAAATCTGATCATATATTTTGAGACTGTACAGTGATCATTCCATTAACAGACACCATTGCTATCAATATATTGTTTAATTATGTATTCCCCAAAATGACATATACTGGGAAAAGTGTATTTTGATGATTATAAACTTCAGTTTCTTTATCTTTAAAATATGTAGATAATATATAGATTAAGTTTTTGCACAGGATAGTTGCAAGGAAAATATATTGTTAACAAGTAGAAGCTATCATGATTATTGTTATTATCTTATTTTGACCAAATTATTTTGATGGAGTTCAGCTAGAACTGCTCCTGAGACAAATCATTATTCTATTATTCATTTATATTTAATCATCAGTGGATTATTATAGAAGTGGATAAAATAACTGCCTTTTGTAATTGAATGAAAGTATATGACTATGAGCTCATTTCATGTAGATTCATTGAAAGCCTTTTCTGGACAGTTCTAATAGCAGGTAGGAGAATGGAGATGACATATTCCTCACTCTCTTCCCACATAGTTTAGAATTCTATTGTCAGGTCTTTCTATTTTGACCTTTTCATTTCACGTAGCTTGGAGAGTATGTGTATTATGCATGATGAAATCTTTTATATTTTTATAGATCCATGTTATGTCTGAGCAATTTTAGGCAATGGTTTCGTATATAAAAATACTATCATTCTAATAAAATTTGCTGAATTCTCATGGATAATTATAATTTGGATTTGTCATATCTTAGTTTATTATTATACCACTATGGAGGGTAGGCAGCATGGTGTACTTATTAGAATGCTGAACTTGAAGTTGAGAAGGCTTTGGTTATATCTGACACATACTTGTATATTACTATGGATGAGTCTTTTAACCCTTCTGTGACTAGGATAGCTTCCTAAGGGTCACTGGTTATAGATGGGTTGTCATCTGCATCAGATAGAGGAAACTCCCACAGAAATGGCATATCAAACATTTTAAAGTAACCATACTTCCTCATTTTGTTGTTTTTAATTTTCTCTGATGTTCACACTGCCTCCCATCCCCCGCCCCAGTCTGTCAAATAGCTCTCTTAAGAAAAGATACCAGAACAGCACATTTGTGATTCATAATGATGGTGTTTCAGAGCACACCTCTACCATTTGAGATACTGTTAAAAATGAAATGAATCAGGAGAAGGAGTAAGCTTCTTCTTTAGATAGCTATGGAAGAAGTCACTATATAAAGGAAGGAAAATGGGTTTTCCCCAATATTCATTTTGTTGTTGTTAGAAGAGATATTTTGGTGGAGTAGGAAAAACTGGATTTATAGTCAGAGCCCTCAATCAGAAACCTAATTCTCCCAGTTATAACCTATGTGACCTTGGACAAATCATTTAACGTCTCTGGGCCTCAATTTCCTAAAATATAAAAATGAGGGTGTCAGACTAGATAATTTCTGAGGTGTCAACCAGCTCAAAATCTACCACCCTATGGTCTTAGGGTATGAAGCACATTAGCATACTCATCTGGCTTTGAAACCTTCCTGGCAAAAGGTATAATATAAATCAAAAGACCTAAATAAATTAGTTAATAGAATCTCCCTGTGCCTCTTAGGAGAGGTTTGGAAAGAGCAGACTAAAGTACTTGCTAGCACAGATCTGTGGTCAGTTACTGCTGTGCTAGGGGGTCGCATAGAATCTCAAATTTTGAAAGGAATGTTAAAACATTTAATATAAACAGAGAATAAACAAGAAAATTCTTTTTTTATTCTTTTTTAAAATTTCAGCAACAAACATTTATTTTATTTTCCAGTTACATGTAATGGTACTTTTCAACATTCATTTTCATAAGATTTAGAGTTCCAAATTTTTCTCCCTCCCTCCCTTTCCTCCCCCCTCCACAAGATTGCAACCAGGTTATATATGTACAATCCACAAGTATTCTTTTTATCAGTTCTTTCTATAGGGGTGCATAGTAAGCTTCCTCATTAGTTCCTTGGGATTGTCTTGCATCATTGTATTGCTGAGAGTAATTAAGTCAGTCACAGTTGCTCATTGAACAAAACTGCTGTCACTATGCACAATGTCCTCCCAGCTCTGCTCACTTCACTATACATCGATGTTCATTAGTCTTTTCAGGGTTTTTTGGGATCATCCTGTTTGCCATTTCCTGTAGCACAAGACCATTCCACCAAAATCATACAGCACAGCTTTTCCCATCATTCCTCAATTGATGGACATTCCCTTGATTCTCAATTCTTAGCCTCCACCAAGAGTTGCTATAAATATTTTTTGTACAATTTTTTCAGCTTTTCTCTTTTTCATGATTACCATTGTTAACTGTTTCCCTTCCATCCTATTCCCTTCCCCATGATATTTATTCTATTATCTATCTTCTTTCATCCTATCACTCTTCAAAAGGGATTTGCTTCTGTCTGTCCCCTCCCCCACTCTGCCCTTCCTTCTTTTGCCCCTCTCTCTTTATCCCCTTCCCCTCCTATTTTCCTGAAGGGTTCAAGAGATTACTCTACCCAATTGAGTGTGTACATTATTCCCTCCTTGAGATAATTCTGAGATTGAGGTCTTTGAGCCAATTCTGATGAGTGTTAGGCTCATTTACTGCCCAGATTAAATAGATTACTCAACCCAGTTGGGTGTGTGTGTTATTCCCTCCTTGAAGCAGCTCTGATGAGTTTAAGGTCTTTGAGCCTTTTCTAATGAGTGTAAAATTAATTTACTGCCCTGTTCCTCTCCCATCTCTTCCCCCACTCCATAAGCCTTTTCCTGTTTCTTTCATGTAGGATTTCACCTCTGTCCTTCACCCTCCCCCAGTGAATTCCCTTCACCCCTCAATTTAACCCTGAAGATGTCATCACCTAGCTAACTGACAGTGAACGAAGCATCACCCCTGGACCCAGGGGGATCCCAGCCAAAATCTGGCCTCAGAAAAAAGACTGTCACCCACTGCATGACCCCAGGTATGTCCCCCAGCTCCAATTTTTTATGGTTCTCTAGGGTCTTGTATTTGAAAGTCAAATTTGCCATTCAGTTCAGATCTTTTAATCACAAATATCTGAAAGTCTTCTTTTACATTAAAGTCCCATTTTCCCCACTGAAAGATTATGCTGACTTTTACTGGGTAGGTGATTCTTGGTTGTAATCTCATTTCCTTTGCCCTTTGGAATATCATATTCCATGCCCTCCAGTCCTTTAATGTAGATGCTGCTAGATCTTGTGCTATCCTGACTGGGGCTCCACAGTACTTGAATTCTTTCTTTTTGGCAGTTTGCAATATTTTCTCCTTGAACTGAGAGCTCTGAAATTTGGCTGTAATATTCCTAGGAGTTTTCCTTTTGGGAACTCTTTCTGGAGGTGATCTATGGATTCTTTCAGTTTCTATTTTAGCTTCTTCTTCTAGAATTTCAGGGCAATTTTCCCTGAGAATAACTTGGAAGATGATGTCTAAGCTCTTTCCTTGATCATGGTTTTCAGGTAGACCAATAATTTTCAAATTCTCTCTCCTGGACCTATTTTCCAGGTTAGTATTTTTTCCCGGAAGGTATTTCACATTGTCTTCTATTTTTTTATTCATTTGGATTTGCTTTATTGTGTCTTGGTTTCTCATAAAGTCACTGGCTTCCATTTGTTCAATCCTAGTTCTTAGGCAATTATTTTCATCAGAGAGCTTTTGTACCTCCTTTTCCATTTGACTTTTCAAGCTGTTGACTTTTTTCTCATGTCTTTCCTGCATCTCCCTCATTTCTCCTTCCATTTTTTCCTCTACCTCTCTAACTGTATCTTCAAAGTCCTTTTTGAGCACCTCTATGGCCTGAGACCAATTCATATTTTTCTTGGAAGCTTTAGATATAGGGGCCCTGATGTTGACATCTTCCTCTGAGGGTGTCCCTTGGTCTTCCTTGTTACTGAAGACACTTTCTATGGTTCTCACCTTTCTCTGTAGGCTCATCTTGCCTTTCTTTTACTAGACTTTTACCTCCTTAAAGTGGGGCACTGTTTCCAGGCTGCAGTATCCCAAGCTTAAGAAGTCCCAGGTGGTATGATTTAAGGAGAATCAGGTTCTTCACTCACCCGGCCTGTTCCCTGGTCTTTAGATGACTCCAGAGCAACTTGCTAATCAACCAGCTTTGTATGTTGTGGTTGTTAGCTCTGATGAGCCTGTGCCCCTCCCCCACCTGGGTCACTGCTACTGGAGCTTACCTCCTGGTTCTCAGCAGGGGTGTAAAATCCAAGTTCTGCCTTAGCACCAGCATAGACCCCTGTAGTCTCCCCCCTGCCCAGGGCTCAGCCCTCTCACCAGACTGTGAGCTTAGTTCCAGACGACACTGGTGCTTCAGCTGATTCAGAAGCTGGGGGGGGGTCTCCTTCCCTGGTGAGGCCTTCCTGGGACTGGATCTGTGTCAGGGTGACTGTGGAGTTGGGCTTGACTCCTGTATTAGCACAGAAGCTCCCTCCTTCTGACCTTCCAAGTTGTTCTTGGTTAGATGATTTTAGCACATTCTTCTGTGAGGTTTTTATTTTTTTTTTTTGGCAGGGCAATGGGGGTTAAGTGACTTGTCCAGGGTCACACAGCTAGTAAGTGTCTAGTGTCTGAGGCCAGATTTGAACTCAGGTACTCCTGAATCCAGGGCCAATGCTTTATCCACTGTGCCACCTAACTGCCCCCCTGTCAGTTTTGCTGCTCTGGGCATTTTTCTATGGCGTTATTTGTATGTATTTTGGAGCAATCGTGTCATGAGTTCAGGAGCGCACTGCCTTTCCTCCAGCATCTTGGTTCCACCCTGGAAGGATCAAGAAAATTCTTCACAGAGTTTTGTTGTTGTTCAGTCATGTCCAACTCTTTGTGACCTCATTTGGAGTTTTCTTGACAAAGATCTTGGAGTAATTTGCCATTTCCTTCTCTGGTTCATTTTACAGATGAGGAAACTGAGGCAAACAAGGTTAAGTTACTGCCCCAGGGACAATAAGTGTCATCTTGACTTCACGTCTGGGGCTCTTTCCTCTACCCCACCTAATTATCCCTTGGCAGAATACTGGATTAGTAATTATCTAGTCCAGGGCTTCTTAAACTTTTTCCATTGGTGACTCCTTGTCACCTGCAAAATTTTTATGCAACCTCAGGTCTATAGGTTATAAAATAAGTATACAGAATCTTTTACTGTTGTCAATTTTTTTTTACGTCCTCCACATTCAGTCATTTGACTCCATTTGGGGTGGCAATCCACATTTGGGGGGGGGCAGGGCAATCAATGAGGGTTAAATGACTTGCCCAGGGTCACACAGCTAGTAAGTGTCAAGTGTCTGAGGCTGGATTTGAACTCAGGTCCTCCTGAATCCAAGGCCAGTGCTTTATACACTGCACCACCTAGCTGCACCTGGCAACCCACAATTTAAGAAGCTAGGATCTATTCTTTTCCAAGCTTCTAAGTTCTAAGGTCCCTTTGCTCAGATAACCCATGATATAAGATTGCTAACACATCTGATAACCCACAATTTTTGTTTTTGAAAACAGAGCAATTTAGCTGAAGTTAATGTTGAAAACAACTCATTGGCATCTAGTCTTCTGATCCCTAGGAGACAGCTAGGCAGCTAGATAGAGCATTAATTAAGTGATTACTATGTGCCAGACACTGTGTGGTGTGCTAACATACAGATGCAAGCAAAACAAATAAAACAAAAACCAAACCCTTCCCTCAAGCAACTTAAATCAGAACAGAAAAAGACAACAAATAAAAGGGGGTCTCTTAGGGGTGGGTAAATGGTACTTTCATGGGGTCAAGGCGGTTTCTGAGAAGGATGTGTAGAGATCAAGAATAAAAAATAGGAGGGGATGATGACCTATCCACCTCAGAAAATGGGAGGCTGGTCCTGTAATTCACCATCAGAAAAGGGCCACAGAGGCAAGGTATCTCCAGGGTAAGAAGGCCACTGGCAAGGAGGTCGAAAAGGCCACAGGCTGAGGAGTGAAGGTGGGAGAGAAGTGATCATGGCCTGGGCACTAATGAAGTCTTGGGGGTACTCTCCTGTAACCTGTATGTCCAGGGGAATGATTCTAGCAAAAGTGGAATATTCTTACTTTATATTTACAGTCCCGGGCCATTTGTTAAGTTTGCAAACTTCTTGTAAAGTTGTATATGACATCTCCAGCAACAAGGGAGAAAAACACTTAGCATCACTTTGGCAAATGTGAAAAAAATTATTAATGATTTGCTGGATATTGTAAAATACTGACACATTCACAAAAGCTTGAAAGAGTCATTACTAGAATAGGCGGTGAATTTATTATTGGCCTGTACTGATTTGAATTCACCTTTCATCCATTCAAAATTTTTTTTTCCAGCTTGACAAGTTATTTTCCCCCTTTCCTCCTGCTTACTTGACAGATATGTATGTCTCTTAGGTACAGTAGTGTGTGTATTGTCAAAAGATTAATTGTCCTAGTTATTAATTATTTTGAAGTTGGTAAAGGTTTGCAAATACCTTGTCAGTGTATAAGTCATAATCTCTTTAAAGGCCATTGTAAGACCTAGTCTTTATGGCCTAGAAAAATTAGAATAGCGTTATTTTCTCTGTACAGCTTCAATAGTGATAGTAGTAGTAGTAGTATATGTGTGTATTTGTGACTGTGTCTGTATGGTCGTGTGGAGCTTGGCTGGATATTGACTGAGGTGTGTGATTAGATGAGAAAAAAATACTTGAATTTCCCTCTCATTGCTACTGGCTCATTTAATTGTTGAGTCTGTCTCTGGGTTCAAAAAACAATCTAGGCTATGAGTCTCTGGGGTTCAAAAATAGTCTTTTGTTGTTTGTCCTTACTTCTCAAAGAGGACCATGACATCGGGGTGATATCATGACTTGTACTAAATTAGATTTAAGTGGAGGACAGTCCAAGGTCACCTACCTCACTCTCTCCTATGGAGCGTTCTGAATTCAGTGGCAAGATATAAATCAGGATGCCTGGAGAGGGCCCTGAATGTTTAAGGCAATTGGGGTTTAATGACTTGCCCAGGGTCACACAGATAGTAAGTGTTTGAGGTGAGATTTGAACTCAGGTCTTCCCACCTCCATGGCCAGTGCTCTATCCACTGCACCACCTAGCTATTCCCCAAAAGTCTAGGGTTTGAGTGAATGAATGGATAAAGTATTCATTAAGCACTATGTGAAAAGCATTGTGTTAAGCATTGGAGATACAAATTTTAAAAAGTGAAACAGTCCCTGCTTTCAATTAGCTTAGATTGTAATGAAAGAGACAACAAATATGGAAGCTTCCAGCTCCAAATCAAATAGATAAAAAAACCCCAAAACTACAAGGTCCTCAGGGTACAGTGGCAAAGCAGATAGCATTGCATCTTCTCTAATGTCATATCAACTAATTAAAATCATTTCAGTTTCTAATTTCGAAACGTTCTATTGTGCAAAGGAATTTGGTGGCAAGAAATTTTTTTTTTTTTCCTGGATCTTCAGTATCAATGGCTTCAGTACTTGCTAGGCTGTGGTAATGCCAGGCTTCATCTCTACAAGTGATGCTTCCTGTATGGTGTCTGTGGACACTAGGCTAGAAGCATTGTGTTTCAGAAGGCTCTTGCATTAGGGGTACAGGACTGTCTCCATCAGGTAGAAGGGTCAAGGCAATAATGGTTATGGTTTGACTTGATGGCTATAAACTACCTTCTGTTTCTCCCTCAGGATGTCTTGGTGTTTCAGTTAGACTTGCTTGTCTGTTCTATGTGGGGCAGTTAGGTGGCAATTAATGGAGATGAATGATGGTCCCCTTCTTCACATGATTTGCTTCTCAGATCCTGCTTGTAAAGGAAGGGGCTGGGAAGCAAGACTAGAGATCACAGGAGCCCACACATACATGCATGCATACATATGAACATAAGCATATACATATACATACACACATATATATGCACTAAGGATGTGATTGTATATTTGTGTGAGTGTGTGTTTGTTTGTATAGCAACTAGTTAATATTTCTCATTCACTTTTCTAGGAGCCTATGGTATCACTTTCCAAATATAAACATGATTATTGCCTCAATTCAGAGTGTGAGTTCTATATATCAGGGGATATGATTTTTAATACCAAGAGGTTCAGAATTCATCCTCTTGGCTAAAGATTTGTTTTGGCCAAAGTTAATGTTGAAAATGACTCATTTCTGATCCCTAGTAGATAGTTAGCCAGCTAGATAGAGTCCAAATTCTACAAATGTCAGCCCATGGAAAGGCTCAAACAAAGGATCCTTGGGTCCTCTTTAGCATCCTCAATCACAGCAGCAGTTTACTGTAATTATCTGAGACCAGCACTTAAATTACATGAAAGTATATAAAGTTCTATTTTTTATATATATGTATATATGTACACATATATGTTGGTGTGTATGTATGTATATATGCATATATTAACATACATATATGTGTATGTATACATATATACAACTATACATATATAAATATATATTTATGTATGTAGTCTTATTTGAGGTTCTCAAAAATCCTACAAGGGAGCTAAAGTCCAGACACTATCAACTAGGGCATGTTGTCTGTCTAGACTAGTTGACTGATTTATTTTCTTTAGTTTGGAGGGTCATGTTTTCAGAATTGCATTGTTTATGCTGGAGAGAATCCAGAGTAAGAAAGCTCCTACTTTTCCTGAGTAGCCTTTCCAATAACATGGGGAATAATGTGGATTAACCTTGGGGATAGTAAACACAGCTCCGAATCATGTCAGATTTACTGCTCCTAGAAGACCTGTAACCTGGCAGCAACAAAGAGATCTTCATAGCTCATACTCAAACATCATGATTGAAGGTCTCATTTTGCCCAGTCTGCCAAAAGTCAGTGACATTGGGCTAGTATTAACATTTGAGGGTCACAATGGGGAGATCAGACTGATGAAAGAGCTTCATCAAGGATAAAAGAAGCATGTGGTCCACGGATAGATGTCAAGGGTTCTTTGCACATGGATAGTTAAAAATACATCTTTATTTCAATATCGTCAGTTTCCTCTGTAATCAAAATATATATTATTTTATTCATTTAAGAACATTAATGTAAAGTGTTCTTAGGCTTTGCCAGATTGCCAAAGGGCTCCATTTCACAAATAAAAATTAAGGCAAGGATTAGGGCAAAAAGAAAGAAGATAGTAGGGGGACCTAATAACTCTCTACAGGTATTTAAGGAACAATCCCATGGAAAAGGAATTACACACACACATACATATACATACACAATATATATCCATATCTCTGTCTCTATCTCATTTATCCCTGTTTCTATCTTTATAACACCTATATCTACATCTACATCCATATCCACATCTACATTTATATCATCTATCCCTCTCTCTCTCTCTCTCTCTCTCTCTCTCTCTCTCTCTCTCTCTATCTATACATAGACACACAAAGCAATTTCAGGGCATAGGTCCTATTAGCTGGGACAAACAATAAAGGTCTCATATATGTGAAGTCAGAAACATCTGAGTTCAAATCCAGCCTCAGACATTTATTAGCTGTGTAACCCTGGGCAAGTCACTTTAGCCTCTGTCTGCCTTAATTTCCTCATTTATAAAATAGAGGTAAAAATAACATCTACCTCCCAGGGTTGTTGTGATGATCAAATGAAATAATATTTGTAAAGTACTAAGTAGAGGGCCTGAAACATAGTAAATACCATATAAAGGGTATTGTTATTGTTATATGATGACATATGACCTGAATTTTGGAAGGGAGTCAGAGATTCTAAGAAGTCAAAGTGAGGAGGTATGTCATTCTAGGAATGAGGGCCACCTAAACACATGAAACAACAAACTTTGGAAGAAGTGTATACTGTGTGAAGGGTAATCATGTTTAAGAAGTCTGGAAAAGTCACCTGATCACCTTCATCCTCAGTTTCTTCCTTTGAAAAATAAGGGGAATATGCTAAATAGTCATTCCTTTCCCATCTTGTGTTGTGTTTCTGTGAATCTTTGGTAACTCTGACAATAACAACCATATTAGTTCCAAGGAGTGTGTTTAGGAACTGAATTGCTTCGTGTGTCTGTGTGTGAGTGTGTGTACACGCGCATATTATAGAGTGACATTTCTATCTCCATCTTTTTCGCTAATTCAACTCTGTTACTATTATTTGCTTTGTCTTGTCTTATATTCTTTCTGCATTTCAGTAAATATTAGATATTGGTATTTTCAGGTAGAAAATGCACTTTTTTATTTAGGGGTAAAATATAACGTCTAAACTTACATTTAGGAACTAAATCAGAAATGTAATCCAACAACAATGTTCCGTGTCTAACAGCATTTACTTTATATAAGAAATGGTGATGTAATCATGCTTGGCTATGTCTTATTGTTAAGTTACTGTTACCGGTTTAAGGACAGATTGAGGTGAATGAGCCAGCTTGTAGAGTGAGGAGGGGTCTACACTATGCATGGGTTGTACATAGAAGAGTGAAGAATATTGTAAAAGAGTGTTTTGGACTCTCCTTGACTATGAGAAAAATCAAAGGCATAAATGGAGCAAATCAAGTTCAGAAACTAAAAAAAAAAACAAAGTACAACAAAACCAAAGATCCCAAGGTGAGAAGAGAGGGGTATTGGGACCTCATTTCTCCTGCTTTAATTATAAAAATAAAAAGTAGAATAATTGTGTTGCTCTGCATATTTGATATTATTGTTGTTATTTGTCCTTTGTTTTGAAAGAGGACCAGTGACATAGCAAGTCTTGCCTCTTGCATGAATAGGTTTTTTTTCCTTTTTTCTTTCTTTCTTTTTTTTTTTGCAGGGATATGGGGGATAAGTGACTTGCCCAGGGTCACACAGCTAGCAAGTGTCAAGTGTCTGAGGCCACATTTGAACTCACATACTCCTGAATCCAGGGCCGGTGCTCTATCTACTGTGCCACCTAGCTGCCCCCGAATAGGTTTTACCTGAGGCATATTTGACAGTTTCTGAAACATGTGGTAGGGCTGCTTTGGGCCCTGATGAAAAGAAGTGAGAACATAGCTAGCCTCTTTCCATCTCAGTATTTCAAGTACTGTCAAAACATTAGAATGCCACAAAACCAAGAAGTTTTCTTTTAGGAGGATGGAGATGCTCTCAAACCCTAAATCAGGCAGTATGATTTATCTCTATAGCATCTACTTAGTATCTTGTGTACCCCCAACAACTAATACAGTTTCTGAGACAAAATAGACACTTATAAATACATATTGATTGATTGAAGAAAGTAAATACTTTAAAATAGTTGTTGCATTTAGTAGAATTGAATTGATTCCTTCTCTCCAGCAAATGTGAGTACCTGTTATTTCTGCCTGGCCCTGTTTGTGTATTTATTCAGGGGGTGGGAGGAAGGAAGCATGGGAGGGTTTCTTATTTTTGTCTCTTTTTTCCCCAATTAATTTTAAACTTCTCATGGGAAAGGACTGTTTTCTTTATTTATTGACTCTGCAGTGTCAATGTCTTGTGAGCACTCAAAGATGAACAGATGTTGACAAACTTTCTGAATCAAAATACGCTCGTGCATGCATATGTTTACACTTATAAAACTTTGTAGTCAAGAATCTGCTTTGATTGCTCCCATGCTAATTAAAAATTAATATGCCACTTCATTATACAATCTTATGTTAGTTTTTCAGCTATTTTGCTATTTACATTTATAATTTTACCCTTTGATGGCTCCATGACTCTATCAATTTAGGAATTCCCTCTCCCATAGAGATTATACCCTTCAAAAGGTTCTCATCTTATACCATTCTTTGTGTGTGTGGGTGTATCTTTTGATAAGTCCTCCATAGACTACCATCAGCACTTACATTAATGTATGTAAGCAGTCTAAGGATTGTGGGATTCTTGGAACCTTCTCTTCCTTTCTCTGCTATGTGGCTATTTAAAAAAACAGAAATTGACTACATAGGACCAAAGGTAAATTTATATTTTTCTTGTCAGTTTCATGGATCACTGTGGTCAGAAAAGAAACAAAAAAATCATCCCCCAGTGGCCAGTCTCTTAGTGATTGACAAAAATTGCACGTCCTTTATAGAAAGCCTTAGGCAGTTCAGAAAACCCCTTATTGGGATTGACGCTTTTCGAGATCGATATGCTTGTTTATTGCCAATGTAGCCTTTTTATAGCTAAGCTGGAGAGATGCAGAAAGATTTTTCAATCACTAAAATGGCAGCGTCGAAAGAACCCTAAAGAATACCATTTAGGGAAGGTGGTTTTTTTGGTTGTTTGTTTTGTTTTTGCTTTTATTCCTTGATGTCTTCCTTCATCCCATCTCCCTGTCACTTAAAGCAATTCAGATATCAACAAAGATTTAATCTTGATTGGGGTTCTCTAAGCAGATATTAAGATGCACAAAAGAAATTTAATGCATTTTAGCCAGGAGCCAGCAAATTGATTCAAAGTGGCATTGTTCTATTGGAGCTTCCACTATATTTTAAATGATCACCTGTGACCCCACAAGGAAGCAGAATGGACAGTAAGAAGAAAACATACTGCATTTGTAGTCAAGAGGAACTGGGTTCCAAAATCATCTGTGGAACTTTGTATCTCTATAAGCAAATTGCTTCCACTCTCTGACATGATTTCCTTCCCTGTAAAATGATGAAGGCTCTATGTAACGGCTCCCTAAGTTTCCCTCCATTTCTAGGTCTATGGTGATAGCTCCCTTTACCCATCTGGTTCTGTTTTTCCCCCTGTCAAATTAAGGGGGTTGAATTAGATGTCTTCTAAGGTTCCTTCTGGTTCTAAATAATGCTCTCATGCTTCTAAGGCTATATGATTATTGTGTTTTCTAGAAATATCCTGAGATTATCTTCAGAGTTAGCATTCCAGGATATCTTAACAATGTCAGTTGTTCCTCTGAACTGTTCATAAGATTTAAGGAATTCTTTGAGACTTATTTGCATCTCTTCTATACAGCACAAGCATTGTGGTTGTAGCAAGAATTTTGGGATGGCAGTCAAGAAACCTGAATTCTGAAATCAACTCTGATCTTCCTGATTCCAAATCAAGCTGCTTCACAATCATGAATTCTTCTATTTATATATAAACATTTATTAAATAAAATATAGGATGAGGAGGGGCAGTATTACATTCTAGACAGAATTGAACAGTGAGTATCATTTCAAATCTTGACAAAACACTAAAAGTAATTGGGATGTAATTAAAAAGAAGTGATAAGAGCACATACCAAAATATCAGACTTTGTTTAGTGTTTCCATGGAAGAAGTATGTTGAACAAACAGGTATTTATATAAAAACAAAGGACCTAAAAAAAGGAATGTAAACAATTACTTAATAAGATTTGAAGACAGAGAAACCATGTTCAAAATTCCAACTTTGTTATTATTTATCTGTGTCGTGTTGGGCAAGTAATTTCACTTCTCTGGACCTCAGGTTTCTCACTGACAAAATGTGAGGATTTGGATTAGATGAGTTTGAATCTCAGCTCTGAATCCAAGGGTCTTCTAAGAGTTTTATAACTCCATGATATTGAGCAAGCAATTCCATTTTTCACTTTGTGCTTGTGTTTCCTTTCCTGTAAGGAGAAGGCCTAGGACTAGGTGATATCTCAGATACCTTTCAGTTCCATAATTCTTTGATTCACTATTTCAATTTGGTTCAATATAATGTGTTGATATTTGTATATTTAAACATTTACATATATACATAAAACATCATTTTAGGATTAATGAATAAATGTATATAAAATTAATGGTTACTGTATGTGCTATCTTCTTTTAATATAGTGATCAATCAAATAAAACTGTTAATCAGTCAATGTATATTAATTAAGCCCTTACTCTGGGCTGGACATTTTTTTAAGGGCCAGAGAGACAACAAAAGACAAAAACAGTCACTATAACCTCAAGGAAATTATGTTTAAATGGTAGAGATAGCAGGTAAAAGTAGATGGAAGTAGATGAAAGGTAACCATACAAAGGAACACTCTAGTAGTTGGGAGAAACTGGGTAAGGCCTTCTGTAGGTGATTTTTCTTCAGATTAAAGTCTTGAGAATTTTCTGAGGCACTCAAAAGTTAACTGACTTGCCCAGGATCACAAAATCAATGTGTGTCAGGCAAGATTTACACTTAGATCTTCTACTCTTTAAATCAGTCTCTGTTTATTGTACTATATTTAATTTCTCATGAACCATATTGGACCTATTCAAATAGATGTATTGAAAACCATTGAGAAGTAAAGGTAGAATAGAGAATATATGTGATGTTGACACAGTCTTATCATTTATTACTTTCCACATGAATGGCATCGGCAGGCAGAGCAGTGGGGTGTGAGGATGGGATGGAATTTTACATTAGAAATATGAGTATCAGAGATGGATTGTCTGCATGTGATCAGCCTTACCGCAATACAATAATGGACTATCTCAGTCAAATTTAAATAGGAACCACAAACAAACTGGCGGTTTTCCAGAGTAACAATACAAACCAGAATACTTGAGTCTTCTGATAAGTCCTGGAAGTAACTTAGGTGATATAATAGAATTCACAGAATCTGAGAACTGAACAGACTAGGGCCTAGAGAGGAAAATGATTCTCCCAAGATCATACAGCTAGTTAGTGGTAGGGAAGGGGTGGGAAACTAGGTTTCCTGATCAATCACTTATTCAACAGTAAGCATTTATTAATCTCTAATTATATGCCACACACTTTCCTATTTAGTGAGGATACAGAGAAAAATAAAAATGAAATCACAAAAATTATCCTTCCCTCATGGAGTTTATATCTTTTTAGGGGAGACAATATAGAATTATCTCCTAGTTCAGTGTTTCCTGTGTTATACTGTGTGGTCTTTATGAAAAAAAAATTATGACAAAGAAAGAACATTGAACTAGAGGACTCCAGTTCTATAGTCTCATCATATCAAATAGAATTATAAGAAACGTTTTCTGTCTGTCTTTATTCCCACAAGTTATTTTGTCTTATTAATATTTTCTATATTATATAGGCAGTAGGTAGAGGTCAAGTGATTTGCCAATAACTGATAAGTTTTTTTTTTCCTTCAGGGCAATGAGGGTTAAGTGACTTGCCCAGGGTCACACAGCTAGTAAGTGTCACGTATCTGAGGTCAGATTTGAACTCAGGGCCTCCTGAATCCAGTACCGGTGTTTTATCCACTGTGCCACCTAGATGCCCCAAGTATTGGTTTTGGACTTGAGTTTTCTTGACAGGCCCAGTTGGCTATCCACTGCAACATCAAATATTCTGTAAAACTTTATGTCTCACCCAGCAACGTGGATGGCCTGTGCATGCCCTAGGCACTTAATAAATACATGTAGAATTGCACCAGGGTTTCAGATGACAAGAGCCCATCCATTTGTAAAAATCTTATTCTTCTTTTGGAATACTTCCCATGGTTTCCAATTAAAATGACAAGAATATTTCTATGTGGACAAATGAGAATATATCATCTGCAGTGGCTTAAGTAAATAGTGTTTTCTTCTTATACCTGCTAAGCTGCTTTTGACTGTGCCACAGGAGATAGAGACAATTTTCCAAAATTTCACAGCAGCTGCAAGGTGGAACATATTGATATTTTTCTCTTTTGATTTTCATCTATTTTGCTAAATAGTTTTCAATTACATTTTTTTTTGTGGGGCAATGAGGGTTAAGTGACTTGTCCAGGGTCACACAGCTAGTAAGTGCTAAGTGTCTGAGGCCAGAATTGAAATTACGTCCTCCTGAATCCAGGGCCGGTGCTTTAGCCACTGTGCCACTTAGCTGCCCGATATTTTTCTCTAACTTTGTCCTGAGAATACATGCTGTAGGACTGTTTTCACTGAACCAATGTTCTGACAAGATTGTTGGGCATTTCTAATAATAAACCAACCTTGTTGGATAGGGCTAAATACAAACTAGTTGAAATGGAATTCTTTAAGTAACATAAGAAAGCCCTATGAGGAAGGTTTCAGTGTACGTCTGAGACTGTGGGGATTTTGATAATTACTTGTGAAATTAAAATAAATATTATGATGTGCTAAATTTCATGAAATGATAACAATATGGAGGCAGTGTGGTAAAATCGAAAGAACACTGGACTTCGAGTACCTGAGTAAAGCATCTTGGATCTTCTACTTACTACTTAGATGACCTGGGACAAGTCACTTTTTCTACCATAGCCTCATCATCTATAAATGAAGTCGTTGGAGTCAATGACCTCAGAAGATAACTGAAAGCTCTAACTTTATAAGTAAAATACCCTGATAATTCATTCTGAATTCACCCAGGACCTATGCACTTTTGTCCAGAGAATGACTCAAATGGGGTGAAATGATATATCACTGTTTAAACACTAATTTGTATATTCATGAGTGAGTGCTTACTGAGCCTTAATCACCAAATGGCTTATGGTCACATAGCTAGTAAGTGTCTGAGTCTGAATTTGAACTCAGGAAGAAGAGTTTTCCTGACTCCAGACCTGTCACTCTATCCACTGATCCACCTAGCTGCCCACTTTCAGCTACCTCATAGTATTAGAGCAACATATTTATTAATATGATTTTTTTGTCTCTCTAATGTCCTCAACAAGGAAAACTTTAAAATATTTTATGCACAGATAAAAAACATAATATGTATGTAATATATTATGCTCACCTATTATAATTTATTACAAATGTATGTAAATGTGCATATTTATACATTCTATCTATGTATCTATTTAACTATCCATCTATCATCTGTCTAAATTTTTATCTATCTGTATCACTCTTTCTGTCTGTATTACTCTTAATCTTGTTGGTGGATAATAGCATTAAATAGAAAGGAAGCTGAGAATCTTCACCCCTAGCAGGGTTCTCATGATTTCATTCAGCATTATTACTTGGTCTGCAATTCAGCACAAACACAGCAGCTTTGGGGGTCACTCATACTGTGTGTCACAGGCTGCTTTCATACAGGCCTATTGCCCTCCCTGCAGGTTTATTACAGGCTATGGGAGGACTGATATCATTTACTACTGGCTCTGCTACCTGTATGACCAGAGGTAAGTCAATTTAACTTCTCAAAGCTTCAGTTTCTTCATTTGTAAAATGAGGGAATTAGGCTGGATAACTTACTGGATAAAAACACTAGAAATGGAATCAGGAAGGTCTGGATTCCAATCCAGCCTTAGACATTTACTAGCCTTTTGATTTTGGGCAAGTCACTTTAACCTAAATGTTCCTCAGTTTACCTCATCAGTATAATTTAGGGGTTCTTAACCTGCAATCTGTGAACTTATTATTTTCTTTAATATTTTGAGAACTAAATGCCAATGTTTCCCTTGTATATAATTGTAAATATAGAGACACATATACATATATACATACATATTATATATATATCTATATATATAGATAGATAGATATATAGGTATATAATTTTAAAGGATTATTCTGAGAACAAATCTATAGATTTCATGAGACTGTCAAAAGTCCACTAATACTAAAATGTAACCCAGGGAGAGGGTTGGGCTAGACAGCTTTTCTAAGATCATATGATCTTCCACTTCTAAATATCCTAAGGTTGAGAGGTTGCATTTCTACAGAGAGGCCAATGGCCTGCCTATGGTCAGCCTGGCTATGCAACCTCAAAGAAGTCTCCTTTGCAAAATTATCCCCTTTTAGCTTTAGCTATAAAATGGGGTCAAGAATATTTGACCAATGCATCTCAGAGGATTGCTGGAAATTCAGACCTTTTTGAATTGTCAAAAGTTATAGGAATGTGAACGATTGTTATTTTTATTACTAGTTAAATATGTGTGCTTAAAGTTGTCATTTCATAATTAAGCTTTAACTAATCTTGCTACACTAATTCTGTTCCCTCCCCCCCCCACACACACACACCCAGCACAGGCAAGCTACCAAAAGGAAGAAAAAAATCCTGAAGCCATTTAGGACAAAATGAAAGGGCCTAATATGATGCTGATGTGAAAACATTTGCTGGGAATTGGGAGAGTGTGTGCAATCATTTACTCTTGGCTTACTGCACAATATGAGCCTAATTTAGGCCCTCTTTCACTATCATTGAACACACAGTATTTTTAACCCACAAATGAGATGTGGTTGAATAACCAAAATGTGACATTTGATCCAACTCCAGGGTGGCTGGGCTAGCTGAAGTGTGTGGACTCATTATGGGAATTCTCTGATCTCATTGGGCAGAACTGGACATGGATGGTGACCATTTTATACTATTGTTTTTATGGGATTTCAGATACCAAGGTCATCCATCATTATCATTGAGACATCAGAATCAGCTCTGTCCCCTATTCTTCCTACACTTTACATTTCCCGACCTGTAGTTCATCACAGAGGCAAAAGCAGACTGCCTTTGGAATCAGAGATCAGTAGAACTACAACTAAGATGATTCAGCTGTAACTTTCCTTGTTGAAAATTTGGAGGGGTTCCAATCTTGGGGCATACATCCTGCCCACCTCAGTTCTAACTCCATCCCATCAGTGTCCTCCTGGAGTGCTCTTTCTCATCCTAAAATACACCGAATATATGATCTCCTATCCATCTTTTGTATGTGGAAAAATGGCGACTTATAGCTGGGGCTTACAGTTAAAAGAGGGCTATTCCCCACTCCACCATCCATGACTGGTTGCCACCATTTATTTATTCATCTCCATATGAATAGTGACCTGGATTGTTATTAGCCAGTGATGTCTCCTGTGTAGACAGAAGGAAGAAATTGCATGCTCTCAGGGAGCTCATAGTCTAAGGGAAGAGGCAGCATGCAGACAACTAGGTACAAAAAAAGATATTGGCAGAAGAAATGGAAGTAAG
This sequence comes from Dromiciops gliroides, assembly GCF_019393635.1. NCBI lineage: Eukaryota > Metazoa > Chordata > Mammalia > Microbiotheria > Microbiotheriidae > Dromiciops > Dromiciops gliroides. The sequence continues at coordinate 30,925,599 of NC_057866.1, forward strand.
CACAGGCTCAGAGATGATGAATGACTCTCCAAGGGTCACAGAAGTCAAAAATATGACTTGAACCCAAGTTGTTATTGACTTCTAAGTAGTAGGATCTTATCACCATTCCATGGAATGATAGTTTGATGCTTCAGCCATGATCACAATAAATTGATAAGAGTAGGTGTTTCCACAAATGAGCCATAATAATAATAATCATGTATATAGTGCATCAAAGTGCATAGAACACTTTACAAATATTTTCTCATTTTATAAGCACCATCTCCTATGGGAGACAGGTGCTATTATCCCCATTTTACTGATTAGGAAGCTGAAGTAGACAATGGCTAAGTGATGTGTACATGGTCACAGCTCATAATTGTTTGATGTATGATTTGAATCCAGGTCCTTCTGACTCTGAGAACATGATCCACTAATACATGAAGCCATGTCTTAACTAATATTAAAGCACATTAAATTTATTGATGAGTCAGGTACAAATCAAGGTATAAAGAATTAAATACCTAAGCATCTTTCTTTCTCTTAACTGAGGATCCTTTTTGAAGTAGGTGAAATATATACATCAGGGCAGCTTGGTGGTACAGTGGATAGAGCACTGACCCTGAAGTTGGGAGGACCTGAGTTCAAATCTGGTCTAAGATACTTACTAGCTGTGTGACCCTGGGCAAGTCATTTAACCCCAATTGCCTTACACATCCAGTCCCATCTCTGCTTGTCTTGATATATATCTTGCCACTGGACCCAGATGGCTCAGAGGGAGAGTGAGGTTGGTGACCTTGCACAGCTCCCCCTCTTATTAAATCCAATTCACTGCAAGTCATGACATCACTTCTATATCATGGTCATCTTCAAGAACGAAGGACAAAAACCAAAACCGCCATATATATTACAGGCGGTTTGGATAAGCAGTGAATAGGTGGTAAGGATGGTGGGGGTAGAGTAGTGTAAAAAAAATTAATTATTCACTAATCTTAGTCTAAAATTTATATAATTGGATTTATGAAAAATTATGATTATATGAAAAATTATAGGTTTAGGAAAATTATAGTTGGGCCATAAGTCCTGCTGCGGTCACCATTCAAATGTGGAATATTTTTGATGACTAGGGCTAATTTGGGGCTAATGTGACTGGAGGACTCCTCTGGGGACTTTTGACTATTTGGCTGTCTGACTGCTATTAACTTAACATGGGCCGTTTATAAAGTTCCACCACATTGCTCCACTCCCAGATTGATAAACAAAATATTAAGAAGCCTCCTAACTAAATAATCAAAGCAGAGTTTATTTATGAGATACTATTTAAATTTTGTTGTTGTTGTTGTTGTTGAGGCAATTGGGGTTAAGTGACTTGCCCAGGGTCACACAGCTAGTAAGTGTCAAGTGTCTGAGGTTGGATTTGAATTCAGGTCCTCCTGAATTCAGGGCTGGTGCTTTATTCACTGCGCCACCTAGCTGCCCCCAGAGATACTATTTAAAATTAAGAGTTCAGGGAAATAAAATGTACAACCTGACTGCGATCCCATTCCAGTGCTTCCACCAGCTGCCCCTGGAACCTTTTTTTTTTTTTTTTTTAATGAGGCAATTGGGGTTAAGTGACTTGCCTAGGGTCACACATCTAATAAGTGTTAAGTGTCTGAGGCCAGATTTGAACTCAGGCACTCCTGACTCCAGGGCAGGTGCTCTGTCCACTGCGCCACCTAGCTGCCCCTCCCTGGAACCTTTTTAATACAATAAGGGTCGTAGCCACCTCTTGCCTTATCCTGTTAGCCCCCTTCTCTCTCTAACTCCCAGGTCTCTATATATTGTTGTTTTCTCCACTCAAATCTCAGGGCTTTTTGCACCCACACACCAAGCTAATCTGCCAGTCAGGGCTGCAGCTGGGGCTGGGGGGATGCTCGAGTATCCCATGCCTCAGCACAGGCTACGCTGGAGCCTGGCTGGACGAGCCCAGGATCTCTCAGATAGCTCTGCTCAGGGTGGAGGGAGCTAGTGCTCCCTCCCCGCAGCTGTCTGACCTGGCATCTTGTACAGCCCACGGGGCTTTTTGGCTCAGCTGAAGCAGAGGGGAAGGGGCACCAGCCCCTCCCACACAGAAGAGACCCTGAGGGCCTAAGGCTTTCTAATCTCAGCCTAAAGGTAGCATCCCCAAGTCAAAATACATTTCCACAGTTGGAATGAGGAGAGGCTTAATTGTCACTTGGGTTTTGGAGATGGTGTAGAGAGGAGCAGAAGTGAGGCCAGAATTGGTGAGATAAAACTTTGGACCTGCCTAGGGGTTGGGAGAGGGAGGCTCAGGGTATAGGCATCCCGGTCCAAAGATCCTGTCCTTTCAGTATATCAGTAATGCCCCTCAGGGTGCACCTTACTACATGCCCTGTCAATCAGGGACTAAAGTGTTCCACCCTGACTACATGGTTCAGAGGTGTGTGTGTGTGTGTGTGTGTGTGTGTGTGTGTGTGTACACAGGTGTGGGGGAAGTGTTCTACTTTGGAAAAGACAAGGCAGAGGAAAGACCTAGTCTCTGAGCCCCTGCTGGAGGGTCATGTATTCCCTGATAGTCTTCTCTTTCCAAGATCTCAAAAACCTGTTATTTCACTGGGATCTTTGCCCCAGCTACACACAGACTGTTTCCATGGAAGTATTGGGATGAACTAAGGGCTAGAGTAAGCCAGTAAGGGATGAAGCTTCCTCCTTTCCCACTCCCAAACTCCATTCTCCATGACTATCAGCTGCTTATCCTTAGGTACAAAATCAGGAAGAACTACTCCAGAAAGTCCTGTATCCCTGAGAAAGGCCATATCTCAACATCCTGGTCAAAGAATGCTAGAGTAGGAACCCGGAAGCTTCCATTTCAGTCTATGTGCCATGCTACTAAGCTGTCTCTTCCTTTGTAAAATGATAGTGTTACCCAAGGTGATCTTCAAGGGCCTTTTCAACTTTAATTGTGTGAAAGTCTCAGGGATTTGGTCTTCATCTCAGTCTCAGTTTTAGTGAGAGATGAAAGGACCTTGTCTAGTAACCTTGCATATAGGTCACTAACTTTGTGGCTTCAATTCCTCCTTTGTAAAATGAAAGAGTTAGTGAGAATAATAAAAAAATCCATAAACATTTGTTAAGCATCTGCTATGTGTTAGGGCCAAGTATACTAAGAGAGGTAAAAGATAGTCCCTGCCCTCAATGAGCTTACAATCTAGTTGGGGAGTGAATATTCAAACAAATATATGCCAGATAAGTGACATATAGGATAAACAGGAAATAATGAACAGAGGGAAGTCTATAGAATTAAGAGGGCTCTGGCAAAGCTTCCTTGTGGTTTTAGTTGGCACTTAAGAAGAGGCCAGAGTTCCCTTAGGAATACCAACTAGACATATGATTTCATTGATATAGGAACTCCAAGAGCAAAAATCCCACTTTACTAATGCAGGTTGAAATCTTGTCTGCAAAGAAGCCTTAGAAAGTTGCCTGGAGTGTTGAAGGATCAAGTGACTTTTCCAGGGTCACGAAAAGAGTCTATGGTAGACTTGAACCTACATCTTCTTGACTTTAAAGCCACTTTTTTGTTTATACATACCACTCCGCTTCAAAGCAATTAGAAATGTTGATGACTCTTAATAAATTGTACTATTTTTCAAATGAATTGTATTATATATTGTAGATCCAGACTATTGTTTCTCAGAAATTATTCATAAAAATATTGTGCATGATAGCTAGAACTAGTTATTAGCCTGACATCTTGTAAAGGTGTGAAATCAAGCAATTGGAGAAGATTATGAACCTCCAGCTACCTGGGCCTTCCCTCTCATAATCTCACTCTGTAATTACTTTACCTATTTTATTTATGTGTCTGACAATATTTCCTCTGACAGAATATAAGCTTCTTGAGGGAAAGAACTGTCTATTTTTGTCTTTGTACTGCCCAGTACCTAGTATATCTTGGCAAACTGTAAGCATAGTTCTCATTGAGTCATTGACTAATCTGCCCTAATAGGCTAGCACAAGTGAGATGTCCCAAATGTCACAGATTACTGTTTTATTCCTTTTGGCTTAAGACTCTGATCTAGGTTAAAATTTAAAGAGTACCAGGGATATGAATGGAGCTATTATTAACCATTTAGACCCCAATGTAAATGAAGTTCCAAAACCAGATTTTTATGCTAGAAAAGGGGGTATGGGAGAATGGAATGGGGAGAAGACATTGAAAATAAGATATTCTAAAAGGTAGGTAAATGCAGGCCATAGAACAGAATGAAGGGGGAAAGAGAAAATGAATATTGTTTGTTTTTTGGGGAGGGCAAAATTTTACCTAGAACCTTTTCTGGGCAGAACAGAAAAAAAGAAAAAATATTTCAATGGGTACAGCGCTGACTTTATTGATGGTAAAGTACACAGGACTCAAAGCTTCTCCCATCTATTAAACCAGGGAGGACTACCTTGGAGTGAGAACTGTAGTTGTAGGCAAGTAAATTTAGCATAGGAATACCTAGGCTGCAGAACACTTCTGTTTTAACTTAAAAATCCACAGCTTCCTTGTATTATTCCCTGGAGGACATATAGACAATGAGATCTAACACACGGTTACTATAACCGAATTCATTATCATACCAGGCAATGACTTTCACAAAATAGTCATTGAGGGAAATACCCGCTTCAGCATCAAAAGTGGAAGAGTTGATGTCACCCATGAAATCAGAAGATACAACTTGGTCCTCTGTGTAGCCCAGGATATTTCTCATTTGTCCCTCAGATGCTTGTCTCATAACCCTCTTGATATCATCGTATTTGGCAGGTCTCTCCAGGCGGCAGGTCAGGTCCACAACCGACACGTTGGAAACAGGGACTCGAAAAGCCATGCCAGTGAGTTTGCCATTAAGTGCAGGGATGACTTTGCCCACAGCCTTGGCAGCCCCCGTGGAAGCGGGAATGATGTTCTGGCCAGCTCCTCGGCCATCACGCCACGCTTTGCCACTAGGACCATCTACAGTCTTCTGGGAAGCAGTAGTGGCATGGATGGTTGTCATGAGTCCTTCTACAATGCCAAAGTTTTCATGGAGGACCTTGGCTAGAGGGGCCAGACAGTTGGTAGTACACGAGGCATTGCTAACTATTGTATAGGAATTATTGTAAGTCTCATGGTTTACCCCCATCACAAACATAGGGACATCGTCTGAAGGGGCAGAGATGACAACTCGTCTGCAGCCTCCCTTCAGGTGCGCCCCTGCCTTCTCCAAGGTGGTAAAGGCACCGCTAGATTCTATGACATATTCAGCACCAGCGTTTCCCCATTTGATATTGGCGGGATCCTTTTCCTGGGAAACAGCAATAGATCTTCCATTTATCACCAGTCTGTCATAGTCAGCCCTGACAGAGCCCTGAAATTTTCCATGAGTGGAATCATACTTGAACAGGTAAACCATGTAGTTTATATCAACAAAAGGATCATTAATGGCCACAATATCGACTTTGCCTGTTTGAAATGCAGCCCTGGTTACGAGACGCCCAATACGGCCAAATCCATTGATTCCAACCCTCACCATCCTGCTTTGGGAACACTTCTGGCAGTGAGCTAGGGAGAGAAGTAGAGAGACAACACTTTATTTATAAGCAACCATTTTTTAATCATAAAATTATTTTATTTTTTTCTAGTTACATGTAAAGATACTTTTCAACATTTGTATAAGCAACATTTAAACATAAAACTGAACCAAGTTTTAAAACAGATTTAATTCGGCATATCACAGTAGTCAAAATACAACATATGATGCTGTGGTCATAAATTCCTAGAAGGAACTTCAGAGATTATCTTTTTTTTAAATTATAAAAGTGTTTTATTATTTTCCAGTTACATGTAGAGATAGTTTTCAATATTTGTTTTTATAACATTTTTAGTTTCAAATTTTTCTCCCTCCCTCTCCTCCCTCACCCCTCCCCAAGACAGCAAGTAATCTGATATAGGTTATATATGTATAATAACATTAAACATATTTCTGCATTAGTCATGTTATAAGAGAAGACTCAGAACAAAAAGGAAAAACGCCCAAAAAGAAAAACAACAGCACCAAAAACAAAAGAAATAGTATGGTTCAATCTGCATCCATATTCCAAAGTTCTTTTTTTTGGGATTTGGGGAGCCTTTTCCATCATGAGTCCTTTGGAACTATCTTGTACCATTGTAAGTCTATCACAGTTGATCAACACATAATATTGATGATACCGTGTACAATGTTCTCCTGGTTCTGCTCATCTCACTCATCATCAGCCCATGCAAGAGCCTCCAGGTTTCTCTGAAATCCACCTGCTCATAGTTTCTTACAGCACAATAGAATTCCATTACATTCATATACCACAATTTGTTCAGCCATTCCCCAATTGATGGGCAGCCCCTCTCTTTTCCACTTCCTTGCCACCACAAAAAAGAGCAGGTATAAATATTTTTGTACATGTGGGTACTTTTCCCTTTTTTATGATCTCTTTGGGAAAAAGACCCAATAGTGGTATTGCTGGGTCAAAGGGTATGCACAGCTTTATAGCCCTTTGGGCATAATTCCAAATTGCTCTCCAGAATGGTTGGATTAGTTCACAGCTCCACCAACAATGCATTCAGAGATTATCTTGTCATAAAGATTAGAAACTTGTAGGATGAAAACTGAAAAGGAACTTAGAGGTCTTCTAATCCAAACCCCTCATTTTATAGTTGAGGAAACTGAGGCCAAGCAAGGATAGGTAATTTTTAGAATGAAGTACAATGAATGTACAAGTAGTATGAGGAAGAGCTTGTGTTCGATCCTGGTCCTTTGGCTCCAAATCCAGCAATTATTCCTCTATGTAACAGTCTCCACTTTCCAAGGTGATATCTTACAGATGACAAACCCAAAGTCCAGTTAGCAAAAGTCGTTCAGTACTATAATGGTAGAGCAAAGATTGGAACTCAGGTCTCTTGACTCCCAGAATAGGGAGTTTCTATACCATGTGTCTATACTATATGAGCATCTCTAGTATGACTCTATATGTAACTGGACTCTTTGAGGTCATTAATGAGCATATGTCATGCCTCTTTTCCACTCAAATCCTATAATGTCCTCATATTTTTTTGGTGTGAATATGGCCCCTGGTTTTCCAAAGTTCTGATAGATCCTACGAAATTGCAAGAGTGGGCTAAGTGCTTGGTGTTAGATGGTGTATCTGTTATGTGGAGACCATTCTCATCCCCAGAAAGGACGGAGTGGTGACTTTTTTTTTTTTCTCCTGAGATCACATATGCACTCAAGCCATAATAGGTCTATAAGCTAGCTAGACTGAAGAGAATACCCACACCAATTGAAGCCTAAGTTTTTGAAATATGATAATTTTGGAGAAGGCTGTATGCTTATAGTTATACAAAGGGGATGTTTGATCATCATCAAACATGGGTCTGGGGGGTCAGCTAGGTGGCGCAGTGGATAAAGCACCTGCTCTGGATTCAGGAGGATCTGAGTTCAAATCCATCCTCAGAAACTTGACACTTACTAGCAGTGTGATCCTGGGTAAGTCACTTAACCCTCATTGCTCCGCCAAAAAAAATGAATGAATTCAACAAAGTAAAAACAAACAAACAAACAAAACAAAAAACAAAAAACATGGGTCTGGATTCTTGCTACTTCCTCTGTTTCTCAATTCAAGTCTTAATGGAAGATGTAGCCTGGTGGTATTAAGTAGCTTCTGTTAACTTTTCTGGCCATACCAGTTCATAGATAATCACTGACAGAGTTCTAGAATTCCTATATAGGAGGTTGTTGAGGAGAAAGGGAGGGTAGGGGTCAAAATGTAGTAGTGGTAGGGGAACAGGGATGAATGGAACTTTCCTTGACCATTCTAGTTTTACCCTTGATAAAATAAGATTTTTTGGGGGGGGTGGGAGGGAAGAGGGAAAAGATAATAAGATTTTTTTTTTGGTGGGGGAAGGTGATAGGGAGATGATAGTTTCCTATAAATGTTTGAGGGCAGACCTATAGAAGGAGTGATTAGCCTTGTTCTGTTTGGTCTCAGAGAACCTCCTCATCTGAGGTCTTCAATCAAAGGTAGAAGGGATACTTCATGTGTGGTGTTTACAAGAAAAAAAATTCCTGGATATGGATTACACTAGACAGCTAAGTAAGTTCCAACTCTGAAATTTTGTAATTCTAAAGCTGAAGAAAATTCCCTAGATCAAAGCTTGGTATTTCAAGAGAAGAGGAGAAATGTACCTTGGCAATCAGCAGAAATGAGCTCTAAATATATTGAGGGTTTGGGTAGACCCCATGTCGGGGTAGGAGATCCTGGGACACTGAAATTTGTTGCTGAGGAAAATAGTATCTGGAAGGAACTGGGATGAATTTGTTAAGCTCACGGAGGAACTAACCTCTTTCCAGAGAAGAAAACATAGGTGTAATCTCATAGCTTCCTATTTGACCTAATTATTCTTACTGTGTGCTAATCTTAGTTGTTTCTAGCCTAATAAAGGACAACAAATGCTGCCAGCACCTTTTAAATTTAATTTCCTTGGTCCCCAACCCCTCGCCCCTGCTGACGACAACTATACTTATTCCCTTAACATACTTTAAAAAAATAATAAAAGGGGCAGCTAGGTGGTGCAGTGGATAAAGCACCAGCCCTGGATTCAGGAGTACCTGAGTTCAAATCCAGCCTCAGACACTTGACACTTACTAGCTGTGTGACCCTGGGCAAGTCACTTAACCCCCATTGCCCCGCAAAAAAACAAACAAAACAAAACAAAACAAAATAATAAAAGTATTTTATTATTTTCCAGTTTTCAACATTTGTTTTCATAAGATTTTTAGTTCCAAATTTTTCTCCCCCCCTCCTTTCCCTCCCCCCTCCCCAAGACAGAAAGGAATCTGGTATAAATTAATATACACCCAATGACATTAATCTGCATATTTCTGCATTAGTCATGTTGTGAAAGAAGAATCAGAACAAAAAGGAAAAACCTCAAAAAACAAAAAAACAAAAACAAAAACAAAATTAGAAACAGTATGGTTCAATCTGCATTCAGAATCCACAGTTCTTTTTTTTTTTTTCTCTATGTGGAGAACATTTTCCATCATGATTTATTTGGAATTGTCTTAGATTATTGCACTGCTGAGAAAAACCAAATCTATCACAGTTGATCATCACACAATGCCCTTAACATACTTTTGAGAAGAATTTCCTTTCCACAAAAGGAAGAGGAAAATAATCATAGTATCATCAATTCAGAGATAGTAGGACACCTTAGAAGTCCTCTAATCCACCCCCTCCCCACTTTATATATTAAGCAATCCATAACCACTTATTTCTATGTTCCAGATACTTTGCTAGGAGCTGGGAATACATAGATTCTACTCATTCCTGGTCTTAAGATGATTTCATTATTCCACAGGAGAAAACTGAAGCCCAAAGAGGTTGACTTTCTTAAGTTCTATTCAGAACTTGGAAAAGCCTTCCCTGCCCCTCCCAGGATAAATTCATCATCTCTATATTCCATACTCACCACCATGCTGTTGACCTCCCTCAGTTTCCTCTCCTCTCTGATTGGAAGGCTGGAGGGAGGCGCACCAAACTCCTCCCAATGCCTTCCTTTACAGAGGGCAGAAAGTGGACTCAGCTCACTGCACTCCATATCTGCTGCTCTGCTTTGTTTGATCTCATTGGAATCAGAGGCTGGGGAGGTAGGTACACCCCTCCCTGTTTCCTGCCTCCTTTGGTGTGTTGTTCCTCCCCTCGGATGGGAAGCTCCCTGAGAATAAGAACTGCCTTTCTTTGTGTTAATTGTATCTCAGGCATAGTGCCTAACTTCTTAAACTGTGGGGGTCACGACAAATTTGCCAGCAGTAAAAGGTTATGTATACTTATTTTATATACCTACATATCTAGGGTCATGAAAACATTTCTCAGTTGAAAAGCGGTCATCAGTGGGGGAAAAAAAAAGTTTAAGAAGCCCTGGCATAACAGAGTGCTGGGCCTGGAGTCAGGAAAACTCTTCTTCCTGAGTTCAAATCCAACCTTAGACACTTACTAGCTGTGTGACCCTGGGTAAGTCAATCAACCCTGCTTATCTTAGTTTCCTCCTTTCTAAAATGAGCTGGAGAAGAAAATGGCAAAGCATTCCAGTATTCTCTGTCAAGAAAACCCCAAATGGGGTCATGAAGAGTTGGACAGGACTGGAAAATCCCCAGGCTTCAGTACAACGCTTGGCATGTGGTGATTACTTAATAAATGTTTATTGGATTTTAGGTCTAATAGGTTGCAGGCTAGGTTTTGAACCCAGGTCACCTGAATACTACGTTTATTCCCATTCTTCCTCTTCTGTAATTTTGTTTATATAAAACCTATGGTCTATAATTAGCACTTTATTTTTCTGTTTACTGACAAAGCAGATAGCTGGTATCTATAGGCTTTTACAAAAAATAACTTTTATGGCAGAGATGGGTTATATTTAAACCAACAGTAAGTAGAAAGCCTTCAAAATGATCTCTGCAAAGAAAAAGAGTGAATTGCAGGTCAGATTGTAGTCCACTGACCCCACCATTCTCTCTGAAGTCAGGCAGAGTTTCTTTCAATCAGAGATTAGAGAGAGAAGGGACCATACACATCACATAGTTCAGTAGTTCCCAGTGTTTTCTGTTCTGTTGACCCCTAACCACCACTACCACCGCCAACCACAACCACAACCACATATTATGAACTTCCAAGGTTATTTAAGAAAATATTCTTTAAAATTGAATTTATTGCTGATGGTTCCATTAAAAATTTTTCATCACAAATTATTGGATTATTCTCAGGAATTACCAAGGGGTTTGTGAATCAAGCAACCAATTATTAATCAATAAATGTTTATTAAGCTCTTGCAATGTTCCAAGCACTGTGCTAAGTTTTTAGTATACAAAAAGAAACAAAGGAAGTTCCTGCCCTCAAGGAGCTTTCAATCTAATGAAAGAGATGACATGAAAACAAATATGTGTGTGTGTGTGTGTGTGTGTGTGTGTGTGTGTGTGTATATATATATATATATATCAAGCCTCTCCCTCTCCCTCCCTCAATTAAATGCACTAGAATTAAGAGGGATTGGCAAAGGCTATGGTTGAGGCAGCTGGGTGGCATAGTGGATAAAATGCAGGACCTGTATTCAGGAAGAATATTTTTTTGCAAGTTCAAATCTGGCCTCAGGCATTTACTAGCCGTGTGGTCCTGGGCAAGTCCCTTTTCAGTTTCTCATATGTAAAATGAGCTAGAAAAGGGAATGGCAAACCACTCCAGTGTCTTGGCCAAAAAAACTCTACCTGTGGTCATGAACTCAACTGAAATGAACTCAACTGAAATGAACTCAACAGCAACAGGGGAAGGCTTCTAGAAAAAGACAGCATTTTAGCTGAGGCTTAAAAGGAAGCCAGGGAGGTCAGTAGTCAGACCTGAGGAGGGGGAGTTTTGCAGGCATAGGGGATAGCCAGAGAGAATGCCCAGAGCCAAGAGATGAGTGTTTTGTTTGTGGGACAGCGAGGAGATCAATGTCATTGGATCAAAGGATGAATGTCAGGCAGTAAGGTATAAGAAAACTGTAAAGGTAGGAGGGGGCAGGTTACAATGGGCTCTGATTGTGAAACAGAGCATTTTGTATTTGATCCTGGAGTCCATAGGGAGCCACTGCAGTTCTGGGGTGTCTGTGATATGATCTGAGCTGCATTTTTGGAAAATCACTTTAGTGACTGAACAGAGGATGAATTAGAGGAAGGGAGACCCATCAGCAGCTATTGCCATAGACCAGGTTGAGGTGATGAGGACCCTCATCAGGGTAGGGCCAGGGTCAGAGGAGAGGAGGGGACATATTTGAGGGATGGTGCACAGGGGAAAGATAGCACTTAGCAACAGCTTGGATATGGAGGCTGAAAGATAGTGAAGAGTTGAGGATGACTCCTAGGTTGTGAGCCTGAGGGACTGGGAGCATGGTATTATCCTCTATAGTAATAGGGAAGGTAAGAGGGGGAAGGATATAAGGTGAAAGATAACGAGTTCTATTTTGGACATATTGAGTCTACTGGATATCTAGTTTGAGATATCTAAAAGTCAATTGGAGATGTACCACTAAATGGGAACCACTGATCTAATTCAACTCCCTCATATTATAGTTGAAAAAATTAAGGCCCAGAGTAATTAAGTCACTAAGATTATAAGGTAATAGATTTAAAGCAAGAACTCATCCTGCTTTGTCCACCTCTTTTGGTTAGGAAAGGGAACCCTGAGGCCAAGCGATTTTAAGTGAATCAACCAAAATGGCAGTCAGGATTTGAACCCACGTCCTATGATTCCAAATTCAAGACTCATTCAACCAAACTTTCTGCTTCCAAGAAATATCTCCTCCTCCTCCTCTTCCTCCTCTTCCTCCTCTTCTTCCTCCTCCACCCCCAACCCCCCTACCCTTTCACCCCCTGCACTTCCCCCCACCTGCTACCTCCTCCTCCTGTTTTTTTTTTAATTTGGAAATGATTAATATTGGTGGGTCTCTATATATTTGTTTTCCTGTTACCTTTATATCAGTTTTTAAGTGAGGAAGATTGTGATACAGTATTAGCTGAAGCCAAAGACAATCCAAGGTCTTTTAAAAAAATTTTTTAAAAACCCTTAGATGATAGAGATAATATTATATAGAGCTTCCTCTCTAGCAATGTTTTCAGGAGGGGGTGGCTACTGGTGATGGACAGTGAGGGTGGGGAATGCAGATTTGGGGTAGAGATAAAGCAAACCCTTTTATGCCCAGTGGGGTCGATCCTGCTGAACATGTGACCATCTGAGGGAAGACGTATTACTTCCATTTCAAAGAGAAATTGGATAGAAAAAAGGGAAGAGTTTTGGGACAACAAGGAGTAAACATGACATCACTTCCAGGGGTAGAACAGGTCAGGGGAGAAAGACATCCACTTTGGAAAACGCTGCTGTTTTTGCTTCTATGGATAGGGTGTTTGGGGCAAGGGAGGAAGTTCCAGGTAGAAAGGTACTAATTCAGAGTACCCCAGATTTTCTGCTCTAGGTTAGAGATCTGGATAGGAGATTATACATTAGGTAATAAGGTTCTAGAGTCTACAGATAAAATAATTTCTTAGCCTCCAACTTGAGCAGGGCTGCAATGAAGTTAGTCCCATTTATTTGAGTTTAGCATTTCAACAGCACAACTTCCTCCACCTCTTCTCAGAGAAGGAAAAAAAAACCTAACAAGCAAGATCACCTGATAGCTTGAGGCATAAGTAAATGCATTTTAAAGCTGTGGTTAAACCACTGTGACAAGTGTTATATGCAGAGAAGACACTGCCAGGGAATCCAGCTGGGGAAATTAAATGTTTAGTGTAGCCAACACTTAGTCACCTCTTTGCTATGGTTGATGGAAATGATTAATTCATCCTTCCTGTAAGTAGGCTGTGCTTTGGAATCCTTGACTCTGTGGAAGGTATAGAAATTCATATTTTGGTCATTGCAGCTGAGTGGACAGTGGGGGATCTAAGATGTGCCTTTATCATAACTGGAAATTAAGGCAAGAGTAGAACAGTTAGTTGTCCATAGTGGGCTGACCCTGAGTCATGGCAGGCAAATGCAAACTCACCCAAAAGACAAACTCTAGACCAAGCACAGTGAGACAAAAGTGACACAAATTCTTTACCTGTGCTTTCTTTTGGCTCTCCCCATGAACCCTTCCTTTGTAACTCTGGAATTCACTTGTTCTTGGTTTCTAAACCTTAGTTACTGTTCTTTCCTTCTTTTGACTCTGAGGGCTACACCTTAGTTCAGGTGCTCCTTGCTAGCAACCAGCTTTTTGCAGAAGCTTCCTGATTGTTCTCGCTCACTGTGGTCTCTCCTCATTTAGATCCATTCTCCATAGAGCTGTCAAAAGTGATTTTCTTGAATTGCAGATATAACCAGGTCATTCCTGCACTCAATAAACTTCAGTGGCTTCCATTGCCTCTATGCCTCCCCAAATACTTTTCAAACTACTTAATCTTTTTTTTTTTTTAAACAGGGCAATGAGGTTAAGTGACTTGCTCAGGGTCACACAAGTACTGAGTGTCAAGTGTCTGAGGCTGGATCTGAACTCAGGTCTTCCTGAATCCAGGGCCTGTGCTTTATCCACTGCAGCACCACCTAGATACCCCCTTAAGAATCTTCACAACCTGTGCCCAGTCTACCTTTCCAGACTTGTTACATTTCAAACACATTCCACACACCAGTCAAATTTACTTTCTTGCTGTTCATCAAATATGATGCTCCATCCCACAGCAGAGTCCAGCCTCTATGCCTGAGATGCACTGCCATTTTAATTTGCTTCTTAAAAGCCTTTGTTTCCTTCAAATTGAATTCTTGAAAGACATATTTATTTATTTAATTCAGTAAGCATTTATTAAGCACCTTCTATGAGCCAGATCCTCTGCTAGACTCTGGGGATACCCAGATAGAAAATGAAGGTAATTCCTATCCTACAGGTAACAGGCACTCAGTGAGGAATATAGCATTCATATAGTTAGTAGGCCTCCACCAGTCGCAGACAGCCATGGATCAGCGCCTTGAAGAGCCACAGGCCATAGTGTGGCTGTGCAGTCCCATGTGGGAGCCGCAGCTCCTAAGTGATGTATAACCGGTAACTGCCGCATCCCGTGTTGTATCTACCCCATGAGGAGTAGCTGGAGTGACCTCTCCAGGGCGCTGGCCTGGGCGGATGAATATGGAAAACAAGCTGTTGCCCATGCAGTGGGTTTTCCCTCTCCACGACATTGGTGGATCCAAAGGAAAGGCAGAGCCAGTACAGTTTGGCACCAGTGCCACCGCAGGAGTTGCCAGAGGGATGTGATGTCCAACATCCAACTGCCTAAGGGACTCCGACTCCTGATTTTTCCTCAGGGTCAGCTCCCGAAGACTTTCCCATAGATAGGTATAGCCGCAAGGCAGCAGAGGTTTAAAATCAGGGTTCCTTCCCCTAAGTGGCTTGCCTGCCAAGGCTAACGAGCCCCACCTGCCCGAAGCAACTAAGGCGCCAATGACTCACCTTCGCCCCTTCTCCTGTTAGTGTAAACAGTTCCGCCACGAGAAAGCCAGGAGTTGGGCTTCAGTTGTCAGAGGCTATTTGAGACCGCACGCCATTGGTATAGTTAAGTATATAATATATAGTTATGTAAAATATTATTATGATGATGATGATGGTGGCCTCCAAACCCCAACTTGCACCCTCTGCCTTCTCATCTACAACAGTTTTTTCTACATTTTTCATAAATCCTCCATACAGAATCCCATTGACAAGTTGGTAGCTTTCTTCTCCTTTGATCTTTTAGAGGAGACCATAATAGAACATATAGTTAAGTAAAAAAGGTGATTTGAGGAGGACAGGACCCCTAACAGCAAGCTTAATTAGGAAAGGTTTCACAACAAAGGGAAATCTCATTCTGTGCTGAGCCTTGGAGGAAGATAGCTGTTGTTATGATATTTGTGCTGTTGTTAGTCATTTTTCAGTTCTGTTTGACTTTTCGTGACCCTATTTGTTTTTTTGTTTGTTTTTTTAGCAAAGATACTGGAGTGTTTGGCTATTTCTTCCTCCAGATCATTTGACAGATGAGGAAATTGAGGCAAACAAGGTGAAGTATCTTGCCCAGGGTCCCACAGCTACTACATGTCTGAGGCTGGATTTGAACTCAGGATAATCTCTTCCTGATTCCAGGCCCAGCACTCTATCCACTGCACCACCTAGTTGCTCCACTGATGAGATTACATGTTTGTTATTTGATGTTTTCTGAAGAATTTTTTTAAAAAATGGGATGAAAACAATGGGGCAAAGATAACTCAAATCTTCCCAGAGGGCATCAAAATCATATCAGTTTATCATTTTTTATCTTAACCATATGCTTCTGAACACTGCACTGTGCCCAGAACAGTGCCTAATATAGATGCACAAAATACTTCACTGATTGTCCTTCAGGGTCTTTTTGCCATTCTAGTTGATATTGAAATTAGGTGATAAGCAAGCACTCCCTAGGATTTGAGGGGAAAGGAGGTGGCACTACTACAGGGTACTCAAAACAGTCTAAGAACAACTGTGGGGGCTGGAGAGGTATGTTTGGCACCAGAAAGACCAAGTCTGGTCATGTCCCACGGAGGAGGACATGGGAAGATCCCTCAGCCTCTTTGGGCTTTTCAGTGTCCTCATCTATGAACTGATACATAGCATTGGACTAGATTGATTGCAAAAGTCTCAAGCCCATTAGTGCAGACTGCAATCCTGACTTCTATTCCCATGCCTTCATTTCTTTTTTTTTCCCTATTTTGTGGGGCAGTAGGGGTTAAGTGACTTGCCCAGGGTCACACAGCTAGTAAGTGTCAAGTGTCTGAGCCTGGATTTTGAACTCAGGTACTCCTGAATCCAGGGCCAGTGCTCTAACCACTGTGACATCTAGCTGCCCCTAATGCCTTCATTTCTAAGACAGTTCTATCTACCTTTTCCATAAATCCTTCATAGAGAAGCTTACTGAGCACTTGTTGATCTTCCTATCCTTCTTTGATCTTTGTGTGGAGATCTGTTGGGTCTCCAGATTTGCCCTTATGATATCACCCTCCTTATGATTATATGACCCGCCCATTAGTGGAATCTTTTGCCTGCAATTCAAGCTTTCTAATCTAGTGTTGCACTCCATTTTCACCCTCATTACATGCTACCTCTCATTCCACAAGTCTCATGCTTCAGCAAAATTGTTCTAATCACACACTCAACACATGCCTTGTACTTTGGGTACATGCAGGACAAAAATGGGGGTGGGGCTAGGGGGTGGGGAAGATCAGCTTTGAGATCTGGAAGACTTAAGATCAGTTCCTGTCTCTAATACACACTAGCTACATGATGCTTAGAGGGCTGGATCTCACAATGCATTGAGCATATTCTCTGAGACTGTGAGTTACATGGAAAGTATTGATCACCATTGGTAGAGGAAGTTCCTCATTGGTGGTTCTCAATGATGAAATCCTATATGTCTGTATACACACATGCACATACACATACTTGTGTATATATTTATATTATACGTATTTCTCGATATCTATATCCTACATGCCACTTGCTATTCAACTCCCTCTTCTCAAAGTAGATGGTCCAGCCACACTGGCAGGCTTCCTGTTTCTCCCACCCAATATTCTACCCCCCATCTGTATGCCTCTTTTTCCCTCTCAAGCTGGCACCTATAATTAGAATAAACATTTTTCTCAGGCCAGCATCTTAGAAACCATAGCTCCCTTCCCAACGGAGTGTAAGGATTACCTCTTACAAGTGGCTTTTCCGTATCCCCTCCCTCTCACCAGCATTCTCCTCACTCTCTCCCAGCTGTTGCCTTTCGGTGCATTTACTTTGTCTATCATTCCTTTATTTTTGAATGTGCATGTGTTTCTCTGATAGAATGTAAGCTCATTGAGGGGAATTTCATTTCATTGATGTTTTTTTTTTTTATCCTCAGGGCCCCAAAGTGCCTGGTAAATAGTACATGCTTAGCATATTTAATATCTATCGATGAATTGATTGACTGTCTTTTCACATAGTATTAGTTCAGCATTTTGTCAGAAGATTTAAATGAAAGGTTAGTGATGGGTTCACTCTGACTCCCCCTCTAGCAAATTCTCAAATATTGATTAATTGATGTTGGGGGAAAAAAAATGTGTCTCATAAATTGAACTTATTTTGGATTTTAACTGGCAATGGCTTAAAGTGAATTTAATCTCATATTCACCCTTAAGTAGGGTGTATTTACTAAGCATCCCAAGTACACACACACACACACACACACACACACACACACAGGCTTATAATCATCTCCCTTCCTCCCCCCCACCCCCAAGGTCATTAGTTTAAATCTTATAGGGCTCAATCATAGCATGAAAGTGTTTGCCTGTATTTGTTGTCTAATGAATGAAGAACTTACAGTAGCCACAGTATCTGGAGAACACTATCCTCTCCTTTTAATTTCTCTTAAAAAAACACCCCCCAAAAACCCTTGTAAACAATGAACTTTGAATTGCTATTTTGATATCATTTTTCACTAAGGCAACATCTGATAGATTAGTATTATTTGAAGTCTGAGGAAACTTTTTTCTTTGCTTTCATCCATAAAGATTCTTGGAGCATCTAGGTTTCACAGTAGATAGAGTGGTAGGCTTAGAATTGGGAAGAAGATTCATCTTCTTGAGTTCAAATCTGGCCTCAGACACTTACTCTGCGACACTAGGCAAGTCATTTAAGCATATTTGCCTCATTTTCCTCATCTGTAAAATGATCTGGAGAAGGAATTGGAATTGGCAAACCACTCCAGTATCTTTGCCAAGAAAACTTTATATGTGAATATAAAGAGTCAGAAATGACTGAACAACAACACATTGCCTGAGATGAGGGAAATTATAGTCCCACTGATCTGATATTGTCATCAAGATCAAATCCTGTCTACCACTTTAGGAAACCAATTCCTTTTCTAATTGGAAAAACAATATTGAGGGGGGGAGAACATATCCAACGTTCCACACCTATTTTCTCCTACCTATGCAGAGAAGAGAGAGAGATCCGGGCCACATATTAGAAAAGCCACTGATAAACCTGGAGTGTATCCTATATAAAATGACTAAAAATAGGGATGTACCTAGAGATTGAAGCTGTGATTTCATTGGTAGAAAGAATTCCTGTATGAAAAACTATATTGGCAACTTTTCTTCAACTTAATATTATTTGAGAGTTGCCTTAGAAACATCACATACTTTTCCTAATGGGAAGGGACCTTGAAGCCACTTTTTTGAACCTCTTCATAAGAGGGGAAAACAACAACAACAACAAAAACCTCTTTACAATCTGCCTACGGAGTTTGTTTCAAGACCTCAAGAAAGGAGGAGCCCATTATATATAGAGATAGCCCACTTACCCCACTTTAATTATGGAAAGTTCAAATCATTAGTAAGTTTTCCTAAACTGTAAATTTACTTCTATATGGTTTGTTTTCATTGTCCTAGATTTTTCTTCTCTCTTGGATCAAGCCAAACAAAGATAATTTTCTCTTTTCATGTGACAGTCCTTCAAACATTTGAATGTATCTATATTGTTCCATCTAAGACTTCTCTCCTCCTGGCTAGACATCCCCAACTCCTTCATGTGATCCTATACGGTCTATGACCTTGAGATGGAGCTTAACCTCAGGATGGGTTTGCCAGTTTTATCATTCACCACTGTATAATCTCTAGTTTATCAGTGTCTTTCCTATGATATTCAGAGCTAAACACAATACTTCATATGTGGCCTAATCCGGGATAAATTATAGTGTTATACTCTATTCTCCAGTCTTTGATATTGTCTCTCAATGCATCCTAAACTTACGTCAACTTTTTGTTTGTTATAGAATGTTGTTGTTGTTCAGTCACATTGGACACCCCATGGACCCCATTTGGGGTTTTCTTGGCAGTGATACTGGAGGGGTTTTTTGTTTCCTTCTTGAGATCATTTTACAGATAAAGAAACTGAGGCAAATAGTGTTGAGTGATTTTCTCTACAGCTAGCAAGTATCTGAGGCTGGATTTGAACTCTGGTCTTCTTGGCTATAGGCCCAGCATTCTGTTATAGTGCCACCTAGCTCCCTTGATTGTGGTCTAAGTAAAAAAAAAAAATAAATCTTTTTTTTTCTTATAAAACTGTCACTTAGTCATAAACTCCCCATCTCTTACTTGTAAAGGTAACCAAAACCTTTATTTTGGCCCATATTGACTTTAATCTAATTAGATTCATCCCTATGTTCTACCTTTCCCAGCTTCCTTTTGGATCCTACCATGTGTGGTCCATTGGCCATTGGCCTTTCCTAACATTTCTAGATTTGATAAACATTCCATAGATTTTCAAAAGTTTAAATCCATGTCTTAGTTTCTTTTTTTAATCCTTTTTTAGATCTTCTTAAGTCTAAGTCATAGATTTTTAAAATGCTGGGGGAAAAAAATCTAGTTATTTTTTCTTTCAATTAAGTCCCAGTTCTTAACTTATTTTAAGAACTCAACTTCTTTTCACGAGCTAGGATGCAATTGAGCATGTCTTTTCCTATTCTTTTCACTCAATTTTGATCTGCTTTTCCAATTGTCTTTTCCTCTAATTGATCCCTTTACCCATTAGTAACAATACTATCCACACACTGGTTTCTCCTATGCACATCTTCTGAATTTGCCATAATGTTCATTTTTATTGTCCCATGAAGAAGGCCAAAGGCATCTTTTTTTCATCTTTCTTTTCCTGAGCTGTAAAAACTTCTACTTAAGGACTCATTTATAAATGAAACTCATAATTTTCCTTTATGTGAAATTATCTATTTTCCTCACTGATTCAGATGCCATTTTTAATGGACATTCTGATTTGGTCATGACTATGGAATGAATATATGGCGGAAAAATATTTCCAGGAATAATGGGGTTATTAGATTTAAATTATGATTAAGAACACTCAACAGCTAGCCAATCAGATCCATCTTTTCACTTATGGTCTCAGGAACAATGACCATTTATCTTCACCAATATCTTTTTTTTTTTCTCATTTTGTATATTAACTATCAAGTATTTTAAAGAGATTGAATCTTATACTCACCCTGAAGCAGTAAGCAACTCTACCAAGGGATCAGTAGTTTACAATCGCTTTTTTTAGGTTACCAGCTTGAACCTCATACAGCTTAATTATGACACAAATGCCTGGTCAAAGTTTGTTGTCCAATAAATGAAGAGATCAAAAAAACCTTGGCAACAGAGAAAAGTACCCCCCCCCCCCACACACACCCAGCGTGGGAATTTATTTTGATTTGGGGACATTGCCTTTGGGTTGAGATTAAAAAGCCTTAGGCTCTCAGGGGTTTTTTCTCAGTGAGGGGCTGCTGCCCCTCCCCCCCCTCCACTTCAGCTGAGCTAAAAAGCCCCGTGGACTTTTCAGGCCAGGTCAGACAGCTGGGGGGGGGGGGGGAAGCCCCAGCTCCCTACGCCCTGAGGGGAGCTGCCCTGGAGATCCCAGGCTTGTCCTGCCAGGCCCTAGCATAGCCCGTGTGGGGGTCCCAGGCACGCACCAGGGGGAACTGGCCCCTGAACAACGCTGGGCACAGCCCTAGTGCTGCCAGCGGATTAGCTTGGCATGTGCGGGGGCACAGAGAGCCTGAGGTTTGAGGGGAGAGAAGGAACATATATACAGAGCTAGCGAGGACACCAGAGAACATGGGGGGCTCTGGAGGATAGAGAAAGGAGAGGGCAAGAGTGGACATACAGAAAGGGGGCTGCTACAAGGATGCTAAGGAGACTGAGGCAATGTAAAGAGCTGGGACTCCGGAGCACTAGGAGAATGGAAGGAGATGTTGGTCAGAGAGAAACACAGGGGTTCAGTACGGCAGTACTGACAGGAAAGTTACACGGTAAGAGCGGTCAACAAAGTGAAAGGGGCTTGGAGTTAGAAGAAAGCAGCTGAGCAGTGAAAGCACCGGGAAGCTGGAGGGAAGGAGAAACAGAGTGGAAGTTGGAGAAAGCTGGAACATACCCTAAGGCAAGAGGCAGCAAAGGCCCTTATTATATTAAAAGCAGACAGGTTGTAAAGTTTGCATTTCTTAACCCTTATCCTTTACATTGATTTTTATAAATAAATTCTGCTTTGATGATTTGATTATGAGGCTTCTTAATCATTTGCTTATCAATTTGGGAGCAGTGTGGAGAAATTTTTAAATGGCCCATACTAAGTTAATAGCAGTCAGATAGCCAGTCAGTCAAAAATCCCCAGATTAGTCCTCCAGTTGTAATAGGGAGTCTATTGTAGGTAAAGGGGAAAAGGATGAGGTCTGCCCTTTAGGACAATCAGTTTTGTGGTTGAGTGAAAGATGGCTTGATTTGGAGGGGAAACTAAGATAGGGTGATGAGAGTTTGTCCTTGGTAAGTGGCTGCATGAGTGAAGAGAAGAAGATATATGTGAGAAACGTTTATGTAGAAATGATGAGATTTGACAAATGATTAGACAAATGAATTCGAGTAAGGAGTGAAGATTGTGAGCCTATGTGATTGGTTTGTTGTTGTTCAGTAATATCTGACCTTTTGAGAGACCCCACTTGGGGTGTTCTTGGCAGGAATACTGGAGTCGTTTGCCATTTCCTTCTCCAGCTCATTTTACAGATGAGGAAACAGGCATACAGGGTTAAGTGATTTGCCCAGGGTCCCACAGCTAGTAAGTGTCTGAGGCCAGATTTGAATTTAGGGACTTGGGTCTTCCTGACTCCAGTCCCTGTACTCTATCTACTATGCCACCTAGCTGACTGGTGGAGGTGGCAATTCTTTTGATGGAAAGTGGGGAAGAAGGGAAAATTTGAAGGAAATTAAAATGTTTTTGTTTTGTTTTTTGATTGTGCTGAGTTTAAGAGGCATCCATTTCAGGATGTCTGTAAGGCTGTTGGTGAATGGAGACTGGAACTCAGTAGAGAGAGATTAAGCCTGGCTATATACAGCTGGGGATCATCAGCATAGAAATGAAAATTGGTTGGAAGGTATGTCACTGGCTATTAAAACAGAGTTAGGAGAGATAGTTTGCTTTAAGGACAAAGGGAGCTGATAGCCCTAATGTATTCTAACCTATAGTTAGATCATATCTGGAATAAGGTATTGAATCTCATTGACATAGTTAAAATTGAACATTGATTTTTATTAACATATTTTCTCTTAGCATCACCTTCATCAGACAGTTGCTGTAAAAATTTTGATAAATGCTTCGTTTCTCAAATATATAGAGAACTGAGACAAATTCATAAAAATCCAAGTCATTTGCCCATTGATAAATGGTCAAGGAATATGAATAAGCAGTTTTCAGAGTTCAAATCTGGTCTCAGATACTTGCTAGCTGTGTGACCCTGAGCAACTTACATCACCCTGTTTGCCTCAGTTTCCTAATCTGTAAAATGAGCTGGAAGATGAAATGGCAAACCATTCCAGTCTCTCTGCCAAGAAAATGACAAATGGTGTCACAAAGTGTTGGATATGACCAAAATGATTGAACAATATTAACGATGTGGATCCATAGACTTCTGCTTCCATTAGGAGAGGTTGGATCAAGTGAAACATATTGCTGAGGAGGTAAAGGGGAAAAGGTAGCTCAGTGGATAGAGTTCTGTTCCTGGAGTCAGGAAGACCTGTGTTAAAATCCGGCCTTAGAAACTTCCTGGGCAAGTGTGACTCTGGGCAAGTTAGTTAAATCTATTTGACCCAGTTTCCTCATCTATAAAATGAGCTGGAGAAGGACATGACAAACCATTCCAGTATCTTTGGGGGAAAAAAAAAACAGAGTAGAGTCACAAAGAATCAGACACACCAACTTTTTAAAATTTTCTCATTTTATTTTTATTTATTTATTTTGGTTTTTTTGTTTTTGTTTTTGTTTTGTTTTTTATTGTGAGGCAATTGGGGTTAAGTGACTTGCCCAGGGTCACATAGCTTGTAAGTGTTAAATGTCTGAGACCGGATTTGAACTCAGGTCCTCCTGAATCCAGGGCCAGTGCTCTATCCACTGCGCCACCTAGCTGCCCCAATTTCCCCATTTTAGATAAAACTACCAGACTTTAAAATTCCATGTTGAAGTACTTCTTGTTTATTAATTAGGGAAATATATACATTGATTTTTTTGGGGGGGATCAGAAAAGAGTTATGAGAATGAAGATCAGTTCAGTGGTTTGTAAAACAGAATTCATTCAGAGTTTCACAGGGTATAATATGCTTCTGGAGCAGAATATGTTTTAGAAACATTTGACTCTGAGTTACGATACTTTGGCATCAAGTGTGTAGGCTAAGATCCACCATTCTGCATCTCCTTCTGAGAGTCCTGTACCCTGGAAAGTTTCCACTCTTCCTTTTAAGTTCTTTCCTTTCTACTTTAAAGACAATGTGTTTTTTGGCTTTCCCTGCCTTCAGCTTGGATTGACTTAATTTCTCAATTGATGTTAATTAAAGTGCTCCTAGACTTCCCAACTGTGTCTGATTTAATTCATTAATGTATTTATTTTGTCAAAAAGGTTAACTTTTTCATGCTGTTATTGCTATATACCCCTACAGAATTGATAAAAATAAAACAAAAACTCTAGGTTGAAGATGAAATATGACATTGTAAAAGGCCTGAGCCCCTCTCATTATAATAATCTATGACTGCAGTGTTCCCAAGAGTAGGATAAACACCACAGAAGATGACTTAGTATTGAAATTTACCTATAATTGATGAATGTCAGATACCAAAAAGATTCCTTCTCAAGGTGCACAATAATGAAATTGACTTCCATGACTGAAAACAGCATTGAATTCTGTTTGAATGTGATTTTGCATGTTATGTTATGATATAATCTGAAAATTTTGTAATTTTTTTTTAAAGAAAACAGTTTGCATCTAAACTTGATCTAGTTGCTATGGTAATGAGTAAATGTAAATTTTGCTTCACACAACACTCAGCTGAAGTATTCATGAGAGGGAGTGGGAGAAGGTTGGAACAATTTAGCAAAGCAGTTGATAAACCCTCTTCTAGATGGGGGAAAAAATATAGGATAGTGTTATTATATGACCTAACAACTAGTTTTACTTTTTTGGCAACTTGGTAGAAGCAAAAAAAAATAATGAATTGGGTGTCAGAAAGTAGACAATATTTTTTATCTTTTTCAATAGCAGTAATTTATTCATATTAACAAAGCAGCTCCTGGCTCAGTGGATAGAACACAGGGACTGGAGTCAGGAAGACCTGAGTTCAAATCTAGCCACAGACACTTCCTAGCTGTGTGATCCTGGGCAAGTCACTTAATCTCTGTCTAACAGACTGGATCCACTAGATGCACCGGAGAAAGAAATTGCAAACCACTCTGCTATCTTTGCCACAAAAACCCCAAATGAGGTCATGAAGGGTCGGACATGACTGAAATGGCTGGACAACAACATTCATATTAGTTGACATAAGGAAAGAACAGGATTTAGAGAAAGCAAAATGCCATTTGACTTTTGTTTAAATGTTAGTTCCCTTTCACTAGATGGAAGGACCCTTGTTTTTCAGACATAACTTGAAGTCTCATGTACATGTCATGGGAAGATTTGGGCTGAAATTTATGTTATGCAAGGTATTTGAGAACCACATTTTCTCCTCATGCCATGTGGCAAAATCAGGGCTAGATTAATTAGTGATTCAATACTCAGTAGTTAAGAAATAGTGAATGAGGTATCAAACTAGATAGATAGACAGATATGAAAATAAATAGTTATAGGGGGCAGCTAGGTGGCGCAGTGGATAAAGCACCAGCCCTAGATTCAGGAGGATGTGAGTTCAAATTTGGTCTCAGATACTTGACACTTACAAGATGTGTGACCCTGGGCAAGTCACTTAACCCTCAAGAAAAGATAGTTATTTGCATTAAAAATCACAACATTTTGCTTCACAATTTATTCTTCTGCTATGTCACTCTAATGACTTCTTTTCATTTAAAAAGTAGATTGGAAAAAAAGAGAAAAGCCATATTATTCTTTTCAGATACCAGCTGTTTGTACTATGATAATATCAAGAAAGATATACCAGGGCTCTAGTAGTATCATATCCTAACTTCAGAGGAAATATCAGAAATGAAATTAAATATCCTGTTTTAGATTTGTTGATCAGGTCCAGCAATGTCTGATTCCTTGTGACCCCACTAAGGTTTTCTTTTCAAAGATATAGGAGTGGTTTGCCATTTCCTTCTCCAACTCATTATACAGATGAGGAACTGAAGCAAACAGGTTAAATGAGTTGCCTGGGGTCACACAGCTAGGAAGTGTCTGAGGCCAAATTTGAATTCAGGAAGACGAGTCTTTCTGACTCTAGGCTCAGCACTCTATCCACTACACCACCTAGCTACCCCATGTTTTAGTTTTAGACTTTATAAACCTTTAGAATGAGGCAATACCATAAATATCTGAGCCCTTCTGTTTATGTTAAGCCATCTGGGTAATGAGAAACATGAGGTGTTGATTCATATGGCACAATATTATTTTTTTAATCATAAAATTATTTTATTATTTCCAGTTACATGTTAAGATAGTTTTCAACATTTTTTATAACATTTTGAGTTCCAAATTTTTCTCCCTTCCTTCTTTCCTTCCCCCTCCCCAAGACAGAAGGCAATCTGATATAGGTTATATATGTACAATCACATTAAACATATTTCTGTATTAGTCATATTGAAGGCACAATATTCTTGCCAACAAGATTGAGAGATGTTGATTGGATAGTACAATTATGTGCATTCATAATGATTGGAATATAAGGCTCAGATAATAATGATAAATTGATTAGAAATATAAACTACTTTGAATTGAATATCGATGGGGAAATTCATTGAGTGGATCAGAACTATGTACTAAGTATAGCTCATGACTTCTTGAATTCACCCAATATGAGTATCATGTGTAGGAAGTGGGTTTATGGAGATTAGGGAAGATCTAGTGTGGACATGATTGCTATCTTCAACCATTTGAAAAAGAAGGTTTGGGCTTGTGTCAGAACTCAGCAGAACCATGAACAATTGGAGGAAATTGAAAAACAAATTTAGGTTTTGTACCTAGTGGCAATGAATGGGGTAGGGAGGGAGGGAATCTTCCCAACAATGAGAAATTCTTAAATGTGGAATGGGATTTTTCAGATAGTTGTATATCTTCTCTCATTGGAAGACTTTGAACAAAAGCCAGTTGGCCACTTTTTAGGCAGTTGTGGAGGGGCACCTTTCTGAAGGGCTATGTTACGGTGGGTTGTCTCATATATTCATGGTGCTCTCCGGACTCTGAAATTCTATGATTTGTATTCCTCTTTGAAATACCTGAAGAATTTTCACATTCCCTAGCCATTGGTGGGATGAAATGACAAGTGATATTATGTGGCTACTCTGAAAATGTCAATTTTGCTTTCTAGAACAATTCAAAGCAGATGTCTATTTTCCTTCTATGTTGTGAAAATTTTCTCTAGTATTGGCTTTAGTTTGTGTCTGCTTGATCCAGGACTACAAAACTGAGATTGCTCTTTTACAAATGACAGATCTTGTGTGGAGATTTCATAATTCAGTACATTCCCTCCAACTCAATGGTCAATTGCATGGCTGCAATTGATTCAATATTGTTTTCATTTGATTTTTAATATTTTTAATTAAGAATTTAGCACTCATCAACAAACATTTCAACATATCAAAAAAAAGAATGAGACAAGCTAATATATATAAGAAAGCATGGATTTCTCTTATGGACAGTTTGAGTTGTGATGAATCATTTCATTTGCTGACTTAGTTGAGATGCAGCATGGTACAAGTGGATAGAGAGCTGGCCTCATAGTCAAGAAGATCTGGGTTCTAGTCGCATTTGATGCTTACTAGCTGTGTGACACTGAACAAGTCAGTTGAGGTCTCAATGTTTTAGAGAACTCTCTAAGACTAGAAGTTACATAAAAGGGGCATATCTGCTAATGATCTCTTAGTTGTCAAATCAAATGGCCTTTTCTCAATTCTCATTCTCCTTGACTTCAATGTAGCCCTTGACATTGGTGATCACTCTCTCCTCCTTGAAACTCTCTTGTTCTTTGGGGACACCACTTCTTCCTTCCTATCTAATCTGTCCTTCTTTGTCTCCTTGGCTGAATCTTCCTCCAGATTATACCCTCTAACTATAGATAACCCTCAGGGTTCTGTCTGAACCTTCTTCTCTTCTTCTAAAGGCTTGGTAATCTCTTCAGGTACAATAGATTTAATTACCACCCCTATTCTGATCATTCTCAAATCTACCTTTCCTGTTCCAATCTTTCTGTTGACTTCCAACTACCTTTCAGACATCTCAAAATGGATGTCCAGTAGGCATCTTAAACTCAAGATACCCCAAACATAATTTGTTATCTTTCCACTTAAACCCTATTCCACCATCTACCTTCTCTAACTCTGTAGAGGAAAAGACCATTCTCCTGGTCTTGCTCTTTTCACTTTGTCTCACCTCCATATACAATCTGTTATCAAAGTCTGTAGATTTCACCTTTGCAAAATCTCCTTAATGTCCCTACCTCTTTTCTCTTACTGCCACCGTTCTATTCTATGCCCTTATCACCTCACACCTGGATTACTGCAATAGTCTTCTGGTGGGTTTGCCTGTCTCAATTCTCTCATCATGCCAATCCATTCTCCATCCAGAAACTAAAGTGATTTTCCTAAAGTACAGGTCTGATCATGTCACCCCCACCCCCATACACACACACTCAATAAACTCCAGGGGCTCCCTATTGTCCCCAGGATCAAATGGAAAATGCTCTGTTGGAAATTCAAAGCCCTTTTTAATATGGTCCTGGCCTATCTTTTCAGTCTTCTTACACCTTACTCCCCAACATACACTCTGATCTGCTGTCACTGGGATTCTGACTGTTCTACAAATAAGACACTCCATCTTTCAGCTCTGGACTATTTCTTTGGCCATCCCCCCATGCATGGATCATTTTCCCTGCCCCACTCTGACTACTGACTTTTGTGGCTTCCTTTAAGTCCCAACTAAAGTATCACTTTTCACAGGAAGACTTCTCAAATCCCTCTTAATTCCTGTTATTCCCCACCCCCCCCCCCCCCCAGCCCCATATAGCTTACTTTATATGTTTGTTTGTTTTTTTTTGCAAAGCAATGAGAGGTTAAGTGACTTGTCCAGGGTCACACAGCTAGTATGTGTCAAGTGTCTGAGGCCAGATTTGATCTCAGGTACTTCTGAATTCAGAGCCGGTGCTTTATCCACTGCACCACCTAGGTGCCCCCACTTTATATGTATTTTGATATTGTCTCTCCCATTAGACTGTAAGCTCCTTTGAGGTGGGGACTGTCTTGTCCCTTTTTGTATTCACACTTAACACAGTACCTAGCACATAGTAGACACTTAACGAATATTAGTTGTGATTAACCACAAGTTCTGTGGACCAATGAAATTATAGATTCAGTTCATATTTATTATTCAATGTAATAAATGTAATAGAATAGGACCAACACTGTTCTATTTGTGTACCATTCTACCTTCTTTGCATGTATTTGTACATTCCTTAAAATAGATTTGTGATATTCCCTTTGTTTATCTATCATTAGCCATTAACCTCATCCTTTACTCCCTACTTCCCCAAGTAGAAGTCCTCCCATGGAACAAAGCTATAAATTCCAAAATAATAAATCAATGCATTGGCCAGGCTTGAGAATACAACTCAAGTCTATTGAGTCTATTCTCTCTCTATCAAATAGGGGCAGGCAAATTTTATCTTGAGTTTTAAAATCACTATTGTTTTGACCAGAATTCCAAGGCCTTTCAAAGCTATTTTTCTTCATCTTATTCCTGTTGTCATAATGTAAAGTGATCTCTTTGTCCTGCTTATTTTATTTTGCATCAGTTTGTACATCTTTCCATGTTTCTCCAAATCCATAATTTTTAATTACACAAGAATATTCTGTTCCATTCACATACCACAATTTGTTCAGCTATGCCCCAATTATAAACACCTGTGAGAAAATAATTGTTAGTGATGGGTTTTGGGGGGACCCAGAGACCCCTCCCCCACTTGGGGCTCTGGCTGGTTTCTCAGAGTCATCCCAGGGTCAGTAGAATTGGAGATCAGACTGACTCAGACACTCAGTAGACAATAGAAACCGCACCTACCTGAAAGCCTTTGCCCTCAGAGCAAAGGCTCTGACCTGGAGATCAGTATATATAGATCATTTTAATATGGACCACTCTCAGGTCCAGTAAACCAATAGATTTGAATGATGCTAGCCAATTAGCTTTGAGCAGTGTGTAAGGGCTGCCTCTTCTCTGTTCTGCAGGAAGCTTGTTCTCTCTTGGCCTGGGACACTGGAGAAGGCAGCCACACTTCCCTTCTTGCTGTCCTCTCTAGGTAATGTAGGGCTTCTGAACTCTAATTCTGAGCCAAGTGCTCTCTCTTTACTAATATTTAATATGATTAATAAATGCTTAATGCCAAAAACTGTTGCAGTAGCCTCTAATTTAAAAGTAGCAATATATTAGAAACCCCAGCTAAGTTCTCCAGTAACTTAGAACAGAGACAGGCTTCCCCCCAATAACACACACCTATTTTGGTTCCAATTTCTAAATACTACAAAGAATGCAGCTATAAAGATGCTTGTACACATGATTCCTTTTCCTCTACTCTTAATTTCCTTAGGATATATGCCTAATAGTATTATTTCTGTATCAAAGAGTATTTACAAGTTAGTGATTTTTTTTCAGTATAATTCAGAAGTTTTCCCAAATGATTGAGCCAATTCATAACTCTACCAACAGTGCATAATTATGCCTACTCTCCCATGACTCCTCCAAAGTTTATTATTTTCCTTTTTTCTCATCTTTTGCCAGACTGTTGGAAGTGAATTCTGCATTAATAAAGGATTATTCATTAACGGAGAGGTAAAGTATTATAATGGAGAATAGGGCCAATCTTAGAAATAGGAAGGTCTGAGTTAAAATCCTGCTCTATTCAAATGGAATTGCCTGTGGAACAATATAGGTTACTACTTCCATTCTTAGTGTTTCAGATGAAGCATGATCTCTAAGGCGGATGAGCTAATAATCTGAATTGGTGGGAGAAGTTTCTCTAGTGGCAGTTCCTTCCACTGACCAAATAACAGATTGCTACATGGTCCACACCCAACTTCCCTCTCCCCTGGAAACAGTAATGGTTCTAATTGGATATCCTACATAAATTCTCATAACAATACTTCTGTGACCTGACAACCCATCTTTGCTTGGCTTAAACTAGCCGTACAAAGGTCAAAAAGAATTTACTAGATTCATTCTCCTACTAAACTCAATTAAGAATAAACACCAGAATGATAAACTGAGAACTCATTAAGTACAGATTCTTTTTTACCCAAGGCTTGAATCTAGATGCCACTTAACCATATGAACTGTTAATAAACAGAACTTATTGGCTTCTCTGTTGCAATACACAAGGGAAAACAAGAAAGCAAACCACAGATCGTCTGATGGGGTCTATTTTTAAATCTCCTTCTAGAGTACAAGTTGATTGAACACCTAAGGATATTATTGGCCATGAATCATTTCATCCTAATGTTATCCCTAAGGCCCTTTCCATTTTCCACTCTTCCCAGACATAAACAAACCTCTCAGCCGACCAAGATTTGTAGTACTTATGGGATCAAAGGGCTATGGACTGGAAGTGGCTTTAACAGCCATCAGTTCAAAAGATCTCATTTTATGAATGAGGAAACTGAGGCACAGGGAGGCGCAATCTTTTGTTCAAAGTTACACAGGCAATGAAAAACAGATTTGAAATTTGAATGGTTGATTTTTGTAGCTTGGAATGGTATTTACCAGCTTCCCTTCTTAGATATTCTTTACCCCATGATTTTTTCTTTTCTTTTTTTT
The DNA here is from genome assembly GCF_019393635.1 of Dromiciops gliroides. Lineage (NCBI taxonomy): Eukaryota > Metazoa > Chordata > Mammalia > Microbiotheria > Microbiotheriidae > Dromiciops > Dromiciops gliroides. The sequence goes on from NC_057866.1 coordinate 30,957,042, forward strand.
TTATTGTGGGCAATGAGGGTTAAGTGACTTGCCCAGGGTCACATAGCTAGTAAGTGTCAAATGTCTGAGGCCAGATTTGAACTCAGGTCCTCCTAAATCCAAGACCAGTGCCTTATCCACTGTGCCACCTAGCTGCCCCCTACCCCTTGTTTTTTTGTTGTTGTTTTTTGACACTGCCCTCTCTGGTTTCTCCTTCTGTCTGGCCACATTTTCCCAGTCTCTTTTGCTGGACAATCATCTATGTCCACTGTGGATGCATCTTATGGCTCTGTCCTGGGCCCGCATATCTTCTCTTGATCTGTACTCTCTTTCTTTTGGTTAACTAATTGACACCCATAGGATCAGCTATCCGTCACGTCTGTGCATAGACCACTGGGTATGGAGTTATGGAAAAACATGAGTTCTAATCTCTCCTCAAATACTATTTGTATGACCCTGGGCACACAGCTTCTGCCTTTCTTCCAGGGTCTTCCTTTTATCCACAATCACTATGGCCCAGGCGCAGACAGTCAGAAGAAAATGAACTGTGAGGATGGTGATATACAGACCATCACATGAAAAAGACACCAGGATTTTGACACCTAGAACATAGCCCTAAATATTTCACCAAGGTGACACTAGTAACTGGAAGAACTAAGATTCATTTCCATGTTTTCTACTCTCAAATTCAGGATCCTTTCCAGTGCGTCATGCAGCCTCTTTTGGTGTGTCATCTTTCTATGGCATTCTACTTCTGGTAACATGGGAAAAGAACAATTTTAATTCATTTGTATTTTAAATTACATTCATTTGATCAACCATCAAATATTACTTCTTTAATAACACAAACTCAAAGGACTTCATTATACTATGCAGACAGTAGAGGCCTTTGTTTCCTTAAAGTCACATCTTTATATTCCCTTATGTAACATGGCAATTAAAAAAAAGCCTCTTTTCAATGAATGGGCCTCTTGTTACTCACTATGTGAGTTAGCATGTGAGGGGAGAGAGAAACAGCACTCTTTCCTTTTGTCTCGCTACCTCTCAGAGATACTCATTGAAACTAAATTAGAGGTCATGCATGCAAAGGGTAATGAACAATTAAAGCAAAACTGATCCATCGGAGCATCCAGTATCAGTCTGGAGCTGAGAAAATACCCTCCAAATATTGTATTTTCCATTAGTACCTTCACCTTCTTTGGGAGACCCTTTCCAAGGAGCTATGAACAGTATTGACCTGTGGCCCAGTGAATCATCTTCAGCCAACAATTCTTTTAAAAGATTAAGCTGTGTAAGTGGAAACTTGTCATTCAACCAGGAAAATAAGCCTTGATCAAGTCCAAGAATAGCCATTTATGGGGCAGCTAGATGGTGCAGTGGATAAAGCACTGGCCCTGGAGTCAGGAGTACCTGAGTTCAAATCCGGCCTCAGATACTTACCACTTACTAGCTGTGTGACCCTGGGCAAGTCATTTAACCCCCATTGCCTCACCACAAAAAAAAAAAAGAATAGCCTTTTATTTTAGGATGCATTTTTTAAGAGAATAGCTTTGTTTTCTGGATCTTATTGAATTTGAGTAGAACAATGAAGTGAGACAGGGTAGGTAGGAACAGAAAAACTTTGGGCTTCAATGAGCAAAAACTTACATCGGTGAAGTGACAGAAAGGATGTTAGACAGTTAAGAAGCACAGATATCCTCATTTTATTTTATGACCAAAAGTCAAGATGGGTAACCAAAGGATAGGATAGTTTACTTCCCTTCGTATCTTGTAATGCCAAAAGAATGAGAGAGAGGCTTTCCAGAAATTTGAGTAGACTCCCTATGCAAAATTTTTGGAAGAAAATGATTGACTTTTCATGTTATGGGTAGGCATGGATTGGTTATAATCTGTAATCTTGAAAAGATTCCTTATGCCAGTGACATCACAGATGCTAAGTTCAAGAAGTCTTCTAACAAACATTTTACCACAGGCCACATAGAAAGAGTAGCTAGGTGGCGCAGTGGATAAAGCATTGTCCCTGGATTCAGGAGGACCTGAGTTCAAATCTAGCCTCAGACACTTGACACTTACTAGCTGTGTGACCCTAGGCAAGTCACTTAACCCTCATTGCCCCACACCAAAAAAAAGAAAAAAATGTTTTATACCACTATATGGTAGAATAGAAAGAGACAGGTTTGGAAACAAAGAATGGGGGGGGGAGTTTAAATCCTTCATCTACTATTATGACCTATATAACCTTGGGAAAGTTAGGACCTTTGGGCCTCTTTTTGTCATCTCTAAAATGAGGCAATTGGACTTTTTTGGGCACAGAATCATGGAGTACACTATTGTAAATGACATTGTTTGATCAAGCCAGTGATGAAAAGGTTTATGTAACCCTTTCTTTGTCCCTCTGTTAAAGAAAACTAATAAGTTGATTGTATTTATGGCAATATCATTTGTGTTCCAAGTGATCAGGATCCATGGTGAACAGAGTCAAGGACAATAAGGTCTGACACACTCTTCTATTATTAAAAACACAACGGTTAGATTGATTTTCAAGATGGTTACCTTCATCACCATATGTGTGACTCAAGAAGGAGATGGACTGGTTATGTACTAAGGATGATAAAAACAGATTGGCAAAGTGGTATATTAGAACTTTTGAAATATTAAAACAGCAACAAAAGTAATCAGAGGAAGGATTCCAACACACCGGGTGGACCCTCGAAGGCATTATGATTCAGATGAGATGGAAATGCATTAGAGGTGTTGCAAAACACATCTGTGAAAAGCATAGGCAAACTAAATCACAACCCTCACACAGCTGTTCATAGATTCTCCCCCAAATTACCTTCTATTTATTTTGTATATATCTTGTTTGGCAAAATATTGTTTCCCCCAGTAGATTGTAAGATTATTGAGGGAAGAGACTAAATCATTGTTTTATCTTGTTATCTAAAAATTCCTAGCACCATTCCTCAAGTATTGTAGACTCTTAATAAAATGTTAATTGATTGATAGCTTTCAGAGTTCATCATTATCTAATCAATAATCATAAATCAGCAAGCATTTATTAAGTACCTACTGTATGCTAGGCACTGTACTAGGCACTAGGAATATAAAGAAAGGCAAAATACAACAGCAACAATAACAATAAAATAGCAACAAACAATGTAACAAACAAAAACCCTATGTCCTCTCAAAAAGCCCAAAGTCTAATGGGGAGACAAGATGCAAACAATTATGTAAAAACAAGATATGTACAGGAAAAATTAAAGATAATGATACAAGGAAGACATTAGCTTTAAGGAGAATAGGAAAGGATTCTTGTGGTAGGGGAGATTTTAGTTGAGATTTGAAGGAAACCAAGAAAGACAAAAATTAGGAATAAGGAGTGAGAGCTTGTAAAAAATATGTGGAATCAAAGGGTAAAGTATTTGTTTGAGGAACAGCAAGGAGGCCAGTGTCATTGGATTGAAGATGATGTGAATGGAAATAAGATGTAGAAAGATTGGAAAGATGGGAAAGTTCCAGGTTATGAAGGACTTTAAATACCTCATAGATATATTTATTACTAGGACTTTAGTAAAGTCTTCTTCCAAATCTTGCAGGCTTCTGGATGGATATGTCAATGGAGTGTCATTTCTGGCTGGTCCTACCAAGCTAGGAGGGATTCATGTATAGGAAATGATGGACTTTTTTCTAAACCTCCAATCTACCTCTGCCCAATGCATGAGATCAAGATTTTTCCCTTGCTCCCCAAAGCTACGTTTACACACTTCCTCAGCTCGCATCACTCATCTGCCCATGTTTCTTTGAAGTTCACACCATCCAGTTATAAAGCACAACCCCTTATTTCAGTTTAGACCTGATGATCACACTCAACTGTTTTACCTCCATGGTTCTGACATCTGCTAATCCCTGCTCTTACTCTAATATGTTTTTCTTCTGCATCTATATTTATCTTTCTGAAACTTCCTTTCATCTTCAAACCACATCAAGCTTCAGACCTATCAGGCTTTGCAAATTCTTAGCATTTCATTTACATTTTGGGCTCAATTTTCCTTGTTTAACAGTCTTAATCCTTATATGAGGAAGTCCAGTGGAACACTGGCATCCCTTCTAACATCTTTTCCCTTTTGTTTTTCTACTTTGCTGGCCTTGCAAAAATAATACTTATTGCTGGGTCAACATCACTATCTGCCTTTTCTTCTCCATCCCTGAGCCATCAAAGCTGCTAAAGGAAGTCATAAGCTTGTGATGATTCATTTCACCACAGATTTATGATGTCTAATGTCAAATGGGCTTTTAACACTGCACGGCAATCATATTATTCGCTACTGACTAAGTGCTTATAATGAAGCCACTGTGGCTTTTACAAATCTCCTCAACTATCAATTTTCATCCCTGCCCTCCCATTCCTTAGCAGATAACTCCTTATTACTGGGAATATTGGAGACATTACTTATGAGATCCCTCATCTTCTCTTTACTAGCCTTCAAAATATCTCTGTGACACCATACATCTTTGCTGCTGTATCATATAATGAGGTGGTTATTCTGTTCTAGAAAAATCAGTTTGGAGGTTGGACTAGAGTATGAAAGGCATCAAGATAGAAGGGCATGTGGGAAACAGAATGCATTCTATTTTGGGCATATTAAGTTTAAAGTGTCTGAAAGGCAATTGGAGGTCAGCAGGGAGTTTTGGACACTATAGGTAGTTTTGAGAGTCATCAGCATAGAGATGGTAAATGAATCCATAGAAGCTGATGTGATCATTCCACAGTGTAGTATAGATGGGGAAGAGAAGAGAAGGAGTCATCAGATAGGTAGGAAGAAAACCAGGAGAGAGGTATGTCTCAAAAACCAAGAGAGTAGGGTACAATGGATAAAGCATCAGCCTGGACTCAGGAGAAACTGAGTTCAAATCCAGCCTCAGACACTTGACACTTACTAGTGAGGGCCCACTTGAGGTGGTGTAATTTGTAATACACCCAGTCAGAAAAGTTGTGAGGTTTTCTCTATCTTTGTTAAGCAGCTCATTCATGGGAGCAAAAATTGTAAATGGTAGGAGGGAGCCAAGGCTGAAGCTTGGCTGGGCATAATCAGTGATGTGATAAGGACTCAAGAGAGGAGGACAGTATAGATTTGGATTGATTGGCCAAGGGGTCAAATAGGGAAAAGAAGAGAGAGTGGCTAATGCAGGGGATATAGTCTGGGAGAAAACTGAGGGGTCAAGGGACTAGGATTCATGATAAGGAAGATGAGTAGAGTTTTGTAAGGGAAGGCAGAGGGGAGAGGTGAAAATCCAGTAGATCATGATTGAATAGAGGGATTTCAGAATTCATGAACATAGAGATGGTAGATTTGTGGGTGATGGCAAGATCAAGGGTGTGATCATCTTTGTGTATGACTGAGGGAGGACAGAGGAGTAGGTCATAGGAAGTGAATAGGTGAAGAATTGAGTGGCTATGGTGTTTGAGGGAGAGTCAATATTTATGTTGAAGTCACCTGGTATGAAAGCAGGTGGGGAGGAGAAAAATATTGTGAGCCAGCCACTATACCCATTGAGGAAGGAAGGGGAGTTTGATTGGGTGATAGATGTTAATAATATGAACTTCAAAGGAGGAGAGGCTACTGAGTAATGGAGGTAAGGAGATAATTTGGAAGTGACCATGGGTAACAAGAAGTAATCCATTTCCTCCACCTCAATCAGTGAGCAAAGGAGAATGAGAGAAGGTGCAGCCAATACTGGAAAGGGTGGCGATGGCATCAGCGAGATCCATGTTTCAGTAATACCTTGTAGATGGAAGGGGTGGGAAAGGAAAATAATTAAGAAGAAGGGAAGTTTGTTGCCTACGCATCAAACATTCTTCAGGGAGCAGTGTAAGTCTGGGTAATATTTTGTTGAAACTTTGGAGTGGGATGGTTGAGAGAAATGGGAATGAGGAAATGGGAAATTAGGCAATAAACTAAACTAAAACCAAAGCCAGAACTCCAACTTTTTGCTAGACTCCAGCAAAAACCATTTATCATTACTGATCTTTAATGTCTTCACTCAAAGCCTAGGGGCTACCAGAGTCTTTGGCCTTCCTGGAAAGTTGTGAAGGATGCTAAGACTAATCTTCCATTTCCAGTTTGGAAACACATAGCTGAGAACAAATAAGGTCTCTGATTGAGAGAATCAAAAATATATTAGAGGCTCGAACTGAAAAATAGCCCCATAGCTTGGAAAGTACCTCAGGCTTAAGGCATGTGCAGCCTTGACTATCTACTTGGGCTGTGTGTGGCATGTTTTGAGTCCCATATTTCTGTTTTATATACAAATAACTTTGGGAAACATTCTTAACTGTGCTTAATGTCCTTATAATCTACACAGACACAGTTATAAGCATACTTGGTGCATGTAGAATTTCTCCTAAAGATTTATAGTGGACATTTAATGAAGAATTAGAGAACAATGAATACTTGGTTAAGCACAAGACTATTGTTATTAAAAAAAACCCTGCATTTTTATAAAATGGAAACCGTTAAACCTGTGTTACTCTGATTAATTGCAATGGAAAACAGACGTTTTTCCTATTTCTCTGAGGAAATCCTTATATGAACAGTTGGAATATTTTCTATTTCAGTAACTCTTCTATAATGGAATTTTTAAGACTCCAAAGCAGATTTTTTTTAATAGCTCCCTCAGTTCTCAAGGTATCTGCTTATCAGAGTGGCTTTCAAAGTGATGAGTTAAATACTGGTACTGAAGGGATTGGCAAAAACAAAGCTTTTAACGTTCAGACAGAATGGGAAATTGTGACCCTCACTGCTGTTGGGAATACATGCTGAGGACTTGAGAGTTCAAACTCTGCATTTGTTAACCTTGTGAAAAAAAATCTCTTTGCTCCTCAATGATTCTATTAATAGATTCATGAGTTAGCTACTGTCTGCATTAATATTTGTACCTTACAATGGGTTCTTTGGATGAATGTTGCCATAGGAATCAAAAGTCTAATCTTTTGGAGAAAGAGAGATTGAAATATAGGAATATATTCCATTTTCTAACTAATATGTTCAAGGAATCCCAGAGTCAAAAGGGATCTCAGAGATGGCTAAATCTAACAAGTACCTAAGAATACAACATAAAATATCTACAGTTAGTGGTCATAAAACATTTGTTTGAATGCCTCTGGTGATGGGAAGCTTATTACCTCTTTGGGTAACTCATTTCACTTTGGGGTATGTTTAATTATTGAAAAGTTGTTTCCTTTTGGTTGTTTATACTTTGATCCCATATTTTTCTTCTGTCTTATCCTGGAATGTCCTGTAGATCTGGAGCCTCCCTATCCTAGACTATTCCTTTGCTCTACCATCCCTCTTTCCCTATTAGTGAGTTTCTTAGCTGAGTCCTTTTCAGGGCTGCTCATCTACCTTTGGTGTCCACCTTCAATCAATTCTTGGCTGATAGTGAGAAGTTATAGCATGCACAGGGGCCACATCCCAGTAAACCATCTCAGCAGATGGGCTAAACCAGATTGAGGGTAACCAATCAGTGTCAAACCTGTCAGTGAATTAGGGGGATGTATACCCCAAGCACATGAAGCCTTTCCCCTGTGGAATAGGCAGATGAGAACAGCAGATGTTTGTTCCGACAAATGAAGGTGATTGAAGCAAGTCTTATGGAGTGCTTAGAACTTGGTCAGGCATCAAAGATACCAAGGACATCCACTGTATCCCAGGGCCATGGCCAGTTGTCTTGACTTCTGTCCTGCCACTGGACTTCAATGACTCAAACAGAGTGAGGCTGATGACTTTGTAGAACTCTGCCTCACTTATATCCAATTCATGTGTAAGACATCATACCATGATGTCATTGGTCCTCTTTGAAAACAGAGGACGAACAACAGCTGTACCCTTATGCTTATTTTTTTTTGTTAGTGAGCAATTGGGGTTAAGTGACTTGCCTAGGGTCACACAGCTAGTAAGTGTTAAGTGTCTGAGGCTGGATTTGAATTTAGGTACTCCTGACTCCAGGGCCAGTGCTCTATGCACTGTGCCACCTAGGTGCCCCTACCCTTATGCTTTTGAGCTTTTTTTGTTTGTTTTTGGGGTGTGTGTGTGTGTGTGTGTGTCCTACCCCCATTAAATGCAATCTTATGGGTAGGGTGGGGTTGGCTTTCTTTTTTGCTTGTATTTTCATCTCTAGTACTTAGCATTGTGCCTAACATAGTAAGTGCATAACATGTTTGTCTACCTACCAAAATCCGTCTCTCTATGATATCCATACATTGCTCTAGCTTCCCTCTCCAGGGGCCACCAGAACAACCCTATTCCCTTTTTTATATGTCATCTCTTTAAATACTTGAAAACACTGATCAAGTTTTTTCTTATGTCTTCTATCTGACTCTGATTATATTATTGTTGACAAGATGAAGAGATAAGTTACCTAAGTTATAGTACAGTCTGGATGATTCAGAAATGGTCAACAATTTAATCTAGTTGGCATACTTTTCAAATCTAAAGGACACAAACTATGAGAAGGAACTCCCATGATAGGTGGAAGAGTTAGGGAACAAAACTATCTAAGCTATTCAGAAAAATGTACTGAGTCTCATAAGATGAAATTCAGGAGGGATAGCAGGTTGAAAAAATCAATTGCATAATACTGAATTTACAGTAGTTCATACAACCCAGAATTGTCCATGGAGATTCATGGATTTAGATTTTGAAGGGCTTTGTGGTCTACAATCCCAACTCTTTAATTTTATAGATGAGGAAACTACCATCCAGAGGGGAAAGTGACTTGCCTAAGGTCATACAGAGAGTAAGTGGCAAAGTCAACATATAAAGCCATGTTCCCTGATACTGAATCCAATCCTATTTCTACTATATTATGCTCCTTTTTTTCAAAGTACAGGTTGCCATTGTTTCCCTAAGTTCGAATTATTTGTATGGTGCTATATGCTACCTTATGTGTCCCATGAAGTCATCATGGTACATTGGAAGGAGAGATGTATTTGCAATCAGAAGACCTAACCTCGGGCACTTAAAATCTCTAGGCTTCATTTTTCTCAACTATAAAATGGAAGAAACATGCTAGATGCCTTTCCTCACAAGTCTCTCCCTACTCCAAACCATCTTGCATTGAACCACCAAAATGATTTATCTAAAGTTCTGGTGCTCCTATATCACTTTCCTACTCAGTAAATACTCCAATGGTTCTCTGTCTCCTCCAGGATCAAATACAAAATCCTCTTATAACATGACACTCCTTCCCCCACATTTCTAATCTTTTTACATTTTACAACTCTGCTCCCCCCCCCAATATTCTTTGATACAATGACTCTGGTCTCCTGGCTATTCCACAAGCAAGACCCTCCATCTCACTGCTCCTAGGGTTCTTCCAGCCATGACCATTTGCTTATCATTTCCCAAAAGAGGATATTCCAAAGACAACTAGACAACTATGTCACGGTATGGTCAAGATTTCAGGGATTCCATGACTCAAAGAGTGACTATGTCACAGAAGTACAGTCTTTTATCTGTTTCCTTTGTCCAATGTAACCAATTTATAATTAGCTCGTGTGCATGATTGAACTTTTCATTTGCTTGCCTATGGAACATGGCACTTGGATGGATAAAACGGGACTAGAAAGGAGTTCATGGGGGAAAAAGACCAAGGGTTTCAGCTCAATGTAAATCAACAGTGGCACGTAGTAGTCCAAAAAAGCTCATACTATACTAATATTATATTAGGCAGTATTTTATGGAAGAAATGTAGAAAAAATTATTATCTGAAAGGTTTTTTTTTTTGGGGGGGAGAACAATAAAGGGTTATTTTCTTTGAAAACTGAGTATCATCCCCCTTTTATCAATCAGTTCTGCATGAGTCAGAAAAATCATTTGGCAAAGATTGGAGTCCATCTCTCAGCACAGATTGAGATTATTTTTCAGGTATTTGGGATCTAAATCACAGAAGACATGGAACCTGTATGCATGTGTGTGCAAATGAAAAGCAAAACAGCATGAGTTGCTAAAAGGAAAATCTTCATTTATCTTCAGTGATAAAACACATTTAGCTTTAGTTTAGGAGAAAACAAAATCATCGCTATTCCCTCAAAACCTGTTCTTCCTTCTAAAACACCTAACTCTGGTGATGGGGCCATTGTCCTTCTGGACAACCAGTTTTGAAACAGATGGTTCAACTCCTTTCTCTCTCATTCCTCAAATCCAAGCTGGTGTCACCATTGATTGACCTTTAATAGTATTTTTTCATATTCCCCACCTCCTCTCCCTTTTACTACTTCCACGGAAAACACCATAGCTCCCTTCTCTAATCTTGCCTGGGATATTATTATAATCTACTGGGGACAGCTAGGTGGTGCAGTGGATAAAGCACTGGCCCTGGATTCAGGAGTACCTGAGTTCAAATCCAGCCTCAGATACTTGACACTAGCTGTGTGACCCTGGGCAAGTCACTTAACCCCCATTGCCCCACAAAACAAAACAAAACAAAACAAAATAATCTACTGATCTGGGACACATTCTCTCCCATTTCTGACTTAGAGAATCCATAGCTTCTTTCAGAGACTAGCTTAGGTACCACTTCTTATTTGAAAGCTTTCCTGGTGGCCCCACTCATTAGTGTAATGTCCTTCTTGAAACTGCTCTGCATACATGTCGTATTTGAGAGAACAGGCATTGTAGGACAGTTTGAAGTTGAACCTCTGACAATACTGTCTATGTGACTTCAAGGAACACACACTCTATAGAATGTGCCCAGAGCAACTGAGACAATAAATTCCAAAGAAAATGCCAATCTTCATTGGTGGAGGGAATTTCCTCACCAAGAATTTCCAACACCAATGGAAACTAAGTCTGGGCTTGTTTAACTAAGAGGCCGTGTGGTACAGTTGATAGAGATCTGGCATAAAAGACAGGAAGACTTGGGTTTAAATCTTGCCTCTGACACATACTGACTGTGTGACTCTGGTGAAGTCACTTAACCCTTCATTGTCTAAGCAGCTCTCTACTACAGCACTGGGCTTGAAGTCAGGAAGAATTGAGCTCAAATAAAGCTTATTAACTGTTTAACCCTTGGCAAGTCACTGACCTCTGTCTGCCTCAGTTTCCTCATCCATGAAATGAAAATAATGTGATTACCTCTCAGGGTTTGTTTTTTATTTTTGGTGAGGTAATTGGGTTTAAGTGACTTGCCCAGGGTCACACAGCTAGTAAGTGTTAAATGTCTGAGGCCTGATTTGAACTCAGGTCTTCCTGAATCCAGGGTCAGTGCTCTATCCACTGTGGCACCTAGCTGCCCGAATAATGGATTTCTTGGGGGGACCCAGAGATTAGCTTAGTTGCTTTCTTCTCCTCACTGCAGAAAGTTCAGTTCTTAGGAGGAAGTTTTTTATTTTTTATTTATTTATTTATTTTGGCAAGGCAATGAGGGTTAAGTGACTTGCCCAGGGTCACACAGCTAGCACGTGTCAAGTGTCTGAGGCTGGATTTGAACTCAGGTCCTCCTGAATTCAGAGCCGGTGCTTTATCCACTTCACTGCCTCCCTTTATCCACTTCACTGCCTCGCTTCCCCCACTTCTCAGAGTTTTTGTGGATCAAATGGGATAATGCTTGTAAAATACTTAGCACAATGCATATAATAAGCAATTAGTGTTTCCTTCCTTCCTTCCCCTCCCTGCTCCCCCATTGGTAGTTGTAGTTATATATTCCTATTCCTATTTTCTTGCATAGGTACATTTTGAGATATATTACCAGGAATAGTACTAGTAAAAATTTTCAACTGGTTGAATATCCTAGGGGAATGAATGGGTAGAGAACACTTTGTTTCAATAGTCCCAGAGGCTCCTGAAGTGGGTGCTGTGGAGCACGTTTTGGCTCGGTCTGAAAACAAAGATCCAGAGGTCATCTACTCCATCACAGACCACTGCCAATTGTCCTGACTTTTGTCCTGCCGCCAGACTGGTAAAATTTTGGAAGAGAGAGTGAGGCTGATAACTCTGTGCAGCTCTGCCTTACTTCAATCCCGTGTACACCCAAGTCAAGACAGCACCCTGTGAGGTCATTGTTCCTCTTTGTAAGAGAAAGATGAACAGAAACAGAATATAAAAACCCTGAAGGCAGGGATTGATTTATTTTTGTCTCTATATTCCCCCCGTACAAATACAACAGTGTCAATCACGGTGCTATTTACAATTCAATAAATATTTATTCAACTGAGCATAATAAAACAATATTAAGTGTCTAATAGGCAGCAAGAGAAGTAGAGGCTGATAATACCAAGTTTGTTGTTCCCATTTACAAGTGAGCAAAGAGAGACTGAGAGAACTATAAATGTAAAGTTTGTAGAAACAGTTTACAAGTCAGGGAAAAAACTGAATTATTTTCAGCCACACTTAAAGCTTTGGTTATCAGTGAAATCTCCCCCCCCAACTTTTCAGGGGAGGCCAATCCCTTTTGTATTTTTTCTCTTCACTCCCACATATTCTATCTTACTCTTCTAGTGTGGAGAAGCCCTTCATTTCCCTTAGCCTATCTGGAGAAAGAGGTTGTCTTTTGAAAGGGCTTTACAAGAACATAAGTGAATGAAAAGAAATAGAAAGAGAGGAAGGAAGGAAGGAAGGAAGGAAGGAAGGAAGGAAGGAAAAGAAAAGCAAATAACAAAGGATAACAATAATCATATTGTTTATTTCTATTTTCTACAACTGTATTATACATATTTCATATAACACTTAATCTGTCTTCAAATACAATTCTTTAATGTGGGCATGTGTCTTATTTTATTGATAAAACATATTCATTAAAAACCAGAATTAAAATTTAACTTATTGAATAATTTTATTTATATATCCATATCTCTCTCTATATACACATACATATGTATCTATATACATATACAATTATATATAAATAAAATATATGCACATATATCTCCATGCATGTAAATATATCAATATACAGAATATATTAAATATTCAATATGTACATATATGCATACATATACACAGAAATATGTATGTGTGTATGTATAGATATATATATGTATATATGTATATTTATGTATGTATCTCTCTCTCATCTAAAACACACCAGGATATCATCAGAGAAATGTATGATTGAAAAGAAGATAGACAGCTCACCACTCAGTGAGGGTGAGGCATCCCAGTCTCAGTGCTCCATGGCATCTTTAAGTATCAGGAGAAATTGCTGAAGGCCTCCATTTTGTTGAACTGATCACCTGTGGTGAACTTATAGTAGGGCATAGACAAGAGTCAAACAATAGAGATAGGTATGGCCAGGTCAATGCCCAAATATCACTGAAGGGAGCCAACCAATCAATGAAATGTCATGTATGCTGGAATATTTAAGTATTATATACTCCAATCAGCTTAATAGCTTGGAGTATACATTTTTTAAAGTATTTCCACAGTCCACTGTATAACATGGCCGAAGAGATACTCATCTAGTTCCAATTCCTCATTTTATTTATGAGGAAACTGAAATCTAGACAGGTTAGGTAAGATGATATAGGGCATTCAGCTACTTAGAGAAAGAGTAAAAAAGAAGATCTAGATCTTCTGCCTCCTAGATCATTCTCTTGGCAGTGTTTCTAGAGAAGGTGATTATTCTTATTCCTTTTAGCTCATTCTTTGGTTTCATTGTTTGAGAGAGGGCGGGGGAAGGCAGGGGAGGGAGGGGAGATTAGACAAGACAAAATTAATTTGCTTGTATGATGCTAGCTATAACCAAACATTAATTATAAACATGGAGCAATGGATTAAGGACTGGACTTGGAATCAGTAAATCTTGGATTTGATGGCTGTGTCTTACATTGGTGTGTGGTTTGACTCTAGGCAAACCACTTCTCAGACATGGTTTGCTCATATGAATAATGGGTATAATAATAGAACCTACCTCACAGTGTTGTTGTAAGAACCAAAAGAGATAATGTTTGGAAAGTGTTTGGCCATTACAAACTTTAAAATGCTAAGTAAATGATTGCTTTTATTCTTTTTTCTTATTGAGACACAAATACATTATGTTAGCCACCCTCAGCCCTGTAAAAATGTGTGTTCAGATATTTCATAAAGCACACATATACCTTATCTTATTTGAAATAGGTCTTTGCCTAATTTTTCAACCTGTTCCTTAGACTGTGAGTTCCTTGAGAGAAGGGATTGTCTTCTGCCCTTGTTTATCTCTTTGGTGCTTAGAACAGTGCCTAGTACATAGTAGGTACTTAATGAATAAATGCAAGTTGATTTTTCTGGTCAGATAATATATGGAATATTGTGTTCAATAAAGGAAGGATATGGATAAGCTAGAAAGTATCCAGAGGAAGCACACCAAGATAGTGAAGAACCTTGAGTTCATGGCATATGAAGATTGGGTGAAAGGATAGGGGCTATACCATGTTTGACGAGGTAACTATTGACCACTATATTGGAGTGGCATTACACATTATGTAGAAGGATCCCTTGGAATGAGGGGTTCTGGTTTCTAGTCTAGGACACATAAGACTCCATTGTCCTGGGATTCTGTCTTTTAGAATTTACTTATGAGGAGGAAAGAGTGTTTGATGTAGAAGGGACCTTAGATCCTAGGATATTAGTGCTGAAAGGGACCTCAGAGGTCATTGAAACCAAACACCCCACTCTATAGATGAGGGAATTTTGGAATTGACTTGTCAGAGGCCATGTGGCTATCTAGTGACTGAAGCAGCAATTTGGTTAAATAAGCTTAATTTGGCTCATAGCTCTGCTATTTACTTGCTTGGGCAAGTTAATTATCATTAACAGCAACAGTAATGATAACTGACATTTATATAGCACTTTAAGATTTGCAAAACAGTTTATAATTATCTCATTTTATCCTTGAATGAACTCTGATAAGTGAGTGTTATTTTATTCCCATTTTACTGATGAAGAAACTGAGACAGAGAGGGCTTAAGTGACTTGCCCAGAGTCACAAAACTAGTAAAGATGCTAGGTTTGAAATTGGAACTTCTTGACTTTAAGTCCAGAGCTATTTCTACTGAATTGCCTAACTTCCTATCAATGATATCTCAGGTCCAGACCTACTCCCCCTATCCCTCTCCATTTCTAAACATATGATTCTATGATTGTAACCAGGTGTCTTGAGTATTATTATTATCATTATTACAATTTTTATTATCATGTTTTTTGTTATTGTTGTTGTTGTTTAGTCTACTATACCATGATACTCCAAAAGTTCAGTGTATTCATAGACTCATTGATAGAGATGGTTCCTCCAATGAAGTTTGACACCCACCACTGCCTGCTCACTCCATGAGACTCTCATCTGTGCCCTTTCAAAATGATGACATAAGGAT
Source organism: Dromiciops gliroides (assembly GCF_019393635.1). Lineage (NCBI taxonomy): Eukaryota > Metazoa > Chordata > Mammalia > Microbiotheria > Microbiotheriidae > Dromiciops > Dromiciops gliroides. The sequence continues at coordinate 30,972,367 of NC_057866.1, forward strand.
TCCATCTAATATCCTGGGGACTGTTTTTTTTCTTCTTCTCTCAATATCTCAAAGCTACCCATGGAGAATAGATGTGATTTTCCCTATGGAATCAAATTAAAATGTAATTGGTGAATTTTGGACAAAATACATAAAATACAATAAAACATAAATAATATTAATTTGTGGTTTTCTAAGTCAATATGTACCCACAGGAACTTGCTTCCATCTGGTATCATGGTTGGACCACTATACTTGGAATTCACAAAGCCTGACTTAAAATTGTGCTTCAAACACTAACTCTGAGGTAGTAGGCAAGTCAATCTTTGCATTTCATTTTTCTTATCAATAAGGTATAAAAGGTTGGATTTGATAATTGCTATATACATAGCATTGACCTTTAAGTCCAGTGGACATAGTTTCAAATTTCATTTTTAATACTGTGTGTGACCTTGGGTATGATGACACTTAAACATTCCGAGACTCATTTTCCTCACCTTTGAAATGAGAGGGTTGTCCTTGATGTCTCCTGAGGACCATTACAAATTGAAATCTATGAACTTAAGATGTCATCTTCTCTTTGAATTATACATTTATGCTATGATGGCTTTTATATTCCTACTACATAATTCTTGATTTTTAATGGGTTGAATCTTTATCCTATAGGATTCCCCTAAATGAGACACAGAATCAGTCAGAAGATCTAGAGTTAATTATCCACACAAGGACAAAAACCAAACTAGATAAAATAGATGAAGAATGTTGAACAGACTATGTATGCCCCAAAGTCAACCTACACAAGTAATCCATCAGTTTGTATCTATGGATGTCTATCTGGAAAAATACTGCAGATGAACAGTAGCCTAGGACTAGAACTGAGCAGAAGAACAGGTCCTCCACAAGTGGCAAAGTACTTTTTTTTTTTTTTTTTGCGGGGCAATGGGGGTTAAGTGACTTGCCCAGGGTCACACAGCTAGTGTCAAGTGTCTGAGGCCAGATTTGAACTCAGGAACTCCTGAATCCAGGGCCGGTGCTTTATCCACTGTGCCACCTAGCTGCCCCGGCAAAGTACTTTTAATGACACTAAATTTCCATTTGAAATAAAGACATGCCTTTTATCTTCTAAAAAACAAAATATCACCATTATTGATGTATGACACTAAATTATGGAGGGATATTTCAGTCTTCAAAGATCTGAAGTTGAAAAATACTATGCTGCTATTAGACCTGAATAACTAATACTTTTTGAATAGTGGAATATATATATATATATATGCATGCATGCATGTCTATGTATATATACATACATATATAGGTACATATACATGTATATACACAAAATGTATGTGTGTGTGTATATATATATATATATATATCTGTAGTTTATTCAGTTGTTTCATAAGTGTCTGACATTTTGTGACCCCATTTGGGGTTTTCGTGGCAAAGATACTGGAATGATTTGCCATTTCCTTCTCCAGTACATCCATTTTGTCAGGCAATCTGAGATTAAGTGATTTTGCCCAGGGTGACATAGCTAGGAAATGTCTGGGGTTGGATTGGAACTCAGGTCTTCCTGACTCCAGGGTCAGTGCTCTGTCATGAACTTCCTCCTTACCCATACATGTGTATATGTATTTATATATGTACAGATATACACACACACACATATAGTGAGGTTTAAAATCTAAATGTGATGTCTAAAAATCTAATGTGTGGTCGCCTAAATTAGAAACTTTAGCACCAGTCTTTTGGCATTAAGCATTTATTAAAGCATACCAGGTATCCATGTGGAGTTCAGAAAGTTAAGAAAAGGCCTATGGTGAGAAGAATCTAGTCTATCACAGTTGATCAACACACAATGTTGATGATACTCTGCACAATATTCTCCTGGTTCTGCTCATCTCACTCATCAACAGCCCATGCAACACCCTCCAGGTTTCTCTGAACTCCTCCTGCTCATTGTTCTTACAGCACAATAGTAAGGAACTTACTTTCTATCTGAGGAAGACAGAACATAGAGGGGAGATGTGAAAAGGTGGGGGAACAGAGAAAGGAGGAAGAGTCCAGCCTGTTCTGTCGTCAATGGCTACAGACTCCACTCTAGCTTTTCATTGGGACTCTAACATTCCAGGAGCTCTCCTTCCTGTATTAATAGCACCTTTCTTGCCAGACCTTCAAATATTTCCAATGGACACTGAGAAGTTGTATCATACATCAATAAAGAACCTATGTTTGGAAGAGGTTTTTTTGTTGTTGTTGTTTGTTTGTTTTTCAAGATGATTTAAAAAATCTTTCTGTTCCCTCCATGTATTATAAGGAAAGTAGGTGTCAAGCCCGTTCATTAAATCATGCTGCACATTACTAATTTAGTAAGCCTGTTATTTGCTGCAGCCTAAGACAGGTAATTAGGAACATTTCCATGAGTAATTTTGAAATGTGACAACTCACTTGATAATCATCCTTGGTGTTTCTTTGGTCTCTTTGGAAACCGCAAGAAATCCCCTGGAATGATCAATGTTCCCCTTTTCTATAAACAGAGGCCATGACTTAATTATCTGTGACTTGGAATTAAACCATGATCAATCACAGAATTGCAGAACCTCCAAGTTGGATGGGACCTCAGAGGCCATCTGGTACATCCCGTACCTGAAAGGGAATTGCCTTTATACCATGTCCAACAGGCTGTCATATAGCCTTTGCCTCAAGATCTCAGAGGGAGAACCCAATGCCTCTTGAGGCAGCCTGTTCAGCTTTTGGCCAGCTCTCATCATCAGGATATTTACCTTCTCTGCATTTCAGGTAGAAATTGCCTCTTTATCACTTCCAATTCCTTCTGGAATAAAACAGAAGAAATGTCTTCCATATGACAGCCCTTCAAATACTCGAACCTAGCTATCATGTGTTCCTGAGTCTTCTCTTCTTGAAATTTTACTTTTCTAAATGAAGCCATAGATTGCAATAGTTTTTATAGCTGCTGGATCTTACTTTTGATTTACTTTGAGATTACTGTCCATTGAAAACTTCAAACAAACAAACCTTAGGTCTAGTAATCTCTCTTCCATTTTTGACTTGAGAAACTTATTTTGGAACCAAGGGTAAGACTTGGCATTTATTGCTATTAAATTTCATCTGATTTAGATTTAGCTTAGTGTGCTAGCCTCATAGGAACTTATAAAATCTTGACACCAGTGAATTAAGTATTTCTTTCACCTTTGTGTAATCTGAAAATCAGATAAGTAAACCAGCTCTGACTTTAAGTTATTGAGAAATATGCTATGTTACACAAGGTCTAGTACAGATCACTGGGACATTCCATAGGAGACTTCATTTTATATTGACATTAAATTATTAATAAATATTATTTGTATCCAGCCACTCAAAAGGTTGCAAATCCACCTTTTTTTTTGTCTTGCCATAAACTCTTCATTCTGTCTACAACAATGGCATGTGAAACTTTGTCAAATGCTTTAAAAAAATTCTAGGTAAATTTTATCTACATCATATTGCTGATCTACCATTCTGATAATCTAGCCAATAAAAGAAATGATTATGTCACAATTGACTACTCTGATCAATACAATGATTCAAGAGAATTCCAAAGAACATCCTGATGAAAAAATGCTATCTAACTCCAGAAGATGAAATTATGAACTCTGATTGCAAATTGAAGTATAATTTTCTGTTTGTCTTGCTTTAAGAAATATATATATATAGCTAAAAAACAAAAGAAACCAAAAAAAAATTAAAAACCAAAAAAATATGTAGCTAACATGGAAATCTATTTTTTATGAATTCAGATGCAAAAAGTTGCTTTATTACCTGAACCCTAAGTTGCTATTCAGTATTTCTGAGGGTCTCCACAATGGCAGTCAAAACAAAACTGCATACGTATGTGCGTGTATACACACACACACATATATACAATAATTTTGTATATATTGCACACGTGTAAATATGTATGTGTATGCAGTATTGTGAGATATATAATACACATGATGTATATTATAAATGTGTATGTATCTATATGTATACACATATATTTAACATTAGCCTGCCCACTCTGCCATGCTTTTCTCCTTCCCCAAGGGAGAAGATGCCAAAATAATGATATCCTATAGGTTAGTCACAGGTAGCTATTTCCAAATGTAAAAACAAAACAAAATGAAAAATCCCTTCACAATCAATTTAGGGCAATCTCTGTTCTCCAGGAACATTTAGCATGAGGCCTGCCTGGCATCTATTTTAAGTTGTGCTTTTTTGGTGCCATTTTGCAGTGATATTTTTGTTAAATATGCAAATTAAAAAGATGCTTTTTGTGGATATAAAAGGATGAAATGGATGGTTGTTCATGGAGTGCTCTATCACTGACATGTTCTGACTCTCATGGCTAGAGCTGTCATTCTTTGTAGTTGGAGGTGGCCCAGTATGGTAGAAAGTGCTCTAGACCAGATATCAAGTGCCCTGACTTCTGGAACAAGCTATGCTAAGAATTCATTATGGAATCTTGGACAAGTCATCCAACCTTGGTTGGTCTCCAGTTACCTCGTGGGCTTAATGAAGTAGTTGATCACCTCTGTTCCTGTTGCTCTGAGATTTTTATAAGTACATCATGTGGAAAAAACAGATGGCTGTGTATTAGTCCCCTTGGCCACTCCAACCCACATAGATAATAGCAACCCTCAGAGGTTCTGCTATATTCGTCTCTCACCTGGTTGTGTGGCTGCTTCTGAATTCTCCAAAGAGCTGGATGGAGTCTATTTTCTGTCTGTTATCACCTGTTTAACACAACTTCTGAGGAAATGCCTCCTACCAGGGCTCAAGGTGAGACTATATTGTAGTGTGGTGTAAAGACCAGAGTCTTGAATTATGAACATCTGGGTTTGACTCCTATTTCAGACACTAACTAGCTGGGTGGCCTGTGTAAGTCATTCAAATTCTCTGTTCCTCATATTTGTATCTTCAAAATGAGGGAGCTGGTCTTGACGGCATTTTTTCTTTCTTTTCTTTTCTTTTCTTTTCTTTTCTTTTCTTTTCTTTTCTTTTCTTTTCTTTTCTTTTCTTTTCTTTTCTTTTCTTTTCTTTTCTTTTCTTTTCTTTTCTTTTCTTTTCTTTTCTTTTCTTTTCTTTTCTTTTCTTTTCTTTTCTTTTCTTTTCGCGGGACGATGAGGGTTAAGTGACCTGCCCGGGTCACACAGCTAGTAAGTGTCAAATCTCTGAGGCTGGATCTGAACTCAGGTCCTCCTGAATCCAGGGCCAGTGCTTTATCCACTGTGCCACCTAGCTGCCCCCATGATGGCCTCTTTGCAATTCTAGACCTATGATCTGTGAACTCTCCTCTCCCCTCTGTGCTTGAGAGAAATCATCATCTCCCTCCATAAAGCTTGCCTGCCTTCAAAATTCTCTCTTCTTTTTGAGGGCATCTCCATCATCCGAATCAGCTGTGGCTCTTCCCTCACTCTTACTTCCTCCTCCTTCCAAAACCAGTTAGCTTCCAAATTTTAATGATTGTCTTTCCATATCACTTCCCCTATTTGCATGACCTCCTATCCACTTACAGCAGCTCTCATTTGAATGGGTGTCATTGTCTTGTACTGGTTACCCTTGCTTCAGACTAATCCATCTTCCATGTAATTGTCAATAAAATCTTTTTAAGGCATGGTTCGGAGCATGTTGTTTTCTTAGTCAAAAACCTTTGGCGGCTTTCTATAGCCTCTTTGGTTAAAATAGAAATATTTCATCCTGACATTAATGATGGCCCACAATCTGTTTCTCACATACATCCCCAATTTCTTATTTTCCTTCCCTCTCATTCATGAACTCCACATTACACCTAAATTTAAATATGAGATATTCTCCAAAAAAAACCATCCATCTCCCATCTCCATGCTTTTACATTGTGTGGCCTCCATGTCTGGAATTAATTCTCTCTCTTTCTGAATCCTTATCTTCTTCAAGGTAATGTAACTCAGTGGAAAGAGTACTGATATGGACTCAGAGAGTCTAGGCTAAATTCAGGGATCTGCTACTTATTTAACTGTTAGCTCCCAGATCCTCATTTGTACAATGAAAGGCAGAGACTAGATGACCTCTAAGGACCCATTTGGCTCTACACGTATGAATCTGACTTATCCAGTTCAAGAATCACATCTTCTGTGAAGCTTTTTCTCATTTTCCTTGGTATTATCTTTCTCACTTTCCTCAAATCACTTATTTTACTTATCTGTGTATACATGGTATATTCCCCCCAAGCTTCTCGAATACTGGACCCATGTTGTCATTATCTTCTCAGGTTCTATTGTTTTGTTTAGTTATTTTTTGTCCTGTCCTACTCATCAGGACCCCATTTGGAGCAAAAATATGGGAGATATTTTTCATTTCCTTCTCCAGCTCATTTTGCAGATGAGAAAACTGAGGCAAACAGGGTTAAGTGACTTGCCCAGGGTCATACAGTGTCTGAAGCTGGATTTGAACTCATGTCTTCCTGACTCCAGGCCCAGAACTCCATCCACAGCTCCACTTAGCTGCCTCAAGTTCTATTATAGTGCCTAATGCATAGCAAATGTCTAATATATATAGTTTGTTTCAATGGGTTTTGAAATTTTGGTTTGGTCTGAATTCAATACAATCTTAAGCCTTTCTAAACCCAAATGGACCAATTGATCTTAACCAGTTTTCTTCCGAAAACAAATATTCTGTGATTTTGAACATCATTGGCTCATTTGAAGAGCAATAGGCCAAAGTGTTTGTTTTCTTAGTGTGAAAGGGAGTTGGGTAGTATTGTGCAGTCCTTGGTGCTCAAATATCAAGTGTGTTTATCAAAGACTAATTATCCCAGGGCTCTTTATGTGAGTAGAGATTATCCTTAAGATCCCAAGTTGATTTGAATATGGAAAAACAAGCTGTGCAGAAAATTATTCCAACAACAAAATCTTGCAACAGGGAGAATTGGAGGGAATCTAGTCTTTTAAATCTTATGACCTTGCTTAACACAAGTCTTTTGACTCTTGGAATCCAAGAATAAGTAAACCATTCCCAAGAGGCTTGGATGACTATCATACTTTTAGATTCAATATGGGGAATTCAATCAATATGCAAATATTTTAAGTGCCTTCGAAGTGCCTTGAGTGTGCAGTGGATAGATAGAACGTGGGTCTTAGTGGAAAGAGAGCTGCTTTTGAAGTCATAAAGACCAGGGTTTGAATCCCACCATTAATAAATATTAGTTTTGTCAACCTAGACAAGTCATATCACTTTGTGTTCCAGGCAACTCTGAGACTATCAGTTTTTGAGATGATGCCAGTCTACATTTTTATAGGGAATTTTCTCACCTAGGAGTTCATGATACAATAAAATCACAGCTCTAGTCTTTATCCCTGTGTACCAGGGAGTTCAAGTGCTGGGAATATATGTTTGTCAGATGGGAAGTAACATTAGACATCTCAAAACATAGGAGGTAGTACAGAAAGAAGACAGGGCTGGATTCTAGTCCCAACTCTACAAATGGCTATTATTTACCTACGGAGTTGGGTACTTCATCTCTCTGGCCTTCCATGTCTGTCTCCAGTTGCTCATGCCTTATTATAATATATAATAATATATCATACCCATGCATTGTACCTATGCTTATATGCTTATATGGTCACTGTGATGTTTAAAATCTAATGTTTGGTCGCCTTATACCTGTCCCAAGTATAGGGAAAACTACCTAGAGTTTACTTATAAATTAGAAGCTTTATCACCAAGTTTTGGCATTAAGAATTTATCAGTGAAAAAGAGAGCACCTGGGTCAGAAAGCCAAGAAAAGACCTATCTAGCCTAGCATCCTCAACTTCACCTACCACCAGTCTGTTCGAGCCATGAACTGCCCCAAGATCCTTCTTCCCTATCCTGAGGAGAGGCAGGCCTTCCACCTTTCTTCAAGCTAATTGGCTAGCATCACCCAGATCCATTGGTTCACTGGACTTGAGGGTGGTCCTGTGTCAAGGTAGTCTCTGAGAACACACCCTCTTCAGAGTCAGGCAGGTGTGGCTTCAATCAAGTGAACTTCAAGTGAGTCAATCAGCAGAGTCAGTCAATGCAATCAATTCAATAAAGCTGGCTCCTTGTGCCTATTCAGTCCCTTAGCTTTCTTCTCCAACATACACACTTCTCTACCAGGAGTCAGTCATAATCCAATTTCACCACTTAAACAACTGATTTACTTTTGAAATTATACTCTTTGTTTGTTTGAACTTTTTTCCTACTTAGTTTCTTTTCCTGTCCTTATCCTGTGCTCAATGCTACAGTGTTCCTAACAGGGCAGAGGCACATGTAAATGCATTTCACAGTGGAATCAGGAGCCATGAATAAACCCAGAATCCACTGTACAAATTATCTATCAAGTGATAGGTTTCTTGTAAGGTTGTCTATCTTAGTTTCATTTTCAAACACCCTTCATGTAAATAAAGAGGCCGGGGGTGGGGTAGGAATAGAAACACAAGCAACCCCATGTTAATGAAATTTTATTCTTTTTAAATTTAGAAAACAGATAGATCTTGACATTATGGCTGCATGTTAGTGGTTTTTTTTTTTTTTTGTTCTTTTAACCAAGTGTAACTGAATCAACTTATACATTACCCTGGCTGTGGATGCCGACTCATATAATCACAGTCTGCTCTTCCTTTGCTTGAGACATGTAAACAAAGGATGAGCCCAGTCAGTAAAAAGGGAGCAGTCACATATGTTATGTGAGAATGGACTAAGAAGTTTTTTCTGCCTGTGGCTTTTATAATTAATAGATAAAACACAAATTCTCAAGTAACAAAGGTCCCACTAGAATATGGAACCCTTTGTTACTTAAACTAGGTTCTATTTTGGGTATTCATCATTATATAAGTAGGGCTTAAGTCCCTATCTAGAGGATCCTGTCCCAAAGGGCTAGGCAGTAATCGTCGATCAAACAGGAGAGCATTTAACAGAGGGAAGAGTAGCAAGGAAATATCAAGGAAAATCGAGAAATGGAACCATCCTCAGTCCACCTCACATATGAAAAGGTATGAGGTCCCTAGACAGCTAGGCAGGTGGGAAGGGAATGTCCCCTGGACAAGAAAGAGGCAATATGGAAGAGAGGGAGGGATGTTGGCTTTGGAGTTAAGGGATCTTAGGTATATACTGTTGGTCACATATTACAGATTCCATTACATAGCTAAGAAAATAATCATACCCCATGCCTAGAATGCACTAGATCACCAGCTAAAGCTAGGCCATGCAGATTCCTTAACCTCCTTCAGAGAGCAGCTTGAATGCCTACTACCCCGCCCCCCTCAAGATTTTTATGGTCTCTCCACAACCTAGGATTTTCTCTCTCCTCAATTTTTTATGTGTGTATTTATTATTATGTGTACATGCAGTATATACACACATATATAACTACACAATTAATATGTACAAACTGTGATGTTTAAAATCTAAATTGTGGTCGCCTTAAATCAGAAGCTTCAGCTCCAGTCTAGCCTAGAGTTCCAGTCTAGCCTAGAGTTCCAGCCTAGCCTAGAGTTCCAGCCTAGCCTAGAGTTCCAGCCTGGTTGGGTTCTTCCTGAAGTCCTCCTCAACGAGCCTGCTTTAATCAGGAACATGTTTAGCAAGCTGTTTGTGGAAGCTTTTTTATACATCTGGAACAGAGGCGGTCCTTATACACTGCTTCAAGGTGATTGGTTGGCGTCATCCAAATCCATTGGCTTTGAAGGTGTTCTCAAGTTGAGTTCACAGTCTAGTTTCTGAGAACAATACCTTCTTAAGGGATAGCCAGGGGTGATTACAATCCAATTAACTTGAAGTAGGCTTAATCAGCAGTCAATCACTCTCACTTGATTCAATCAGTATAGATTAATCTCCAGGTGGGTCTTTGAGTATCTGCTAAATCCCATTATTTCATCATAATACATACATTTATCTATGTGTATAAGTATATTATGTATTTATGCACATATGCACCTATTGTATATGCACCTATGGATGTATGCATATTTCCATAGTCATCACATGCATATATATACCCAATGTAAATATATATGCATATTTACTCATGTACACACATAATACTTATACATATACATATGCAATATACCTGTACTTAAATGTATAATGCACATGTGTTTATGCATGTCATTATACACACCCATATTTATATGGACACATAAACATATATGTGTAAGTATGCATCTGTGTATACATACTTTGTATTTCAAGTCAACAAGCACTTAAGTACTTACTATGTTCCAGGCAAATAAAGTAAAACAAAATTAGTTCCTGCTTTTAATGAGCTCATAACCTAGTGCATGTATTGTATTCTTTCACTCCTCTCTCAATATTTTGTAAGGTCCTTGAAGGCAGGGATTAGATTTTTTAAAAATGTATTCTGGTCCCCAGTTCCAGACACAGTCTCATTCATAGAGTTAAAATGATTGAGGATGGCAGCATAAAAGACTTTTTAAAAATATAGATTTTGAAACTTAACTGATAAGTCTCAGAGGTCTGCCTTTGGCACAGAGATGTTAAGTGACTTGTCCTTCTTTGGTCACATCCCTAGTAATGCCAGAGGCAGAATGTGAACCATCTTTCTGATACTGAGCCCTCCATCTGTTTGATCTAATTCACTTAAGCAAACATTTATTAAAGGAGTATTATGCATAAAGCACTTTTAGGTGCTAGGAGTCCAGAGAGGAAAAATGGAGTAGTCCTACTCTTGAGGACCTTTTTTTACACTGGGGGCATATAATAGATGATAGATAGATAGATAGGTAGATAGATGATAGATAGATAGATGGTAGATAGGTAGATGGATAGATGATAGATAGTAGATAGGTAGACAGACAGACAAATAGATGATAGATGGATGGGTAGATAGAGAGATAGATGATAGAAAGATGGTAGATAGGTAGATAGACAGACAGACAGATAGATAGATAGATAGATAGATGATAGATAGTTAACCATAAAACATATATGACAGAATATAACATACAATACAATACATAAAACATATATGACAGAATAATTTCATCAGGGATAGACATTAACACCTAGTTAGGGTGGAGGTGGGATTTGAGCAATATGTTAAAGGAATGTAAGAATTTCAAGATGGAAAAGTCAGAAGAAAGGGCATTTCTGATTGAGGGACCACCTCTGTAAAGGTCTGCAGGTGGGATATGGAATGACATAGAGCAGCTAGTTGGCCAATTTAGGTAGAATGGCTAATTTATGAAGTAAGATGAGGAGTATTATGTCATAACTGTAGAAAGGTAGATAGAAGGCAAAATGTTGAGGTACTCAAATGCCAGGCTGGGGATTTATTATCACCACCACCATCACCACCATCACCACCACCTCTCACCTCCTCCACTCTCAACCAAGACCACCACCATCATCACCATCACAACTATCACCATCATCACCCACAATCATAATTATTTCTTTGGTGGCAATAAGGAACTATTGGAGATTATTGAGTAGGGACAATGACTTGGTTAGATCTGTTTTTTTTAGTGGGGTCACAGATTGGTGGTCTCTATTTTGGAGAAGGAAGAGCCTGGAAGCACACTGTCCCTGATTATGGTCAACATTATATAGTGGGACTGATCTGGGAAGAGATTCCTTTGGAAGGCAATTCTCTGAATTGATATCGTTGAAAGGAGTTCTTGACCTGACCTCCTCATGGTACAGATAATTCTTCATATTGCTAAACATTCTATTCACTTCCCAAAGGAGGAAATTAAATAACTGGATCTTGGATTTCTTATCTATCATGTTTTTTTCTTTCCTTAAATAAATAGCATACAATAAAAAATAATATTTGAAATTCATGCAGCATACTCTATCACAGTTCATTCATAAAGCTTTGATAGGGAGCAAACCCATAAGTTAAAATCTTTCTTTCTGGCATAAAATGCTGGCTCTCCGTGATCTCCCCCCCCTCCATGTAACCCTTCTGATAACTGGACAAAACATTGATTTTCTAATTAGGCCTAAGTTAGTGATGACAGCTCATGAAACCACATGGCAAATAGAATGACCAAGAGGAGAAATGAGTGAGTTACTTTTTCTATTAGACTATAATAATATTGTATACTGTATAAACAGGCCACCATGACCTTTAAAGCCACTCCAGAATCCAATAAACTTTCTCTGCTTTTGGCCTTGGCCTTAGCAGAAAATGCATTTTTTTTTTCTAAAAAATAACATGCACTGCCATCTACCAATATTTTCCTAATTCTTTGTGCCTTTTTAGGCAATTTGAGGAGAATCTTTAGGAATATCAGGAACTTTGTCAAAATATTAATAATGAGAACTCAAATTTACATCAGACTTTAAGGTTGGAAAAATTGCTTGTGAAGATAGGTTTAATGGGATGCTGTCTTTCACTTTGCCCTTTATTGTATTTTACTTGGTTTCTTTACAAATAAGGTTGTTGTCTTTTTGTTGTTGTCGCTACTGCTCTTGTCTTTACATTGATCATGCCTCTAAACCCAGCCCTTCCCTTGGTATAGAAGAAAAGCCAACCAACAGAAAAACAAGAAAGCCATCTGATACATTGACACCTATAGTCCTACTTTTCTCCAAAGGAAGTTTGTACATTTCCCCATCCTGTCTCTGGGACCAGCAATGACTTTTGTCATTGTATTTTTCAGAGGGTTTAGTTTAATTTTCTGGTTTCATTCATTTTCCGTATGTTTTAGATCTGGCAGTAAAGGCAGTAGGTCCAAAGCTCTGAAACTTAAAATGGGGATGAAAATAATGCCCGTGATCCCTATCCCACAGACTCACTGTTGTGAGTCTAAAATGAGACAACGTTGGAGAAGAGAATAATAAAAATGTTAATGTCAATAATGACAGCATGTTTTTATATGGTGCCTTTAAGTTTATAAAACAATTTATTTAAAAAATATTACCTCCAGACATAGGATTTTGTTTCCTGTTATACCTCTGTGTGGTGCTCCTGACTTCAGAAAGATCATATGCAGAAGCCCTATTTTTATCCTTGTGCTGGATCTGAGTCAAGAATACTGCCCCTTGAGCAGCTGTAAGACTCCTCCCCTCCCTCATAAGACACTTGGTATAATAAGCTTAACCAGTAGCTTCCTGTTCCTAGAACAGGGAAGGGAGGTCCTGATAGAGAATTCAACTTTAAACATCTTGAATGGTGGGGAGAAGATCAAGGGGGGAAGTATCTTCCAACCTCAACAGCTTTTGTTGTTGTTTCTCCTTTGGGTATTTTTTTTGTGTGAGACAATTGGGGTTACATGACTTGCCTAGGGTCACACAGCTAGTAAGTGTCAAGTGTCTGAGGCCGGATTTGAACTCAGGTTCTCCTGACTCCAGGGCCAGTGCTCTATCCACTTCACCACCTAGCTGCCTCTCTCCTTTGGTTTTGAAGAGGACCAGTGACATCATGGCATGATGTCTTGACTGATGAATGGATTGGATTTAAATGAGGCAGAATTGCACATAGTTATCAGCCTCTCTCTCTCTTCCAGAGCCATTGAAGTCTAGTGGCAGTACAAAAATCAAGATAACTGGTAATGGCCCAGGATTCAGTGAATGACCTTGGCATCTTTGTTGACTGACCAAAATCGAAGTACTTCATAGCATTAGTTTCAGCTGCCTTCATAGTCGTTGGAACAATTTTTTTCTCATCTGCTCATTCTGCTGAGGGGTTTGGATGGTGGGGAGTAACAACTACCCCATAATTAAAGGATGATATACTAAATACCCCATTTCTAGAGGATGTTCTGCCACTCTTCTTTGTGTGACCAAGAAAAGGTCATGTTACCTCTCTGCCTCAGTTTTTTCATCTGTACAGTGGAGGGCTTGACCTAGGGTCTCTTCCAGGTTTATCTGTGGGAAGAGACCTGAGGCAAAACTCCTGGGATGCTCTGGGTAAAAAACAGGGGACATGGGGTCCAGAGAATGCATTAGAGAGTATATTTTAGGGGCAGCTAGGTGGCACAGTGGATAAAGCACCAGCTCTGGATTCAGGAGGACCTGAGTTCAAATCTGGCCTCAGACACTTGTTACTTACTAGCTGTGTGACCCCCTGGGCAAGTCACTTAACCCTCATTGCCCAACAAAAAAGAGAATATATTTCAGTCCCAGCTCCAACTGTGTCTTTGCCAGCCCCATATATTACTTACCTTTGGGTCACTGACTTCATATCTTCAGGAGCTTCAAGCTAAATACCAACTGACCCCCAAAGCTGGGGGTACCTGTCATGCTATTCACCTATTTCCACTCTTATACTACATCCCATCTCTGCAAGTCTAATACGCTAGAAAATGAAGATGAAAGAAAAAAATCTACCTCCACTCTCCTTGGTCAAACCTCTGGAAATAATTCCAGTATGGGGTGGTGGGAAAGAGCCAGATAGAGTTGGATAGAAACTGAGGTCCACCCTATACTCTCAGGCAAAGAGGGCAAGGTTGTGATAGATGGTCCAGGGCTGCACATTTGGTATATATATTGTTCACCATTCCCAATAAAAAATATATACATATCACTGATAATGTCTGTATAAAGGGTGTAGGGGAAGGACCACTTGGGGGTTGGAGGCAAGGTAAACATTGAGAAGAGGATAGGATTTGGAATCATAAAATGCAAAAAGAAGAGCAGGCACTGACCCCATTCTCCAGTCACATAGGGAAAATGCCAGAGAGGAGAGCATTATAGAGAGCAACTCAGTATGGAATCCCCTAAAAAGAAAGGAATCACATTTCCATGAAATCAACCCTGCACCTTGTTTCCCTTTAGTTACTAAGATAGAATGATCCCAGAACACACCCCTGATGGGGGTGAAACTAAAGTTGTATAGGAGAAGAAAAAGGAGAAACTGTGGGTTCAGCCATGGATGAGCCAGAAGAGACCAAGTTGCTCACTTACTTGGTAGGCTTCTCCAGCTCAGCATATCCCTCCATATTGACAAGCCCCAGAGAAGTCTGCTCTCCCAGATCTCATAAGCAATGAGTGAAACCTTTCCTGGGGAAGTTACTTTGATAAAAAGGGGCATGGCAATGACTGGCTGATCCAGAGAAGGAAAGAAGGATCATGGGGAAGAAGGGAGGTGTCCTTAATCATGATCCCCCAGAAGCTGAAGCACAAAGGTAAAAATGGAAATGACATCTATGTCGATTTTCAGGGTATCTGTGATAAAAGTTCTCTGGGCTGATGGTGTACTTTCTGTTCCCTAGGACCAGCTCTGTGTCATAGGTCAAAAACAGGATACAAAAGGGTCACCATACAGCCTATGGAGCCAGTACACATATTTGAAAGCCAGCATGATAACAGTGATAATTTCAGTTACTGTTAACACCATCTCAAGAACAAAGAAGAGCCTGAACATGCTGTGAAGTCCATGTTGGTCTGGTAGCAGAATATGGTGACAGTAATGATGATGATGGCCGTGATAATCATGGCCAAGATGACTGCTTTATGTCATACATCCTGGCTATGCTGCCTGTCATGAGGTTCTTTGCTAGGGCAAAGAGGGTAAACAAGATGACGTTCCATGGAAAGCAGTGTTCGCATCCCTTACAGCAGACAAGGGTCAGGTACATGCTGAGGAAGACAGCAGAGAAAGCAAAGTTGATACCCAAGTTATTCCTCACAAAGCGAGAATAGGTTTTTCAAAGGTGAAAATAGCAATGACAGTAGCTGTGATGAGCAACTGGTCTGACATGATCTTGTAAACATTATGGATGAAGTGGTATCCTATTGGACCTTCTTGTCCTCCCACACTCTAGCTAAAAAGCTGTCACTCACTGCAGGCTCCTCTCCCCCAAAGACTTCACGTCTGCCAAAGTTCATAGGCTTTGGATAGATGGGAGGCAGAGGCTGAGGATACACAACTGGGTGCCCAAAGTCCAGTTCGAGGTAGGCTGGGTAATCCTCAGGGAATTCTCCTGGAAGAGGAAGATAAAGAGGGCTTTAGTCTTCATATATAGGTGTAGCCCTGAGGCTCAACATGACTGCTCAAGATTGAGGAGGAGGCTTCAGCCTTCTGCACCTGCCTGCCAGCTCACCTGTACTGCTGTCGATGGCTCCTGGTCTACTTTACCTAAATGATGTCTTGATATTTATAATAACTGTGTCAGACAGGTGTCATTATTTCATTTTGGAGATAAGCCCCCACATTGCTCTGTATTTAACGATTATTGTCCCCATCACCATCATCACCCTCACCATCATCGTTATCACGATCATTGCTACTAATAATGTTAATGATATTAAATAATCCAGGAAAACTGGGTTTAAGTCTTGACTCTGATTTGTTTTGGATATGACCTTAGGCAAGTGACTTAATGTCTCAGTGCTCTCTGGTTGGTCAATCAATTAACAGCATTGATCAAGTACTTACCTTGTGCCAAGCACTGTAACTATGCATGGGATAAAAAGACCAGAGTGAAATTGTCCTTGGACTCAACTAGGCCATTCTTACCAGGGGAGACAGCTTATACACACATTCCTTTTCAGTTTAATTTGAATGATGAGGCTGAAAGACAGATTGCAGAGGATTTAGAAGAGAGTGAGAGGAAAAGAAGTTGAGGCAACAATCTTAGATGGCTTTCTCAAGTAGTTTAGTCACAAAGAGGATGTGATACCTAGGTAGGTAGCAGGAATGTTGGGTCAAGTGAGGTTTTGATTATTTGTTTGTTTTAGGATTGGGCAGATATGGGCATATTGACAGACAACAAGGATGCAACCAGTTCCAGGGAAAGGTTGAAAGTTAAAAGGAATAGGGATGATAGAGGTGGAAATCTGCCAGAGAAGACAGGATGGGTTGAAATCAAAGATGCCTGTAAGATATTTGTCTTCGAAAAGAGAAGGGCTGATTCTTCATGAGGGATGAAGATGAAGGAGTAGATTATCAGGGAAGACATCTGAGTGTTATGAGGAATCAGGGATGAGAGTATATCAGGGAATTTTTTTTTCAGTGAAGTATGAGGCTAGTTCCTAAGCTGAGAAGGTGGAGGTAGAGATTGTTTGAAGAAAGATGAAAAGCTTTGCAATAACTACATTTGGTGTGTTAGCAAAATGATTAGGGAGGGGGAAAGGATTTATTTCTGCAGTGAAGGCCCAGTTGAGATTATGTAATATAGTGGACCCAGTCAATATAGTTACATGGTTTCCACTCTATTTGGCAGAATATGAATAAGAATAAATGTGAGGCATGGTGGAACTGGGGCAGCTAGGTGGTATAGTGAATACAGTACCTGACCTGGAGCCAGGAAGACTCATCTTCTTGAGTTCAAATTTGGCCTCAGACACTTACTAGCTGTGTGCCCCTGGGCAAGTCACTTAATTTGGTTTGTCTCAGTTTGTCATTTGTAAAATGAACTGGAGAGGAAATGGAAAAGCATTGCCAAGAAAACTCCCCCAATGGATTCACAGTCAGACACAACTGAAACAACTGAAGAACAAAATGGAGGAAGTAATCCAAGGTTGGGGCTGGGCAGGGCATTCTTGGTGATAGGACAATGGAGCAAAGGATGCATGGATAGGTTAATATGTAGTTAAACTAATTCACCAAGGGATTGAGAATGGAAAGGGATTGGAGGGCAGTCGGCGTAAAGGTTAAAGCTTGTTAAAGAATTGAGGAGTGGAGGGAATTGAGGCCCTAGGGAGGAAAAGGACAGAGGTAGGAATTGTAAAGCAAAGAGAAAGGTGGAATGGTAAAATTGGAAGACATTAAATTCTATGATTAAAATCCCTGTTAAATAGCTTTTAAGGGAGATAGGTGGCTCCATGGATAGAGCAATGGGCCAGTAATCAGAAAAACCTGAGTTCAAATCCAACCTTAGACACTGTGATGAAATAATGGGATTTAGTAGATACTCAAAGACCTACCTGGAGATTAATCTAGACTGATTGAATCAAGTGAGAGTGATTGACTGCTGATTAGCCTACTTCAAGTTAACTGGATTGTATTTGCACCCGGCTAGCCCTGAAGAAGGTATTGTTCTCAGAAGCTAGACTTTGAACTTAACTTGAGAATGCAGGCTTGTGGCAGAGGACTTAAGGAAGAACCACACCATGCTGGAACTCTAGGCTAGATAGGCCTTTTCTTAACTTTCTGAACTCCATGTGAATACCTAGTATGCTATAATAAATTCTTAATGCCCAAAGACTGGTACTGAAGCTTCTAATTTTGGTGACCACAATATAGATTTTAAACATCACACTTATAAACTGTGTAACCCTGAACAAATCACTTAATCCCTGTTTGCCTTAATTCACTGGAGAAGGAAATTGCAAATCACTCTTGTTTCTTTACCAAGAAAACTCCATAGATAGTATGGTCCACGGGTCATGGGAAACGGACACAACTAACTGACTAAACAAGAAAAAGACTATTAGTTGCAGGGAAGGTACTGACTTACATTGGTAGAGCACCCTCACCTAGGAATTCCTATACCAATGAAATAAGATGTCCACTTCATTTTATTTAAACATAGATTCATGAATTTTAAAGGGGCATTAGAGGTCATCTAATCTAATTCTGTCATTCAACAAGTAAGTAATACAGAAGCAAGATGAAATTTAGAAGCATTACTTCCCAAGGATTTTCATGTCAGTAGCAGTGGTACTTAATTACTTCTTTTCTTTATGTCCTCATTAATACATAAATAATAAATAAAAAAGATTGTAAGTTCTTTTAAGATCTCCTTCCTCTTTCTGCTTCCCCAAATGAAGAAAATGCCAGCGCACTAACCATACAAGTAACTTCTCAGCTGCATGCTCTCACCTATAAATATCTCTCACTGAAAGCATGACTAAGCCGCTGCTGCCGTTATTGTAAGACTCAGACAAAAAGTGAGCTTCACAGCTCTGGTGCCATCTTTGTTATTTACTAATTGCTTTGAACCTTCCAGGCTTCACATTCCTCTCCCATTACCTTTGTTTGACTTAAATTGTTAGCAAGTTTGTGTCTTTGTTGTAGCTGGGACTGCTTTATGGAAAGGCTACTAAGGCACTCACTCTCTGTCCTTTGGCTCCTGATGGGGAATGAGATGTTGCTTCTTAAGACAGCAACCTGGCCAGCAAAATTCCATAATTGTAGCAAAAATATGGAGGGTAGTTGCTAGGAACTGGTTATATTTTCACAATGGAATCTTTGTCCTGGATTATGAGAAGTCAGGTGTTTGGGGCTGGGAGCAAGGGAATGCTTGATACCCAAAAGCTTCTGGACCTATATATTAGATATTGAGGGTTGTATAGGTTTTAAAAATATACTGATATTCCCATGTGGGGTAGTAGATAGAGAGGTGATCTTAGAGTCATTAAGAGCCAGGTTCAAGTACTGTGTCTGACACATACTGGCTATGTGACCCTGTCTCTTTGTACACTAGGCATCTCTCAATGACTCTGTAAGTTACAGAAGAATGCTGATTTATATCAATACTGGGAGTGTTCATTCTGGAAATTCCTTCCACAGCTGAAATCAAGAGGTCTAAACTCCCTTTCTCTCCCAAAACAGAAACAAAAACAAACCACTGCTCACAACCATCTCAGAAGCCCCTTGCAACTTTCAAATTCTCTGACTGTACTTTTTACCACTTCCTTATCAACTCTGTTTCTTCATCTCCTTGGAGTGCTTCAATGCCCATCTCAAGCACCATCACCTTTGGGACATCTTTCAAATCTTCTCAACTTATTGCGTAGCTCTTAGTTTTCTGGGTAGATACTGCATTTCGTCCCAGTAGAATATAAGCCCCTTGAAGGCAAGGACTTAAAAAAAAATGGTTTGTTGATTTTATCTTTGTAGCCTGAACAGCCAGAATAATGCTTGGCACAAAATGGAAAGGAATAATCATAGATAATAAATCTAGTTAGAAAGAACCTTAGAGGTTATTTGGTCTACCTCCCACTTCTTCAGTTTACAGATAAGACAATTTTAGCCCAGGAAGATTAAGTCAATTGTACAAAGGAGTAGATCCTTGGTTTGAACCATGTGATTCTACATTCACTGTTGTTTTCATTTCAATGTGCTGCCAAATGTTATGCTGACTATGTGATTGTGGCTGCTATTATTAAATATTGTCTACAATGTCCATATTTTTTAAGGAGAAGAGATGACAAGTGAGAAATCCTTAATCATTCTATAGTTGTCTTCTCTCAGTCTCCAAGAAAATAAGGTCCTGATTGTGAACCATTTTCCTTCAAACTAAACTGGCCCTCACTTAATCCAGAGCAAGAGAAGAGGAAAGAAAAGGAGGATGAGGATAAGGAGGAGGAGGAGGAGGGGAGAGAGAAAGAGACAGAGAGAGAAACAGAGAGAGAGACAGACAGACAGACAGGGAGACAGGGAGACAGGGAGACAGGGAGACAGAGACAGAGGGACAGACAGAGAGAATGGAAAAGGAGGGGTAAGGGGAAAAGAGAAGAGGAGAGAGTCTTTTATAATAAATCATGCATCATATACATTTTGTTTGGGCAACTAGGCAACAACATTGAACATACCCCATGTAATCAGCCAGAAACAATTAAACAATTATTGGGTTTCTGTGTGTGTGTGTGTGTGTGTGTGTGTGTGTGTGTGTGTGTGTGTGTGTGAGAGAGAGAGAGAGAGAGAGAGAGAGAGACAGACAGACAGACAGAGACAGAGACAGAGACAGAGACAGAGACAGAGACAGAGACAGAGACAGAGACAGACAGACAGAAGGAGAGGGACAGGGAAAGAGGGTAGGACTGAGACAGAGACAGATATAGAGCCAGAGCCAGAGAATATGTGCATGTATATGTATTTGGGGTAGAGTGGAACATAGGTCAATTACAAAGAAATGGCAAGAGTTAGCCCCTACTCCCAAGGAATTTAGTATTTAAAAGGCAAATTTTACCTGAATCAAGAAATCAAAGAATTTAATGAAACATCATGATAGAGAGAAATAGGCAGGTGACTTTGGGAAAGAGAGCACCTGCTCTTGGATCCAAGTTCTCCCAGTACTATCTGTGTGATGTTGAATAAGTCACATCACATTTTTTAGCTTCCATTTTCTCAACTATAAAACACTGGGTTATCTATGGTCCCTTTAAGAGCTAAATCTATCATCTGAGAAAGTTAGCTATGAATGCATTGAGTCCAACTTCCACCCAAATCATGATCCCCTGTTAACATCGACAAAAAAAAGCATGGGTTATAGGTAATGCAATAGCTGAGGCACCACATTGTGCAGGAGACCTTTCTTGTACCCATCTACCCACCCTCACCACAACCAGTTAACTCTAAGGTTATAGTTTATCTATTCTGCATCTATCTTCTATGTACATATTTATTTATATTTTTTCTCCTATTAGGCAGAAGGGTCTCTGCCTTCTCTCCTTGAGGACAGAGGCTGGTTTTGTCTTTCTTTATATCCTTTATTCTTAGCACAATGTTTGGCACACAGTAAATTCTTGATAAGTGCTTGTTGATTGATTGATGTGTCTATGAATAAAAGTCAAATTTTACCTTTGAAATGCTTCTGTCATTGTAATAGAGGCTGCCCCATAATTATATATATATATATATATATATATATATATATGTAGGAAAGACTACACAAACTGGTGCCCATCAGAATGGGAGGAAAGGGCAAAAAATGGATTTGAAAGACAATTTTATGATTGTAAAGATATAAAAATTAAATATTGATATTAAGATGGCCTCTGACACAATAATCCTTGATGAATGCTTGTTTCCTGCCTGCCCATGACATAATAAGCTTTTTTTTTTTTCAGGACAATGAGGGTTAAGTGACTTGCCCAGGGTCACATAGCTAGTAAGTGTCAAGTGTCTGAGGCCAGATTTGAACTCAGGTCCTCCTGAATCCAGGGCCGGTGTTTTACCCACTGCACCACCTAGCTTCTCCTACATAATAAGCTCTTAACAAATGCTCATTGATCAGCTGATCTTTTGAAAAAATAATGAAACAAGTGAGTGTAAAACATTTTAAAGTATTTACTATGTATCAAACACCCACATATGCAGGGCAGAGGAAAAGCTACTCTAGTTAGGATAAAGTTGGGACCCTCTCCTCTTCTTCCATGCCGATATCCATGTCTTCTGGTTCCTTCCAAAAGTGCATTTGCTTCCTGAGAGAACAGAGTAACTCCTGATTGATCCCTATAAATTACCGTGACTACAGAATGCTCAGTAATTTTGTCTGAGGAACCTAATTCTTGGGTGGTCTATAACAAAGCTTCTTAAACTGAGGGCCATGACCCCATATGGGGCGGCATAACTGATGTGGGAGTTATGAAAAATTTGACAACAGTAAAAGGTTATATAAATCTATTTTATATACATATAAACCCAGGGTTGCGGAAAAAATTTTCTCAGATGTAAAGGAGTCATGAGTGGAAAACATTGCAGAAATCCTGGTCTATAAGAGAGGTGTAATTGATTCTAACCTCTCCCTCTCTTTTGCTGCGTTCTATTTGTGATTCTTTCAATGCTTTCTTTTCCTTGGACTTCCTTCAAGTGGAGTGGAGATGGGGAAAGGATATTTCTCTCTTCTTCACACTCCCCCCATGAGCAATAGTGAGTGACCACAAGCACATGGCAAGGGGCGTATGGTCTTTGGGGTGAGCCTCAGTCCTTGAATGACTTTTGCTACCTTTGTCTTGCTTCCCTGAACACAGGTCTTTGACAAGGAATTCTAAAAACTGGACTTTCCCACATTTTAAAAGAATCGCAAGGGTAGAGAATTCCAGAGTTGGGTGCTAACTGTACAGTGGAAGATGATTTTTGCAATAGTACTGTTTCTGTTTCAACCCACAAATTATCCTATAAAAAAGAAAATGCAAGCCCTTGACTAATTGGTCAGGACATTTCAACCTAGTTAATTTCTCAGCAAAGTATGAGGTGAAAGGAAAGTAGCCTATAAACTTGTTTAGCAGTCTCACAAAGTTTTCTTCATCTCATTGGGAAAGTATAATGAGTGTGATAAATTGCCACTTTATGATTTTGTATTTTTTAATCTTTACTTGTGAGTCTTTAAACATTTTCTGGGGAGGCAATAAACTGCTGTTTTAGACCTATTAGATTTTTTAAAAGACAGAATACCTTTTTTTGAAGGAATCCTGCTGCCCATATTTTGGGAAGACCCTACACTTGTGCTTTGTCTAAACTTTAGAGTAGAGCTTGTTTCAGTCTTTTCTGTTTGCATCACCAACTTGTCATAGTGCTTGTCTTATGCTAGAATCTTAATAGATGTTTGTTTATAGGTGGATTGATTATAATATTTCCCAGCATTTTACTTTTGGGTAGGGATACAAGTAGCCAGAGAGAGAAATCTAAATTGTCTTCTTTGGGTTCAGGGTTTGTATATATAAGCCCAGAGCTAGAGTCTTTGAAGGGTGGGATACCTTGTGCTTTAGACTAATAAAATAATTTATGATAGATGTCTAAGTAGGTCTACAAGACAAATATTACACATTCAGAGAAACTAGAGATCACTTAGGACTGGATTGGTTAGAGAGATTAAAAAAAGAAATGGGGTAGCTAGGTGGTAGAGTGGATAAAGCACCACCCCTGGATTCAGGAGGACCTGAGTTCAAATCCAACCTCAGACACTTGACACTTACTGGTTGTGTGACCCTGGGCAAGTCACTTAATCTTCATTGTCCTGCCAAAAAAAAAAGAAATAAAGAAAAGAAATGGCATTTGAACTGTGTCCTGAAAAGTGATTAGTATTTAGGTAAAGCAATCTGATGCTGAACACTTAAATTCGAGGAGGAAAAAAAAATTAAAGAGGGCAATAGTGCAGTTCTCTGAAACATTGAAGGGATCCTTTAACACAAAGAGGTGAATTTTGATGCACCTGAAAGTCAAGAATAAGGATCGTAACATCATTTATAATAAAACATAAATGTGGGATATATACCTTCCACCAATCAAATACTGCAACTAGAGTTAGTATAACCTGACAGCTGCTGATCTAATGGAGGGAATTCCTAGGGTCTCCAAAGGCCAATTATAACAATATCTCTATCATTAGAGCTGCCAACAATACTAACAGATGATAAGATATAGGCGTTGAACATCTGGAGCCAAACTCATTTTTTCTCCCTCTCCACACAGTTCTTCTTTCAGTCAGAGATAAAGAGGCATGGAGAGAGAAAGATGGATTCCTTAATCCATTCCCAAACAGAAGATGTCAATTGCCACAACAGTCAATCCAGGACCTTCATTTAGAGCTAAATTCACTTTTAAAAATGAAGCTCTCATATTATAAAGCAGATTATAACCATGCCCCAGGGGGATCTTTTTTATTACATTATCCTTGTATAGAAGCCCTTGTGATGCCGATGGCAGAGATTATCAAGAGTAGGCGGTACTAAGTTAATTCATGTTCCAGTTGCCTTGGGAGACCTACATTTTAAGCCTCCTTTTATTTCTTAACAAAAGAATAAAAATGAGTGGAGGACTGTGTTCCTAGTGACTTGCATTTCCAAGTACATGGTATAGTTCTGAGATCATGGAAGTCTAGAGTTGATACAGGTGATACAGCTAGAGGTGGAGGGAGATAAAAAGCCTCTGCATAGATAGACCTAGATTCATTTAGTAAATAAATGATCTATGCCTAGGTCCCACATATTTTACATTTATTGAAAATGGCCAATCAGAGGACCATAAAATGAGTCCAACCCATAAAGACCCTAGTTAGATGGTGAACTCTTTGAGAGCTGGAAGCCTATTTTATATATTCTTACATTCTCCCCAATAAAACTGTTATCAACACCAGGTAAATCAATCTTTGCCCCAGGAAACTGACATGACATTCCATCTTTAGGGGAACTGCTATCCCTATGATATTCCTTACAGTTCACCAAAGCCTTGAGGCTTAATTTTCTCAGACAGTGCTCACCAGGTTCTGGTGAAGTGGAACTCCTCTCACAGGACTGCTTTCCTCACTCCTGTTCCAATGAAACCTCAAAGAAGTGAGACCTGTGACTCTGGGGCCCAAGTGGCCATTCATGGATATGAAATTATAGATCTAGAACCAGAAAACAAAACAAAAACTCTTTTTCTTTAAAAATAAGAAAACTAGACCTTATGAAATTAAGTGACTTGTCCAAGAATAACTACAATAGTGGTATTCCATAGTGGGATTTGAATACAGGTTCTCCGACTCCATAGTCAATACTTTTCTGGCTGTACTGCAAGTATGCTATCTGCACCCCTCTTTTAACCCCACCACCCCTGCCATTCCCCAACTGTATTTTTCCCAGATACAGTTTTGATTAGTTATGGTTTTATCCACCATAGTGCCTAGGAAAGTACTGGGCATGTAGTGGCTATTCAATGATTACTTGTTGAATGAACGAGTGAGCAAGTGGTTGAATGAAGTGTTTTTGTTGAGGCTCTCTGGGAGAAGAAAAAAGACCAGTTATCTAACTTCCCTCCTCTTTCCCCATGTCCCTGAGTAAAGTGAATACAAATACAAAGAGAAAGGGTGATGGGTATATAACACCATTCAATTGTAGTCCTGGAGTGGAGGGGTCACCACTGGAAGAGCCCAATCTCAGATTTCATTCAAATCAGTCCTTCATTTTTGCTGGAATCATTCTCTGGTGCCCAGGAAAAGGTGCCTGCAATTAAGCCAAGGGGGAAGACAAGAAACATAGTCAGAAGATGCCTGACCCTTTGTACGGGGCTGTTGTCTAAACCATCACCAATCCATCTTTGTGTGATCAGAAACTGCAGCAGGGCTGGATAGAATAGAGTAAAGGGACTGATCTGCATGTCAAACAGGGCTCGGTGTCTCTTCCTGTACCCTCTCCTTACCTCCCTCCCTAACTCAGCCTCTGCCACCTCCTCCCCTTGCTGTCTCCACGGTAACAGCAATACTGGGATTCTGTCAAAGTGTGTTTTGAAAGCTGCCTCTACACTGGGAAGTTAGCATTTGACAGCTCTGTCTGTTTCTTGGGTTCTGTATTTCTCCAGCAGAAAAACATCACCTGTGACAATAGTGTCCTGCAATTTAGGAGACAGTGTGGTAAGATGGAGATATCTCTGGCTCTTAGAATCAGGGTTTCTGTTTCTGAGAAGTCCTACCCCTATGGAACTGGCCATCATCCTATATCCTTCTACTGTAGTTTTCCTCAGATACTATATAAAATGATAGGATTGAACTAGGTGGCCTCTGAAGAGCCTTCCAAATTGAAATCTTCCACTAGACACATATTCTCCCTTTAGGTAATTCCCTATACTTGTATGACCTTGGATCAGTCACATAACCTCCATTTACCTTAGTTTTGCCACTGTAAAATGGGGGAGCTGCATTAGAGGGCCCCTAAAGTACCTTCCTCATCTATGTAAAAAAATACCCTTTTTTTTTTCATTCATTTTGGTTGTATCTAACTTTTTGTTACCCTGTTTGGAATTTTCTTGGTAAAGATATCCTAATGGTTTGCTATTTCCTTCTGCGGTTCATTTTATAGATAAGGAAACTGAGGCAAAATAGGATAAATGACTTGCATAAATTCACACAGCTAGTGTCTGAGGCCAGATTTGAATATTGAAAGATGAGTCTTCCGGACTTCAGGCCTGGCCCTCTATCCACAGTGCCACCTGTTCTACTTTGACTCATCTTCCCCTCCTCACCCACTTGAAAGAGGGAGAAGAAACAATGGTTTTATTCACTTTGCCTTTTTTTTTTGCTCTCCAAGCTCCATGCCCAGTTTCTTTGAAGGTTTTTGTGGTGGTGATAGCATCGGGGGATGTTGTTCCAAGTGCATTTGTTCTTAATATTTTGTTTCAAAAGGATGTTATACAAAAGCTTCAACTAAAAATCTTTGTTTTAGTCAATTTATTTAGATCAATAAATTACCAATTGTTGATTATAGGAAACATTTGTACAATGAATACTGGAATAGGATTACAAAGGTCTGGGTTCTAGTTGGGGCTGCCTCTAACTATGTGAACTTAGGAAAGATATTTGCTTTCCATTAACCCTACTGTTTTCCACATGTAAAATGAAGGTTCAGATTAGACTGAAACCATGACTAGGACAGGGCCATCAGTCCTTTGCTCCTGCATGCTGAAATGTGAAGATATTGACAGAATTTGCAATCGTTAAGCAGCGTAGAATTAACAGAAGTGAGCACCTAGTTTGAACATTATACACTAGATCTATGATTTCCTTTCTGTGGATAACTATGGATGAGACAATTGCCTTTAAAACAGTTTATATTATACTGAGAAAAAAATTATTTGATAGAGAAAGCTTTTAGATAATGTCAAAACATCACCTCTGTACTCTACCCCCTTCCTTCAAGCCTTACTCACATTAATAGGTGGGTCACCAGAAGACATATGTAACCTTAGTTCTAAGGGTACATGGATATAGACTTTCAGGTCTACATTCCTAACACTATGTAGCTCACGAGCCCCAATTAGTCCGCTTTCCATTTACAATCAGCCAGTAGACAGAATCAGTTGTTTTATCAGTCATTTACTAATATGACATTTCAAAAAAGAGTATCTACAAATCATCCTTCTTTCCAAACTAAGGTACATTAATCCACAAATACATATAACATCAATGAGAAGAGTAGGTTAAAATTTAGAGTATAATGATAGCGAGACATATTTGCAAGAAAGATGCATGTGGCAAAGGCATTTCCTGATTCCTTGTATTGTATAGCCTGGAAGTCTTTGATTTCTTTAAAGGGTTTTCACACAAATTCTCTTGGGTACAGACTTTCTGCCTGGTGGGTTTTTCAGCTGGTTTCTTGGGATCAATTTCTTTCCATGACTGGTTGGCCAACATAGCCAAAATCTGATGTTCCAGGATTTTTGCTTTCATCATGACCACAGCCAGTCTTGCAGACAGAGCCATAAATTTGAAGCCAGAGGACCTGGGTTCATATCCTAATTCAGGTACTTACTACCTATATGATTGAAGGAAAGATCTATGACCTGTCAGTTTTATTAGCAACAAAATGAGAAGAGTTGAACCAAGTTCCTCCAATAGCTAAATATTTTTGATGTTGTGATGTTCCCATCTATATACTTTTTCTTTTTTGTGGGACAATGCAGGTTAAATGACTTGCCCAGGGTCACACAGCTAGTAAGTGTCAAGTGTCTGAAGCTGTATTTGAACTCAGGTCCTTCTGAATCCAGGGCCGGTGCTTTATCCACTGCGCCACCTAGCTGCCCTTCCATCTGTATACTTTTGCACAAATGTTTCTGTTTTCATTCCATGCCCAGTTTAAAAAAAAAAAAAAAAAAGCTTTGGTGAATTACTTTAGCCTATTCTGTTTGGTCAGAGAATTTTGTTGTGTCTGAGGATGTATTTGAACTCTGATCTTCCTGATCCCTAATATGCCCCCTACATATACCCCCCAGTCAAAGAATTAGGTATTTCTATTTGTAGAAGTGGTTCAAATAAGCTAGAGATGATGACGATAATGGTCATGGTGATTTATTATTATCATATTGCTTATGGATAAAAATGAGATAATCAGGAAGACCTCGATTAAAGTCTACCTCTGAAACACTATCTGTGTGACCCTGGGGAAGTTACTTAATCCTCAAACAAGTCTCTAAGACTAAGTTGTAGAAAATCCCTCTCTGCATTAGTAGAGAGTTTCCTCCTCAGGTAGTTTTCTGTGCCAAGGAAATTTCACAGACACACACACACAGACACACACACACACACACACACATGCACACACATACATGCACACACAGAAATGCACAGTTTCTATATCTGAGGTGTCTGTTTTAAGCTTTTAAAGCTTAAAACTTCACAAAGCTCTTCTTCGCCACCTATATAATAGTATCATCATCATGTTTGACTAAGATTGTAAATGTAAATTATCCTCTTCTGGAGAAATTCCCATTGCCAAGTATCATGGTGGATGGAGATTAGAGTCAGGAAGATGGATTCAAAACCCATCTCTGACCAACATTGGGCATCTTATACAACTGGTCTCATCCTTTCTTTCTTCATCTGCAAAATGGGGTTATTTAGATCCTTTCTATCTCACTCACTAATTGTTGTGAAGTTCAAATGAGATAATGTATATAAATTGTTTTGCAAACTTTAATGTGCTATATAAATGTCAGTAGTAGTTGTTTTCTTACTATTCATTTCATTCTTCTCATCTTTATTTTAGTCGTTATTTTTTCATCATCATTAACTTTGAGATTCATTCTGACTTTCCAAAAGAGATGGTGTAGAGGTGGAGGTCTCTCTCTCCAAATTCATTAAAAGTCAAAGCAGAAAGGAGGTGCAAACAAAGACTGTCAGGAAAGAGAAAAGAGAAGAGAAGGAGCAATAGAGAGGTAGAGATTGATGGTGAACTTTCATGGACCAGGGCTATCATGTGGCCTGCTCCTGGGTGGCACCACTGTGTAGCAGGCCCTACTGCAGGAACCAGAGGAGAGAAAACCTGCAGTCGCTGCATTTGACTTTCTAATAATAAAGTCAGTTTCTGAGGAGTGCCTAGATGGAAATGAGAAAAAGGAAGCATTTGGGTTGCAGTCATCCTGGCTGTCAGAGGTGTTATGGTATTTCAGCAGGCCACAAAAGGCCAATCCACTAGAATATGAATCAGATCTCATCAAGGCCCTATGGAATAAGTAAGAAGTATCAGACCTCCCTGTTTGGATCCTAATAGCTTTTTCCACTTCAGTAACCTATCACTGTAAACCAAAAAAAAAAAGATCATTTTTCTCTCACTTTCCCCCATCCCCAAGTTATTATTATGAAGGCCCTAGTATAAATGTCAGGGATTTAATAGGCAAGCGCAAATCAATGAAACAACTTCTTTGAACATATTTTTGTTCTGTCATTAAGACTGTGGATGTTAAAGGGTGATTTGTCTGTGGTTGAGATTGAGACATTTGTCCAGGAAAGAGGGTAGTATGTGAAACCAGCTAGCAAAAGTGGCCACTGAGATTCTGGCTTTCAAATTTGGGAGTTCAATCCACCCAAGGAGGAAAAATTAAATGGGCAATGTGGACACAAAATAATTTCCAGGCCAATAAAGATGGTGAGAGAGGGAAGATTCCTTTGTGTTGGCTCTTTTTGTAAGTTGTGAGCCTTGTTCAACTTTTCATCAAAACTTTTTCTCAAGTCCTTGAGAAATTCTTCTAATCTTACAAATGTGTATGTATTTGCTTTTTAGATGCTTGGTCTGAAGACTGATTCCCTGGGCTTCTTTCAATCATAAGTCTAGAACCCATCCCCTATTTTTAAGGGGTGCTTCTTCAACCTTCATATATGGTCCTACCAAACCATGTTTCTTTCTCCTCTCTGAAGACTCCAGTCCTTCTCCCAAATCTATGCCTTTTAACCACCTATTCTGTTCTTGAGTTGCTGGAATGTGATCCCTCCTGACATCTATTTCTTAGAATACCTAGCTTCTGTCACCATTCTAACCTGAGAATTTTTAGGATTCCCTCGAAAGTCCCCCCACCCAAGCTGCCAATGCCCTTTTTCTCACCTATAAATTACCACTTGTACTTGTCTGTTTAAATGTTCTATTCCTCATTAGAACACAAATTCTTTTGGGGAAGGAAGGGACTGTTTTTCATTTTCTTTTCTTTTCTTTTTTTTGGCAATGAGGGTTAAGTGACTTGCCCAGGGTCACATAGCTAGTAAGTGTGTCAAGTATCTGAAGCTAAATTTGAACTCAGGTCTTCCTGAATCCAGGGCCAGTGCTTTATCCACTGTGCCACCTAGCTGCCCTTGTTTTCTATTTTTAACCCTAGCACTAAATGTAGTGTTTAGGGCTAGTGAGGTGGCATAGTATTTAGAAGTTGTCTGGAAGACTTGAGTTCAAATCAAACCTCAGGCACTTATAAGTGTGACCCTAGGCAAATCACTTAACACTGTTTGCTTCAGTTCCTCATCTGTAAAATGAGGGTAATAATAGTACCTACCTCCCAGGGTTGATATGTGGATCAAATGAGATAATAATTGTAAAGTGCTTGACATAGTGCCTAGCGCATAGTGAGTGACATATAAATGTGAGTTGTTGTCATGATATTATTAGGATAGGTTATATGGATTAAACTGCTTCAGTCTTGCATTCTTCTGACAAGTATTTATTAAGCTCTTACAATGTTCCAGGTGATGTGTTGGGACTACAAAAATAAAAACAAAGCCACTTCTGCCCTCAAGGGGTTTATATGCTATTGGAAGGCAACAATATGTACACATGTAAATGAAAATTCAAGGAAACCAAGTTTGAATTACTACCTGGATGCCTTTACTCCCCCATTCTTGCTCTAATCTCAACTTCCAAAGAAGTCAAACTTAGGCTGCAACTCCGCAATTTAAAAAAAAAATTAATTGTAATTGTTTATTTTTTGTTTTAGAACCTGGAAACTTCAGGGTTACTTCCTTGACTACTGCTTCCTTATGGAATTTCAGCTTCTATCTGAGAATGGGAGTTCCTATTCATTTTGCATGGTTTGGGGGGAAAAAAAGTGGTTCTAAGCACAGTTCATCGATAAACATTTATTTATTGCCTATTATGGTACTGTGCTAAGTAAGCGCTAGGAATATAAAAAGAGACAAAAGACACTCCCTTGCCCTCAAGGAGCATATAATCTAATAATTACAACCATAAGATGCACTAAATCTATTGATCTCCAGTGTTTTAACACCCTGGGATGGTTTAGTAAAGAATAAATCAAAGCATATTATAGGTATCTATATCTTCTCTCTGTGTGTGTTTCTGTGTTTCTGTCTGTCTGTCTGTCTCTCATCTACCAATATAAAAATTACAATAGCAACAATAAAACCCTTCACGATGAGTGGTAAATAATAGAATTTAGAGCTAGAAATGACCTTAGAAATCGATTTGTCTACTCTCTGCGCATACTCTTCTGTCAACGTCTAGTTAAGGAAAGTAAGGCTGAGAGAGGCCAAAGAATTTGTCAGAGTTACATGGTTAGAAGTAGAAGAGCTTGATACATTTTTTATACAAGGACTGGAGTTGGGAATGGTATTTTTCAACCTCTATCCATTTCCCTTCATTTAGTCTGTGGAGAATTCTTAAACTGTTAGTACTTAGTGTCTACTACTCAAGGTCTTCTTTGTTGTGATATTAAACTACTAACATATGATTTGCATAATAAATAGTTTTGGGTGTATTGCACTTGTTGACTGGCCTAATGGTCAGCAGTTCTGAAAGTGAAACTTTGACAGTGGTCTCAAGTTTAAGGAGGAGAGTGAAAAATGAAGGTGATAATAGCAATAACAATTATTATTATTATTTCATGAAGAATCAGGGCCTTTACTGAAGTGATTTTCCATGAAGAACCTAATAAATTAATCTCATCTCCATCCTCTTCCCTGAATACTAGACATGGAGTCTGAAAAACCTAAGATAGAATCTGGCCATAAACATTTAATAACAATGTGACTCTGGACAAATCACTTAACATTCTCTACCTCAGTTTCCTCATCTGCAAAATAGGGATAAATAATAGGTGAAAATGGGGGATGATGATAACCTCAGGGAAATTGTGAGGATGAAATGAGGCAATATTTGTAAAGCACTTTGCAAACCTTAAAAGTATTTTATGGATGCTCACTATAATATCTCCCATGCTTGTGATATTTTGTTGTTTAAATGCACTTTTCTCACTGCCTGCCTCACCTGGCAATTAAGATCTATACCAATGGACATCCATTGGTGGTGGTGGTGGGGAGAATCTAAGAATTAACTAGCAGAGTCCCTTAGCCCATTATTGTATACAATTATCCAGACCATGCATCTGAATAAAAATGACATTTGAATCTGAAAATTAAGATGTATTTTGATATGATGATTTTGTAATAGTGTGGAAACTCTTTCCACCTGTGTAAGATATACTCCATTTCTGTCTTATCTTGAGAAATGTGTCCATATTCTCCTACAAATCATTCAAAGAGCATCATTCCAACATCTGGAGAATCAACTCCAAGTTGCTAAATATTTCACGAACATGTCTTTGCAGTTCTCAGAGTGTTAATCTGTTGTCCTTTCTTCTCAAAACATTACTGGTCCACCATCTCTTCCAGACCTGAAAATCCTTGATAATGCCCTTTGCAAAACTGACTTATACCTTTACCCTTACTTTATTGTTTTTTTCATTACCCTTCAGTTAACCTGGAGTTTAGATTACTGAGATCTTGGTATTCAATTATTTTTAGGAAAATAATTATATTGAGAAATCAATGGAATTAAAATTTGCTTTTGTAAGTTAGAATCACTGAAATCATTGCAATATCCTGAATATAAAATGCATTGAGTCCTTTTTCTAATAAATTTAGGGCTCATTTCACTGTCCATTTTAAATTAATCAACAAACATTTTCCATGTGACAGGCACTGTGTTATGTGATGGGTACAGAAAGGAATAACATAGCACTTGCCATTGAGTAACTTATATTCTATAGAGGAGATGACGAAGAAATTATTATATACATATATGAATAGATATAAATTTATAATACATGCATGTCTATAAATATATGTATACATGCACATATGCAAACATATATACATACACACCACATATATGCGCATATATACATGTACAATACACATACCCATACACATATACATATGCACAGACATATCTATGTCTCAGAAGGGAAAGTGCTAGTAGTAGGTGGAGATGAGGTTGGGAATAGACTCCTGTAGAACTTGATATTTGAGCTAAATCTTATCTGAGGCCAGGGAAGTAATTAAGTGAAGATGAGGAGGTAGAATATTCTAGGCATGGGGGTTAGCAAGTGCAAATGCACTGTGTCTAGAGATTGAGGGTCATGTATGAGGAATAGAAAGTTAGATAGTATACTGGCATTGTAGTGTGTTGAGGAACCAAGTCCTTTAAATACCTACAGAAGACTTTATATTTGATCCTTGAGATAAGTGGGAACCCCCAGAATATATTAAGTAGAAAGAGAACAGAATTAGAACTGCACTTACAGGAAAATGTCTTTGGCAGAGAAGCAAAGGATTGATGTCCCATTTGTTATCAATATTTATTTGATAATTGAATAGTTAATTTTGTGGTTGCCTCTATTAAGGAATATTGGATAAGTTTAATATAGAATAGGAGGCACTTTGCTAGGGGAAAGTCTGTAGAGATGTATTTTGTGTTACCATTAGCCCTGTAACTAATAAATCATAAACACAGTTGAATGTAGTCATCTCTGCAGCTCAGTTTCAATTAACTTATGCAACCAAGAAGATATGGTCTGGTGTAGAAATTATCTCTGAAACCCTATCTATATTCCTTTCCTAATTTTATCAAGGTTAGCTTTTGGTCTGTATATAGATATTCCTACAGATGTTTTACATATATGAAATAATACTTGTGTGGCTCAGTATTCCTCCTCTTGGCTTCTGACCCTTGTCAGATTTCCCTCAAATGATATGTTCTTGATTTGGTCTTTCCTGATTCCACCAGTTGTCAATGTCCTCACCATCATTTTTTAAAATATAAGAGATATAACAACCTCCCTTTCAGCTCAGCTGTTGTTTTACATATATATATATATGTATATATATATGTGTGTGTGTGTTTGTATATATGTATATATGCATATGTATATATGCATATGTATATATATGTCTATATATGTCTATAGCATACATCATGAAACTCAATATGCATCAAACAGATGTTTCTACTTTGTTTATTCCTTTATGAGTTTCAAACCTCTTTAAAATATTTTGTTAGTACCTGTTTTTTGTATTACCTAAATTTTCCCCTATGGCTGGAACCAATATTGATTGGCTGAAGAAGAGTAGAGGTCATTGACTAAAAAATAAACTAGCTCAACGTCTTGAGACTCTAACCAGTTTGAAGAATGTCACTATTGGGTCAAATAAGCAATGAGTCAGGTCACTTTAGTTGGACATCAATACTGTCATGAAAGACTCCAAGTTCAAGAATTGAAGATTTTTGCTCCAGAATTGGAATCAAGTCCCTGAGAGAATGGCTCTTGGGGGAAGAAAAAAATGTCACTCTCTCCTCTTTCTCCACCCCCATACCTCTACTGGCATAACCATTTATCTAGAGAGACTGGACAAGTAGCAGATAATCTAGCCAGCTTGAAACAGAGACATTTGAGTTCGTAGAAGATGAAACACCAAATCACAAGCAAAATGACACTCCAAATCATGAATGGATACAGAAAGGCATCTCTGAATGGAGATATAGGAGCATGGTTTCTTACATCAGGTTGAGGGTAACCAACAAACCTCAAACCTATCAGTGAGTTAGGGGGATGTCCAACAAAGGCAGATGAAACTTTCCCCTGGCAGATTGGGCAGATGAGAACAATTTGTTCTCACATCCATGAAGATGCTGTGGAGCACTTTGACCTTAGTCATACATTGAAGATGCCAAGGTCATCCATTGCATCCCAGACCATTGACAGCCATCTTGATTTTTTTCTTAATACGGGACTTTGATGACTCAGGAAGAGAGAACGAGGCTGAAGGCCTTGTGCAATTCTACCTCATTTAAATCTAATTCATGGGTGAGTCAAGACATCACCCTATGATGTCATTGCTCCTCTTTGAAAATGTAGAACAAACAACAAACAACGACAACAACTGAGTATCAAGATACTTGTTGACTTGGTCCAAATGATTTTGTCATTCTCTTCATAGCAGTTCTCTAGTGCTTTATCTTTTGCCATAGAAGCAACAGGTCCTTGGGGAGCAATGGGGAATGCCATGCTGTAGTGGTCACTAGTTGTGGCTTGTCAGGCATATGCTAATGTGTCACACATCTCTATAAACCTTTGGAATAAAACTATAGGTAATAGACTTTCCTCTCAGGAAAGAAAGAAGAGAGAGGAGTAGGTTTACTAGAAAATAGCAAAAATTACTAAGGCTCAAATTGGGGAAGAGACTTTCCCAGACCACATGGCAGGGCTGAGATTCAAACACAAATCATCTGATTTTAAAATCAGTGTTCTTTTGCCTTCTTTGCATACATTATAGTGTTTCTTTCATCAACAATGTCTGCTTCATTAGAAAGCTTATTCCTAATAACAAGCATGCATTCCTTTACAAAAGATAATTCTTTTATCTCCCTTCTTTTGTCAGACAATTCTATGATTGTGCATAAAACACAAAGGGATTCAATTCTGAACTGACAATAGCAAGGCATTGTTTGCTTCAAAGGTTGGTAGAGAATCAAAAGAGCATACTAGTAACTTTCATCAATTAATCAATAATTGTTGTTTTTAAATGCCTACTATCTTCCAGGTTCTGCACTAGGAACTAAGGATACAGAGATGATGAATAAAACCATTTCTCTTTACTTGAAGCTTACGTTCAAAAAGAAGAAACAAGGACATATATAAATATATGGAATAGGGGCAGCTAGGTGGCACAGTGGATTAAGCACTGGCCCTGAATTCAGAAGGACCTGAGTTCAAATCCAGCATCAGACATTTGACACTTACTAGCTGTGTGACCCTGGTCAAATCACTTAACCCTCATTGCCCTGCAAACAAACAAACAAAAAACAAAACAAAAAACCAGATTGATAAATATACAGACTAAGTATAGAGAGAAGACAACCAAATTAATACAAGGTAGTTCAAAGGCAGCGAATGAATAGTGGTAGAATTAAATGGTTTTGATTAGCTTGAGATGCT
Source organism: Dromiciops gliroides (assembly GCF_019393635.1). NCBI lineage: Eukaryota > Metazoa > Chordata > Mammalia > Microbiotheria > Microbiotheriidae > Dromiciops > Dromiciops gliroides. Next base: position 31,008,986 of record NC_057866.1, read on the forward strand.
TCTCAATAGAAGAGAAGGATTCCATGAGATAGAATATTGAAGGAGACCTTCATTAACATCAAGTTGCAAGATCACGGAATCTCAGAGGCCCAGGGTTCAACTTATGCTTGTAAGCCCCTTAACTACCTGTCTCAAACTACCTCTCCCGATATATTATACACTATTGCCCTCTTCTCCTGACCCATGGTCCTGTCAAACTGGTCTTCTGGATATTCTTCACAATCTGATGCCCCGCAATCTACTTTATATCTCTGTAACTCATAGACTTTCCCCTATGCCTTGAAAGAATTTCCACTTTCCCTCAACCTCTTTGGGATTTCTTGTTTTATTCAAAATTCTGCTTATGCAACAACTCCTAATCTGTATGAAGCCTTTCTTGATGCCATAGATCCCTCATACCAAAAACCAAACCAAACGAAAACAAAACAAAAATCACCTAGTATATATATTTGAATGCTTATATCTGCATGTATTGTTTTCTTTCTTTTCTTGGTGGGGCAATGAGGGTTAAGTGACTTGCCCAGGGTCACACAGCTAGTAAGTGTCAAGTGTCTGAGGCTGGATTTGAACTCAGTTCCTCCTGAATCCAGGGCTGGTGCTTTATCCACTGTATAACCTAGCTGCCCCTTTGTATTGCTTTCTTGATGGATATTAAGCTCCCTGAGGCAAGAGCCTATTTTATTTTATGTGTTTGTATTCCAAATACTTGGCATACAGTAGGCATTTTGCAAGGATTCCTAGGAATGCTCTCTGTGATAACCCTTATATTCAAGAGGTAATTCAACCCCTATGTGAGGACTTATTAAATTCAAACTCATCATTTCACAAATGGAGAACCCAAGACCCCCATAAGCTAAATGATGAGACAGCTAGTTAGTGGTACTGCTAGGAATAGAATTCATCTCTAAAGTTCTTTCTATTGTAGCAATCTGTCTTTTTCAAAATAAGAGTGTCACTTCAGATTTCTTGCAATTATTTGGGTAGGGGTTTTTGAATTAATTTCTTACAAAACAAATAACCTTTAATTTGTTACATTATAAGCTCTATTAAGCTAGAACTGTAAACCTTGCTGTAACATTTTGGGTAAAAGTGAATAGAAAACCAGAAGTTCCCCAATAAACTCCTTCTTCTTCTTCTTCTTCTTCTTCTTCTTCTTCTTCTTCTTCTTCTTCTTCTTCTTCTTCTTCTTCTTCTTCTTCTTCTTCTTCCTCGTCGTCGTCGTCGTCGTCGTCGTTAAGTGACTTGCCCAGGGTTACACAGCTAGTAAGTATCAAGAATCTGAGGCTGAATTTGAACTCAGGTCTTCCTGAATCCATGGCTGGTGCTTTTTCCACTGTACCACCAAGCTGCCCCCCCCAATAAACTCTTTTAAGAATGGTCCTTGGGTTTGATGGGTTCTGACTTACTCTACTAATTTTTATACAAGAGTCCTTAGCCATGATGAGATCATTTATAGTCATTTGAATTTTAATATTAAAGTTAATTCAACTTTTGATGTAATTGGGTATCTATTATCCTGAGACAGAGAGATAGAGAGACAGAAGATGAGGGGTGAGAGAAGAGAAGAGAGGGAGAGAGTGAATAGAGTGTAATGAGAGAAGAGAGATAGGAGAAAGAGATAGAAAGGAAGGAGCATGGAGGAGGAGGAGGAGGAAGAGGAAGAGGAGAAAGGAGAGAGAGAGAGAGACAGAGAGAGAGAGAGAGAGAGAGAGAGAGAGAGAGAGAGAGAGAGAGAGAGAGAGAGAGAGAGAGAGAGAAGCTGAGACCACTGTGGATTTAAAAAGTGAGTACATAGGGAGAGTCATGTAAGAATAATTCTGATTTGCTTTGTCAAATCTGCCTTAAAAACATTGCTGTTAGATAATTCAAGGGAAAGTGCAATTAAACCCAATTAAGTTCATACAAGAGGAAAAATGTTTAAGTATATTCTATGCACAGCATGAATCTCATTATTTTATTCATGTCAATGAAACTAGATTTGTTTAAGATGTATCTTACTTTTTCTTTTTGCCACAGTGGGGGCAGGATACAATTACAGAATTGTATTATTTCATAAGAATGGAAGAGAAGTGGGAAACAAAGAAATTTTATGTTCCAAAGCATTTCCAACAAGTATTTATTAGGGGCCTACTATGTGTCAAGTGCTCTACTCTGTGATGGAGATACAAAGACCTACACAAGACACAATATAAGCCATGAAAACAAACAGAAAAAAGCACTTCCTCCTTGAAAGGAGAATACAATCTACAGAGAAGGAGAAGCCTATACACATAAATAAGTAAATTTAAAATATAGACAAAATAAATGCAAGAATCATTTGGGCACTAACAACTTTGGGGTATGAGAAAACATCTATTGTAATAGACAATAGCTGAGATAAATTTTTCAGAGACATTGAGATTCTTTGATAAAAAGATGAGACTGGAGTACATTCTAGGGTCTACTGGAATCTTGAGAAGGACTGCTCTGAACAGAAAACATTCAACAGGTCATTTCATCTGGAAGTAGAATGTGTGAAAGGGAATGGTGGGAAATCAGTTTAGGATGTCAATTATTATCAAGGGTTTTAATTGCCAAATAGGAGAAATTCTATATGATCTAAAAGGAGATAGGGAGCAACAGAACCTTTTAAAGAAAGGGAGTGACAAGAGATTGGTGTTTCAGGAATATCTGTTTGGCACCTGTGTGGACATATATAGGACAACCTCTAGGCAGAGGTGGAGAGAGCAAATAGAAGATTGTCACAGTAGTCCAAGCACTAGACTTCTAGGAACTGAACTTGTGTAGGGGTTATGTGAGCAAAGGAGGAGGAGGAGGCAGATATAAAATGTCAGCTCTTAGTGCAGACATATTTTTTTATTAGTTTGCTTTGAGGATTCCAGACATGGATGATCCACTTCCCTGCATTGGCATATGGCCTCTATACTCAGGCCACACATGGGTAGCAAGTACCTCTTTATTGGAAGAATAAAGAAAAAAAATAGATTAATTAGGAGTCATGACCAGCTACTGACAGCAGGTTGTGCTAATCATCATTAGAATGAATGAGTGTCTGGGGTAAGGTGAAATTTAATCTTGTGGTCTCTAAGTCAGATATGGAAATTGGGTAATGGGGACAGTCCAGCTGCAATCAGTCCTTAGAAACCTAGCTTATGATGGGGACACAGTAAGCGAAGGACATTGTGTACCACAGACTATGGTCCAATTTCATCTGGATTGTAGAAGAAAAATATGTGCCTCACTTCTGCTTAATGGAGGACAAAACCTTTTTTCCTTCCCCCCCATTTTTCCCTTTCTCTTTACAAATATAGTCTTTTCTACTTGAATGGTGGTGGGGGGGGGAATAACAACAACAAATAAAGAAAACCTTAGGAAGGTTCAGAGTCAAGGACTACCCTCATAGAACACAGTGTACCAAAGACTGAACTACAGCCCTGAAAATAACAGCAGCACAACAAGGGAGGAATCCAAACTGGCAGCCAGAGGAAAAGATGAATGCTCAAAGCAAAAGAGTTTTTGTTTCAAGTCTTCTCCCTTTCAGGATCACTTTGCTTTAGTGATTCATGCTGCTGATCCAGGTTCTGAAACTTCTTTGAAGTGCCTTCTGCATGCGAGCACCTGTGGGAGTTTGTTAATTTCCAGGTGTGGGCATGATGATGAGCTCTCATCCTTGGACAAGATATTTTCTGTGCAAAACATTCTTATAGGGAAAAATGCCCTCTGCTTTAAAATGGTTTGAAAAGCATTTTTAATAGGCAATTTTCTCTAGGATCACAGAATGTCATAGCCAGAAGAGATCACAGAATTGTTGGGCTCATTTTAAATACTGTTCTAGATTAGTTCAGCCTAGGATAATAGAATGCCAGGGTTGTAAGGGACCTTAAATAGGTAGCTAGGTGGCCCATTGTATAGAATCAGGGACCTTAGGTCAAATCTGATCTCAGACACTTACTAGCTGTGTGACCCTGAGCAAGTCACCTGTCTGCCTACCTTTGTTTCCTTGTTTGGAAAATGGGGATAATAATAACACTTACCTAACAGTTTTGTGAGGAACAAATGAGATAATATTTATAAAGTGCTTTGAAAACCTAAAAGTACTATAGAAACACTATGATTATTATGTTATCCAGTCTAGTACCTTCATGACAGATCTATCCCCAAAGAGGTTCTGGTTCAAGGTCACAGAGCATAAAAGAACCAGAAATTGAGCCCAGGTCCCTTGTAGGACAGATTGATCATATCCGTTCATTTATTTGTTATAGACTATTAGTTGTTTTGTCATATTTATTATGGACTATTATTTATTTGTCATAGACTCTTCACACATTTGGGCAGCTAGGCAACACAGTGGATAGAGCACAGGGTTTGGAATCAGGAAGACTCAACTTCAAGAGGTCAAATATGGACTCAGACATTTACCAGCTGTGTGACACTGGACAAGTCACTTAACCCTGTTTGCCTCAGTTTCCTCATATGTAAAATGAGCTAGAGAAGAAAATGACAAACCACTCCAGCATTTTTGCCAAGAAAACCTCAGGGGTAGCTAGGTGGCACAGTAGATAAAGCACCGGTCCTGGATTCCAGAGGACCTGAGTTCAAATCCGGACTCAGACATGACACTTACCCAGCTGTGTGACCCTGGGCAAGTCACTTAACCCTCATTGCCTCACAAAACAAAAGAAGAAGAAGAAAAAAAATAAAAACTCAAATGGGGTCATAAAAATCTGGAGATGACTGAAACGACTGCATAACATTCACATATTTGCAGCAAAGAGACTTGGGTTGAAATCTTCAGTATTTAGCACATTTCTACCTCTGCTCCAGAGGCCTTTCTATCTTTCTGATAACACCTTGATCCCAGTATATCCTTTCCACAATTGGTGAGTTCTTCCCTAATTTTCATTGGAGTAAGCTCCTACACCTACCATTTTCTTTTCCACCCTACCAAACAAAATTCATGACTCTTTTTTAATGTTAGTTATATTTTTCTATTTTATTTTATTTTTCTCAATTACATGTAAAGATATTTTCTGAGTTTCAATTTTTTCTCCCATCCCCTCTTTCCTCCCTCTTCTCAAGGTCAGTAAGCAATTTGATACAGTATAATCATGTTAAATATATTTTCATAGTAATTGGAACAAAAGAAAAAAACACAAGAAAGAATAAATAAGAACAATAACAAAAAAAGCAACAACAAAAATGAAAAGAGCATGCTTTAGTCTGCATTCAGACTCCATAGTTTTTTTTTTTTTCTGAATGTGGAGAGCATTTTCCTCCATAAGTCTTTTGGCAATATCTTGGCTTATTGTATTGCTGAGAAGAGTTAAGTATATCACAGTTGATCGTCACAAAATGTTGATACTGTATATAATATTCTCTTGGTACTGCTCATTTCACTCAAAATCAGTTCATGTAAGTGTTTCCAGTTTTTTCTGAAATCCATCTGCTTATCATTTCTTACAGCACAATAGTATTACACTACATTCATACACCACAACTTGTTTAGCCATTCCCCAATTCATGGGCATCCCCTCAAAAAAGAGCAACTATACATATTTTTGTACTCGTGGATCTTTTTTCCCTTTTTTATGATCTTCTTGGGATATATACCTAGTAGTATAGACCTAGTGGCTCAAAGGGTATTTATAGTTTGAAAGAATTTGGGGGATGGTTCCATATTGTTCTCCAGAATGGTTGAACCAGTTCACAGCTCTACCAACAGTGCATTAGTTTTCCAATTTTTCCACATCTCCAACATTTATCATTTTCCTTTTTTTGTCATATTAGGAAATTGGATAGGTGTGAGGTGGTACCTCAGAGTAATTTTAATTTTCATTTCTTTAATCAATAGTGATTGAGTACATTCAAAACCCACAATTCTTGAGGCTATTTCTCTGTCTTGCTACTGCTGGAGTTTCCCCTTGGTGTCTGAACAGCCTTTTTGAAGGACCTCACTGCTTACCTCCTGGTATGAGGAAGAAGCTAGAAAAAGTGCTCTAAAAATTGTCTGCTTTACTCAACATGTCCCACTTACTGTGATAGGTGGGTAACCTACCCTGAGGTGGAAACACAAAAAAAGTACAAAAACTTTTGCAAAAATGATCTGACTCACCATTGTAAGGGGCTAAAATTCTAGCTAGTCTGTCTAAAATATCTAATGAGTGGTCACCAATAAATTATAAGCTTTAGCAAGAGTTAGACTTTTAAGCATTTATTAAGGAGAATGAGAATTGGGTAAAGAGAAAGAGAAAGGCATAGATTCATCTATCTATTAAAGGGAGAGCACATTTCTCGCTCCCTTCTCCACCAGAGTCCTGAGGAAAGAGTGCGAGTGAAAGCCAGCCTCACCCCCTCTTCCTCCCACAAGCAAACGTCACTTCCTGATGCCAAAGAAAAGTCACATGGCCTTGCCCTCAGAGGCCTTCTCCTGATGGTGGAGCTTTCCTACAGCAAGTCTCCAGCAGGTGGCATCATTCCAATCATTACACCATCAGTGCATGGATTATGTACATACTTATGGACTACATGGAATCCATTAGACCTAAAAGACTAACAGTTTTTGTTGCAAGAGAACTCAGTGGGTACTGCATCCAAATAGCATCCCTGAATGAAAAGGCTGGCAAATGAAGGTCAGCTTAAAAAGGAGAGCTAGGTAAGCATTTTTCTGGAGTGGACACAGTAAAGGGCAAGCTCTGTGAAGCTAACATAGGTTTTGTAATCAAAATAAATCTAGTCAACAAGCTTGTAAGCCTTCCAAAAGGAGTGAATGACAGATTAATGACAATGTGTTTGCTTCTTTCAGGAAAGTGTTATGACATTGTCACCAGTGCTTATGCTCCCACCGTGAGGAACCCTCCTGAGGTCAAAGAAAAATTTTATAAAGACCTAGAGACCCTCGTAATCAATGTGTCAAGAGGGTACAAGCTTACAATTCTGGGTGACTTTAATGCTAGAGTAGGCTCAGACTATGAGACATGTCAGGGAGTCCTTGGAGGGGAATGGAGTTGGAAACAGTAACAGCACTGTCTTCCATTTACTTAAATGTAATAAAACTTCAAGAATGTATCATTGCAGCAAACATTGGTATTTAATAAACTATGTCATTGTAAGGGGAAGAGAAATACAGGATGTGAGAGTGACTAAAGTGATGTGTGGAACAGGGTGCTGGACTGATTATAGACTTATCTTCTCCAAGCTAAATATTTGCATTCAACAAGAGCAGCAGCCCTGAGGCAAGATGACTACCATGTAACAGAAAACTTCATATTCAACACATTAGAGCCCTTCTCTGAAGGGGAAAAAACATTACTAACTTGAAAAGAAAGCTGAGTTAACACAGAGTTGGCAACAATGGAGCAGAAAAGGAGTGGTCAGCTTTCAGAGATTTGGTATGCAGAACTGCATTTACTCATCTGGGCTAGAGTACTTGCAAACATTGAGATTGGTTTGATGAAAATGATGGGACTATCCAGAAGATGTTAAATCAAAGATAAGAACTTCATGGGGTTTCCCAGCAGGATAGTTTGTCCATCTCTAAGAAGACAGTGTTTAACTCCATCAAAAGTAAAGAGCATGGGGCAGCTAGGTGGCACAATGGATAGAGCATTGGCCCTGGATTCAGGAGGACCTGAGTTCAAATCTGGCCTTGGACACTTAACACTTACTAGCTGTGTGTCCCTGGGCAAGTCACTTAACCCCAATTGCCTCACCCAAATTAAAAAAAAAAAAGTAAAGAGCAAGCAAAGCTCAGAGAGACGCAGGATTCTCAGTAAGAGGCAGATAAAATTCAGTTTTACACTGATAGTAACAATCCAAAGTGCTTTTATGATGCCTTGGGCCAAAAACCTATGGTGTATTTCAACTACTCAGTGCTGATGGAGCCACATTGATTCGTGATAAGGATACAATCCTGGAGAAATGGGCTGAACATTTCTTTGCTGGTCTCAACAGAAAGTTATCAATCAATGCTGAAGCCATTGATTATATACCCCAGGTTGAAGTCAGTCCCTCTCTAGCTGAATTTCAAAATAAAAGGGAAGGAAATATTGTGCACCATTAGGCTCCTCTCATGTGGAAAAGTGTCTGGTGCTGATTCTATTCCATATGAGATTTATAAGGCAGGGGGTCCAATGCTCATACAAAATCTAACTGAATTTTTCTGGCTTCAATGGCAAGAGGAGGTTTTCCCCCATGAATTCAAGGATGTCTCCATTGTCCACATCTATATAGAAAATGAAAATAGATAGTATGGAGGTGTCATTCTCTTAGTCATTGCTTCCAAGATCCTTGCTAGAGCACATTTTAATAAGCTGACCCTTCACCTGGAAGTGGTCTTCTAGCTGAAAGACATGATGGCTTCAGAAAGGAAGGAAGAAGAATTAATAATTGAGTGGGAACCCAAGGTTACAAAATAGGGAGACAAGGATGGTGGTGTCCTCAACAGAAAAAAGGAAATCTGAAGAAAGTGTGGGTTGATTGGGTCTAAGGTCATACAGAAAATAAGTGATAGTGGTGGGATTCGAATCCAGGTCCTAGGATACCAACTCCATTACTCTTTCCAAAGTAGCACATTGCATTATTGTTATTTTGTGTTATAATTTTATATATATATATATATATATATATATATATAATATGTGTTATATATGTAGTTTAGGGTCTATAAGAAAGGTCTATAAGTATATTTGTGTATATATGTATGTCTGTATATACTTATAGACCTTTCTTATAGATCCTAAACTCCACAAGTTGGGGACATTGGGGGTGGGTAGGATGACTAAGCATTGAATAAGATACCTTAAGCTCTGGGTCTACTCCTTCCCCTCTCCCCTGTACCCTTCTGCATCTCTCAGTTTAGCATATCCTTTTCAATGATGTTAAAATTAATTCTTCATAGAGCTATTTAACTCAGATTTCTCTAGTTAGCACATTTTTTTCCTGCCAAAAATGTATAATGTGAGAGAATTGAATTTTCTTTGTTGAATCTCTGCCTGTATTATAAATACTTTAGCCTGGATTTCTTCCTTCATACACAAGAAAAGCAGGGTATTTTAGAGGGGGTGAAATACACTCCTTTATAAATATAAAGAGAGCTAGGAGGAGGGTACAGAAGTCTTAGGATCATAAGATTGTGGATTTAAATGTGGAAGGGATTTTAGAAGGTGCCTAGTTTAGTCCTTGCTTTATAGATGAGGAAATGGAAAGTGAGAAAGGAAGTGGAAGAAGGGGCTTCAAATCCACATACTTCAACTTCAAATCTAGCACTTTTTCCACTCCATAATTCTGCATTCCTACTGAACAATCCAAACATTATTTTTATGACCTATGGTGTCTAAAGACCAGAATAATGCTTTAAATAGATGCTACAGCATTTGTTCATTTATTTATTAGGAACTGAGGGAGAAAGATTAAATGGATTCTAATCCTTGCCTTTATGGTTTGTGATCCAACTGCCTAGAATAATCTAGAAAATTGGTGTTCTTTATCCACTTGGTTTTTCTCTTGTGGATAGTTAGGCCAGATTATTTTGAGAGATAATTAAACTCATTTAGTAAGCTTGGCAATATTCTAGCTCTCTGTTTCATGCTCTACATGAATGGATATATAATGCATTTAGTATGCACTTATTGTATATAAAAATACTGTGCAAATCACTGTGGATACAAATAGAAAAGTGAGACTGCCCTGCTCTCAGAAAGTGAATCTTCTGATGGGGGAGACACAGCAGAATGATTTAAGTGGCAAGTCACGTGGAAAGGTCCCACGATTCTTAAGGTGCAGCAGCAAAGCTGATAGTGACTCATCTTTTAAAATGTCACTTCCACTAATAAAACTCTATCAATTTCTTAGATGTTGAACCAAGGACTTTGACAACAAGAATATTTTTTTTTCTTCAGTAGTTGTGGCTGTAGTACTTGCAGGAGCAGCTGCCAGGCTGAATCTTCACAGGGGTTATTTCCTAGGATGATGCCTGAAAGCACCAGGATAGAAGCAATAATACACGTGAGAATTTAAGTTTAAGGGGGTGGAGTGGAGGCAAGATGGTGGAGGAAAGGGAGTGACTCACCTAAGCTCTCCCCAAAACCCCTCCAAATAACTTTAAAAATGTCATAAGACAATTCCTAGAGCAACAGAATCCACAAAAGGACAGTTTGAAATAGTTTTACAGCCAAAGACAACTTAGAAAGTCAGCAGGAAAGATCTGTTGTACCAGGGAGAGAGTGGAATGCAGGCCAAGACAGCAGAGACTGGCCCCAGAAAGTCAGGAGCAGGTATTGGGAGTTACTGAATCAGTAGTAGCAGTGACTACTTCTGGAATTCTCAGGCCACAGATGGGGGGGTTGTCAGAGGGGGATTACAGGGGTCTCTTTGCTGATACTGAGGCAGGACACTGTCACTCTGCCCATAATTGGATCCTGGTTGCAGTCCTGGGGGAAGTCCCAGGGTGAGAAGGAGGAGTAGCACACCAGAGCTTGCAGCAGGTGCAGTGGAGCAGGGACCCTCCTCACAGTTCCAGGGTAGAGGAGAGTTCTGGTGTTCTCTCTCAGACCAGAGCATAGGCCAGGAAAGTTGTAAACACAACTCTCCTTAGATCCTACCACTTTGGAAGCACTGAAAATTTACAAATTCCTAGAAGTATCTCTGAAAAGAGCTACAGAAAACCAATGAAGCATGGGATAGTGTGTCCTCCACCCTGGAAGCAGAGTCCCACCTTAGCAAAGAGTTATGTCAAGAAATAGGCTAAAAAAATGAGCAACAGAAAAAAAGAATCTCTGACCAAAGAATAGTACTGTGGTAACAAGGAAGATCAAGACATACCCTCAGAAGATCACAAAGTTAAAGTTCCTACATCAAAAGCCTATAAGAAAACTGAATGTCTCAGAGAGGGTCATGGAAGGACTCAATAAGGACTTTGAAAATAAACTAAGAAAGGTAGAGGAGACATTGGGAAGAGAAATGAGAGCAATGCATGAAAATCATGAAAAATGAGTCAAAAATTTGGTAAAGGAGACACACAAAAATACTGAAGAAAATAACACCTTAAAAACAGACTGAGAAAAATGGTAAAAAAGGCACGATAATTCACCGAAGAAAAAAATACTCCTTATAAAGTAGAATTGGCCAAATGGAAAAGGAGGTACAAAAACTCACTGAAGGAAATAATTCCTTAAAAATTAGAATTGAACAAATGGAAGCTAATGACTTTATGGGAAATCAAGAAACAATAAATGGGGCAACTAGGTGGCACAGTGGATAAGCCACTGGCCTTAGATTCAGGAGGACCTGAGTTCAAATCCAGCCTCAAAACCTCCCTTGACACTTACTAGCTGTGTGACACTGGGCAAATCACTTAACCCTCATT